>NC_092501.1:4106372-4440300 GCF_047511675.1 Marmota flaviventris
GCCTCTCACTTCTGCACTTTCAGTGCTGGAAAGAAACAGCGCAGCATTTATCAGCCTCCTCCAGAGTGACAGCCGAACCGAGGTGTATCCAGCAAAAACTTTGGTACTTTTGAAATCTCTTGGAGATGTGGACACCAGAAGCCACCTTCTTGTGCAGAGGCCAAGTGGCTGATTTCATTTTATGCTACAGAGAAATGCAGGACCTTGGTTTAAAAGTCACAACGTGGGGCTGGGGCTGTAGCTCAGTGGCAGAGTGCTGGCCTAGCATGCATGAGGCACTGGGTTTAATTCTCAGCACTACATAAAAAATAAAGACATTCTTTCCATCTACAACTACAAAAAAAAAAAAAATTTAAAAAGTCCCAACATGGCGCATGGAGAGGCAGAACCTGTCGCAAGCCCAGGGCTCTCTAATATTACATATTCTAGTCCCAACAGTTCAGAAAAAGTGAGTGGTCACATGTGCATTCTGGGGAGATTTTATTGCACTGCAGGTAAATATGCATTTAAAGAACTTTAAAAATGTGTATTTGGCACTGTACTGGCATGATGCTTTTCCTTCAGGTCTGAACTGTGTGTGTGTGTGTGTGTGTGTGTGTGTACAGATATGTGTACGCAAGTGTATTCACACAGTACTTTCTGCTTATCTGGAATATTATACATATTTGAATCTTTGAAAATACTGCATATTTTGTGATGAATGGCATTCAAGAGAAATTTCAGGAGTTAACCTTTAAAAAGCAAATTATGAATCAGACTCAATTTTTCACCCGCGGTCTCAAGGACAGACCAACACGTTTCAAAGTGGGAAGTTGCAGCGTAGCCCACGGTTGTGGGGCTCTTAGAGCCTCTTAGAGTCAAACTGGAAATAGGTTCATTTGGATAAATTGTATGCAGAATGAAATCTGGAGTACGGAGAATGAGCCGCGCTTGGCTTCTCTTTCTTTTCACTCATAGAGCTCTGGAGGGGATGCTCCTGGCATGACATGGAGGAATGTCCTCACAACTGTGTTCCATGACAGGAGCATTGACACTGTGACCAGTTCAGCCCTTAACGGAGGCAACACACTGGAGCAGCACACCCTCATGTTTAGGCTGCTCAGAACAAATACATGAGTGCCCCCTCAGTTCCCCACCTGGGTTTGCACTCTCCAACCAAGACCCAACCAAATGAGGAGGTCACCAGAAGGTCTGGAGTACAGGAACCAAATTTGCCCCTGTGCTCCCACTAAATGTACAAGTATATTAAAAAACAACCCCCCTGCCAATTGCCCATGACTGCTCTCAGTCCTCAGGACTTTAGCTGGACACCACCCAGGTTTGTCCAGAGTGAGATCTATGAAGTAGATCAATGGCCAAGGCAGAATCACTGACTTCGGCCAGCCCAGCTTCAGTTCCCAGGGCCTCTTGTGCATGCACCTGGGTAGCTGGGACCCTCACCATGAGATAATCACAGCTAACTTGTGGGCAAAGCCTTTGCTCTGATGCCCTGTACAAATGAGCAAACCCCCACCTGGGTCCCAGGCATCCCAATGACCTCTGGTTACCCATCAGCCTAGCCATACTGGTCACTCTGTGTAGGCTTTGTCTGGGGTACCTACCACATTGTTCTGGCCACTTGGGCACACCTGGCCCACAGGAAAAGCTGGTTAAAATTGCTTAATGAAAAAGTTGAGGTCTGTTGAACAGACCCCAGGACCCAAAGATGAAGTTAAGATGCACCATAGCACACCCACAAAGTGTTCTCCTACGCTGCCCCCCCTAACCCGAGTCCCTGAGTGTGCACCAGGGATATGTCTTATGTGATATTAGTAGGTGTTTGTGACCTAATAAGCTTGGAAAACATTTGGAGGTCAGTCCAGGGGTTTGTCCTGGACCTGTGACATGCAAGTGTGCATCACTGATCATGGGAGGGGACACACAGTCCAGTGCATTAGGCCTGAAGACAGCTGTGTGCAAGATCACCTGGAAGGTCAAGAGCCCAGGGAGCATCTTGGAAAACATAGGCACAAATGGGGCTTTATGACAACAGGAGCCTCCAGAGATGTTCAGCACGGCTGAGGGACGGATAGCAGCCATGGGCCTGCACTCAGCCCTCCCTGGCCTGGCTGACTCGAGAGGTGAAATACACCAGGTTCATGGAAAAAGAAAATAGCTCCTTAATAATTTTATATTGATTACATGTTGACATGACATGAATTAGTCTACATCGAAGTAAATAAAATGTAAAATTAATTCTGCCTGTTTCTACTGTACTTTTGCATAGCAGCTACTAAAATAATATGAAGTCACATAGGTGTTTCCTTCAGCTTTTTATAGTACAAAGCAGGTTCTGGATGGAGTTCTGTCTGCTGGCTGAAGCCTGACCCGACTCAGCTCTGACCTAGAAGAGGGATCCCTGGTTCCACCTTCTGGATAAGCTCACGGAGGAGCTCAGCCCCAGAGCCCTGCAGGCTGTCCGGGGTCCTGGTCTGTTCTGAAGGTAAGGGGGTAGAGGTGCAAGAAAAAATGGGAGTTTTCAGGTCCTGGTCTGAATTTTCCCATGGAAGTTTCTAATGCCTTGAGCAACTCTGGATGGGTGCCGGGCCTTATGGTGGTCTCAGGGCTTTTGTGAGAGACCCTAGCTACAGCCTTTGAGGAGGGGCCCCCAAAGCAAAGGAATATTGTACTGACGCCCACCGGTTCCAGGTGGCCAAAGTTCTTTAAGCCCATCTGTTCTTGTCTTGCAACGTTCCAGTCGGCAGTTCTAATTGTTTCAGCAGAGCCTGGAGGACATTGCAGAGAGAGGTTTTATATGTGTTTTTCCTTGTGGGAAAGAGCCATGGTTCTCTCTCTAACTCAGAATTTTGCCCTGACTGGTGAAGAAAAGGATGAGAACAGACACAGATGAAAGCAGAAGGGGAATTTGCTGGAGGATGGCCCAAGGGTGATACATCATGGGCAGCTCGATGACCCACAGGGGCAGCTCACTGGGCACCACACACGCCTGATGCAGCCACATGACCTTGAGCAAGGTCACAGCTGCAGGGAGCCAAGCTCCCCTGGAAGTGGAGGTGCTGGTGACTGCCTTGCAGAGCCTGATAGAGGAGCGGCTGTTGGTCTACGGGGTCCCTCCAGGAGGCTGCCAATGAGACAGACCCAGCCACACCGGCCCAGCCACATGTTGGCCTTGTATGGCAGGTGCCCAAAAGACAGCTCTGATCTGGGGCTTGCTGAGGACCTCCTGCATGGGGTCTGTTGGTTATTGCTGTTTCTTGGGCTTCAGGCACCTGCCACTCACTCCCTTGCATCCCTCCTCAGGAGGCTGGGGACCCCTGGGGTGGCAGGTTCACAGAGAAGAATCCACCCTTTAGCCATTGAGCAACACCAACAAAGGCCCCTCCTCTGACCAAACCCTGGGCATTTCTCCACCATCTGAGGGGCTTCTGTGCCCCCCTCACTGAAGAGCCCGGAAGCTTTAGTCTGCTTTCTGTGATCTTCAGATCCCTTGGGTCCTGTGAGGATCTCTTCCTTCCTCTTTGTCTCCAGCAAGGCCTGTGACTCTCCTGGGAAGAACGCTTCTGCTTTCTCTTGCTCTCTTTCAAGGCTACCTCTTGCTCTCCCATCAGGTTGCCTGTTGCCCAGGGCCTGGCTTCTCAAGAACCTGTCCCAGGACTAGCCCCAGGAGAGAGAGACTGCCTGGCAGCCAAGTAAGGGCCACGGGGCGGGGAAAGCTGGTGGACCCCAGGGCGCTTTCCACTCAACAACCCTGCGCTGACCAGGCTGTAGGCCTGCATCCTGGGCCACCAGCTAGTAAGAGGCCAGGGGTGGTGTCCCAGCCACAGCCAGCACCCCATCCTCTCCAGTGTGCTAATGGAGGCTGTCCTTGGTGCCCGGGCCCAGGTCTGCAACCAGGACTTCACTCAGGAGCTCAGCAGGCCGGGAGTCCAGGGGGGCTAAGGGAGAAGGAGGCCCTCTCAAGTGCTTGAATACCCACATTTCCCATCCACACTGATCACAGCAGCTGTGGCAGCTGCACTTTGTCTTAATTCATAAATTTTACCTTTAAACATCTCTTTATGGGTCAATTTTTTGCCTATTTAACAACACAGCCTCCCCAATTTCAGAAGGAAGGCAGGAAGATCTGCAGATCCCTACAGCACGTTGAAACCTGCAGAAACCAACTTTGAGACACCATCCACAAGTGCTTCCTTGGAAGTTCAGCCAGGAGCCAGCAGGCGCTCAGGTCACAGACATTCCCTGGGACTTCCTCAGCCCGGCAGCTCTCTTTCCATACTCAAGACCCTGTCCTTGCAGCCAGACTGAGGTTCTCCTGGGGAGCGCCTGCGTGTTCTAACGTTGTTTACCTCTGGATGTAGCTCTGACATTTGGGTTGGAGATGAGAGGGAAGGTGGCTTCTGCTGCAGGAGGAAGGCAGGTGGGGTGAGTCTGGCCTACCTGTGGGACATTTGGAAAGTCACTGTTCTTCCGGACTCTTCTGTAATCTGAGCATAGTATCAAGAATGTCATTGAGTAAGCATTAAAGCCTCCAAGAGACTAAAAGCACAAGTAGACTAGGACAAGAACAAAGAGTCACAGTGAAAGACTAGGTGGCTGTAAAATAAGACCCCAGGGTTAAAAGGGAAGCCAATCAGAGACTGCAGAAGTTAAGAGCATCGCCATGGGAGGACTCGGGAATAACTAAATGGTCAATGAGATACCGGTGAAAAACAAGTCAGCGGTGAAAAAACAAGAAAGTCACGTGGGCAGCAGCACAGTGAGACACCAACAGTGTGGACATCCACAAGGGGGCACGTGGACTGAGAAGGTCCAGCACACGGGGCTCAGAGAGACAAACGGGTATGATGCCGCAGACGCCGTGTCGGAACCAACCATGACTGAGCATTTTCCAGAGCCACGGCCTGAGATGAGTTGGATTTAAAAGCTGAATCAAATGTGCAGCCAGATCAGGAAGACAAGAACCCACATGAGATGTAGCACAGCGTCACTGCTGACATGGAGGTAGGAGAGGCCAGGGGCCATTGGGAGAATCAGACACGGAACCACAACAATCAGACGGATAGAGAAGGCTCGTCATCCCGGACAGGACAAGGGACCCAAAATGACACCAAGATGCTGGAGAGAACCCATCACGAACCACAATTCTACATCCATTTGAGTTATCATTAAAGAAGGAGGCTAGGTTATGGCATTTTCAGACAGACAAGGAATCAGAAAGTCTGGTTGAAAAATACTTAGGAATACATTATAGCAAGAAAAAAAAAAAAACAAATATAGAGAATCAGGAATCAGAGATGAATGAACAGCAAAAAGTAAATAAGTAAATAAATGTATTGGGGGAAATTTTTAAAAATTAATAAAACAATCCCCAAAGTATTAACTTTTAGGTATGCATTATGTTTATATCTTCCTCCAAATTCACACGTGGAAGCTCTAGTCCCCAGTGGGACTATGCTTAGAGGGGTGGCTGAGGAGGTAGAGTTAAATAAGTTCTCCAGGTGGGGACCTGAGCCACTAGATCTGCCTCCTCGTAAAAATAGACACCGAGAAAGGATCTTGTACATCTAATCTTTGCGATAATATGTATATTTAAATATTAAAGCTTACCTTTAAACTATTAGAAATAAAAGCCATCACTCTCCATCCAGTAAAGAAGGTCAACAAAACACTCATAGGTGGAGGGAGATGGCCACACGTGGGCCATCCTGGAAGGTGCTCCACAGAAGGCGCACAGGAAACACTGCAGTTGCTGGACACAGGTGTGAAGACGGGACCCGGCCTTGGCAGACGTGGCTGCTCTTCAGGCTGGAGGAAGACACGGAGGGCTGCTGGGCGCTCTTCCCTGCCTTGGCCATTCTTTGAGATGTCCTCAGTCTCACATGCCTGGAAGGCAGACAGATGGGGCTCCGGATGCCAACTCCACCCTGTTCCCAGGTGCCCGGAGTCTTTGTGGTCCAGGTGATCCAGAGCGGGCCATGCTCTCTAGTCAATGTTTATTTTCCCCGTGATCTAATGTCTTATCCTGTTTATTGATTTCTCTTTGTTTCCTTAATTACTGGCTGTGGGACCTGGGATAAATATCCTTACCTTCTTGTGACTCTTGTGACTTTTGTCTGTAAACTTATACTAACCATACCTGTGTCGTAGGTCCAATGTTGTGCGGCCTGTGACTGTTTCATGTGTGTGTCTTTCTGTGCATGCCAGTGTGTGCACATTTATGTCACTCAGACTGGAGAGCTCAAAACAAATCAAACCACTGAGCTCAGCTCCTGACTGACATCACTCAGGAGCAGCGCCTGCCTGGCGTGCACGAGGCCCTGGGTTCCATCCCCAGCACTGCACAAGAATAAAGCCACAAACTGACTGTGGGTCACAGGCCCTTGATGAGGCTCGGTAAACATGGGCTTCATCGTTGCCAAGACCACGAAGGAGCAAACTGGCCCGCTGCCTCCAGTGACGGGCGTGGACGGAGGATGGATAGAGAAGGCTTGCCTGGTGCATCTGCAGAAGACGGGAGGGCGTGGAGCTGGTGTCTGCTGAGGGAGCCAATGGCCCTGTGGCCAGAAGACGCAGAAGAGCTGTCAGAAGACACAGGGCCACTCACTGCTAGACCATGAGTGGCCTGGATGACCCTGCCAGGTAGCAGCAGTAAGTGCAGTGCTGCTGAATGACACAGCATCAGGGCAGCAGAGGAAGCTCCGGGGCCAAAGGTCAGGAAGCCAAAAGTTCTGTGGAGCATAACTAAGGTTCCCACGGTCAGACAGCTGGACCTCAGCCATCATGGCCCTACAGCCTGCAGTCCTGCATAGCTTGCCCTGGGCCTGGGAAGGGCCACCTTCCCGTGAGCTGATTGCTGTGTGCCTAAGTGGCCAGCCCTAGGAGGAGGGAAACCCAGGGCAGCCAGAGCCCTGTTTCCAATGCAGGGACCACAGCGTTGCCCCAGAGGGTTTGCGGGGCTCGGCCACCACACTCCCGATGGCCACCTGAGGAAGGAAGGCATCAGGAGTTCTGTGGGCTTCTCCCTGGGTGTGTTGGCCTGAAGAATCAGGCAGTGGCCACTGAGGGCTCCTGGGTGACAATCACCCACAATGCGCTCCCCTCCTGGGGACAACCACTGACGTGCACCCCATACCCAAACTCTACTATGAAGACAACCGTGGGGCTCTCCTCTCCTGACAAACACTCGGAAAGCCCAACAGTTTCACATCTCCAAAGCTTTTAAGATGGTGTTTGACCTGTGGTTGTCACCTGAGGGTGACACCATCTATCAGGAACTCCCGATGACTTGAGTACCATCCCCAAGGGCCTCTGTCCTCAATACCTCCTCTATCTGCATCTTCTTAATCATTTCAAAACTGTACATTCTTCCATGAGCTTTTGAAGAAAGCAGTTTGATTAGGTCATTTCATAGTACAGTGTAAATAATTTCCTCAATCCTTTTTAAAGAGAACAACTTTTTTGTTGGGCATATCAATAGCTTGCTCCTTTTCATTGCTGAATAGAACCCCACTGTATGGGTGTGTCCCAGTCTGTCCCTTTACCTATTGATGGACAGCTGAGTTGTTTTTAGTTTTTGGTCCTTAGAGATAAAGTAAAACTTTGTTAATTTTCCCTTTTGAAAAAAAAAATCTAAAAAAAAACAAACCAACCAACAAAAACCGAATAAATAAAAGAAGTAAAACAAGGAGCAGCAGCCTGGATAGCAGTTTTGTCTGAATATGCCCAGCAGAGAACTCACCAGCGCCACCCCCTTCCCTGCATGCCTGGGCTCCTGGCAGGGCCTTCTTGAGGCCCAACCCCTCTCCCCTACCCAGGGCTATAGAACACTAAGTCTCCATTTCAGCCTTGAACCAGACCTTCCCCAGAACCAGCCCTCTTTGAAGCCTAGCAAATGAGGGGCTACGCTTAGGTACTTAGGCAGAGCTAAAGGAGGGGATTACCCATGGGCATGCATAATTTATGTGCATTTGTGCAGCCATGAAAATAGGCCACAGCCGACTCTAGGAAGTGAATCAGACTTGACAAATTAAAATGCTGTTTGGCCCTGTTTGCTTCCAGGGAAGTCTGGATTGTCCCTGTCAGCCTGCCTGACTCAGTTTCTTCCCAACAAAACCATGTGAATGGCAGCCTTCCCCCCCCCCCCCCAGCTCCATCTCTTGTTTGCCTTGAGCTCCAACTTGCTCTCCCTGAAGACATCTCAGGCTGCATGCTCTGCCCTCTCCAGGGGACCAGGGCTGAGTCTTTCTGTTTGTTTTTGAGACATTCTTGCTGTGTTGCCCAGGCTGGCCTTGAACTCCCAGACTCAAGTGAAATTCTCCTGCCTCGGCCTCCCAAGTGCTGGGATTATAGGAATGCGCCACTGCACCTGGCTTCAGGGCCGAGTCTGACTGAGAAATTCTTCCATGGATTCAGAGTCACCAGTTCCTGCAAAGAGCCAGGAAAGGGGCCCTGCCAGCCATTCCACCTTAGGGTGGGGGGTCAGCCTCTGAGCCCCTGCAAACAGGGCCGTGTGCCTTTAAGAAGCAAAAATTAATGCAAAGCTTATTACAATCCCGGTGGTTGCTAACGCTCTCTCTCTTCCACTGCCCAAGTGTCTGAATTTCAGCTTCAGATGAGTGTGGCCTGCTGGGATTTGAGCTGCCAGTTTAATTAGTGTTCAGTAATTTCAATAATGAGTGACAATTCATCGGGGCTTTTAGGTTGGTCTTCTGTTCAGAAGCAAATCAATAATCCACAGTTTTTCCCCTTCTTTAAAGACAAGAAAGTGGCATGTGAGTTACATCAGATGAGAGAAAATAAATGAGGAAACGCTCAAGTCCCTCAGTAACTGGAGAGGCAATCGGCTTTAATGGTGTGGGCAGCCTCCCCGGCTTGTTGATGTTATTGGAGGAGCAGAAAGGTCATTAGTAGCAGGAAAGAGGCTCTTGGATCCTCACAGTAAACAGTTTGCCCTAGCTGTAACCATAGTGATTTGGGTAAATGAACACAGGTATACGGATTACTCCAGTATTCCCCAGGCCACCTGTATTATTGCCTCTGAAGATATAAAAACAATTGAGGCTAATTGTATGAGAGTGAGTTTATTACAAACACAAATGGAAAGGAAAAAGAAACCAGAGATGGTCTTGCAGAGGCGCCCCTTGCCACATGCCTCCCTCTGTATCTACAATCTGCGCTTGTGCTGGCGTCTGACCTGTGGCCACTGCTGACTTGTCCCCAGTTGTCTTGGGGAAGATGCCTTGTGTGGGACAGGCGTTGCTGGGAGTCCGGGCTTTCTGGGGGTTTGCAGATGGGGCTGTAAGTGGGCTGTCATCAGACTCCGAAGCGCAATCAGGACGGGCAATTACTCCTTTGCTGCTGGTGGCTGCGTGGAGCAGAGGCGCTTCAAAGCCAAGGAAACGCATTTATCTCAGCCAAGGCGTCGGGGTGGTGCGCCTCTCCCCAGCCAGTGGCTGAAAAGTTACCTGCATTGCGGCGGGTGCCCTGCGAGTCCGCGGGAGCTGCGGCTTTTTTGTAAACTCGCCTGCTCTCTTTTGTTGCAGCTACAAAGGCTCCGTCTTCATAAGGTGTTGTGATTTGCAGTATACAAACCCATTAAAAAAACACAAATGAAATCCCCAGCTGGGAAGGTCAAGTCTAATGAGGTGGGCTGTTGTGAGGAGTGGTAGCTCACAGCATCCCCCGTGTAGGCCAGGGGTGCTCCAAGTGAACAGCTGCTTATAATTATTATCATCTGACACTTTTCATTCACCTCAGGTGCTATTTTTTTCTCACAAGAGAACAGATTAATTGTATATCAACTGATATACATAAAAAAGGGTTTGATAGAAGGCTTAATAAAGTAACATTAAATAGGCAATCCCACTGAAATCCTAATGTGTATATTCTTAATTAAATTCCCTTGTACTGTACAGTAATTCCGGTGCATTCTGTTTCCTTTTTCACCCACTGAACAGGAAGCCTGGAACCAGGGTGGGCAGGAAGACAGACAGACGCGCCCAAGGAAAATCACGCTGTCCTCCTTCCCGATGCAGGGAAGGCTGAACAGAGAGAGAGAGAAAGGCCACCGTGGAGGGGGTACGGGCTCGTGTTGGAACCTGTGTCTACAAGGACCTGGAGCATTCGAATGCTAATGCGCCCGTTCCATTGTAACCCTCCGAGTTGCCATAGTTATCCTGTCCCAGGTGAGAAGGCAGGTGTAGCCGCATTCAAATAGAGATATTATTAAAAGAAAGAGAAGAAAAGAGGAAGAGGAGGAAGCAGATGGCGATTGATAGGGAGGAAATGGGGAAAATATAAAGAGGAGATGAAGATGGAGGGGAGGCAGGGGGAATAGGGTTATTCAGTAACAGGAGCCAGAAGAGCTAGAAGAGGGCACACTAGGTGGACTGCACCCTCTGGAGCTCCCCTTGAGCCAGAGTAAAATGAGCACATGGAGGAAGGAGCGGGCATGGCCCACTCACTGCTGAGAGCCGGGCACATGCTGAGGCCCCAACCAGCCCTGGAACAGCTGCTCCCAACCGGCCCTGCAACTGCCCATGTTTGCCAAATGGGGACTCGGCAGGTCTTCTTTGCAGGATGAAAAGCAACTTCTCTGCTACAAAAGAAAAGAGAGAAATGAAACAAGGCAGATGAGGTGACCTTGGGCAGGTCGAGGGCCACCGGTGAAGAACAGTCTAGAACCCTCTGGGCCCACACAGGAGAAGCACTGGCTGCACAGCAGAACTGATTACCTGCAGGCGCTGCCCATGGAAGCTGCAGCCACGGCAGGAAGTTGAGCCCCCTGGGCCTCACTTACCCTCTCCACACACTGACCACTCATCAACCATGTCGTGAGTCCCCACACCATGCCAGGTGCCACCTGATCCCGGGGCAGCAATACAGCCACCCCCAGGCTCACGGAGCCCAGCTCTACTGGTGGACAGGAAGCAAACCCAATACTGTTAGACAGCCATGACTGCCGTGTTTGAGGTGAATAGGCACAAACCTGGGGATGGATGTGTCACTTGGAGGGACCTCTCCACCACAATTGAGGGAAGCAGCCTGGCAAATGTGGTAGAAGGCCATTCCAGGGCCCCAGAGACTCGAGGGCAAGAATCAGAGCAGAAGGGACCTCAGCTTGCAGACGCGGATGAGGAGGGGCCCACAGGAGCAGTGGGGTGTGGGGACATTGGCCGCTGGACCTCTGTGAGGAAGAGCACTTCTGAGGACAACTTCCCGGGTCCTCCTGAGAAGCCGCCAGCCCCGGGACCTGGCTGTGGCACGAAGAGTGGGGCTGAGGGAAGCGGGAAAGCAGAAGATGGGGACACTCAGTGACAGCGAGTCGGGGGCTGGAGGAGCATGCGGGCCTCTTGGCCTGGGCCCTGGCAGCAGGATGTGAGGACAGGGCAAGATCTGGGGCACACGTGGACAGAAGATGAGTTGGCTCCTGGGCGAATGTGAGGAGGACACTCAGAACTGTGGCCCGAGCTGCTGGGCTGCGGAGCAGTGCTGGGCACCAGAATTCAGCTGGGGATGCCCATCAGAGGTCTGAGGGCGAGGCCAAGTGGCTGAACGCGACACTCTGCACGCAGATGCATAGGCGTGCAGGCACACACATGCACACGTACACACACAGCTGCACAAAGACTCTCGAGGGCCTCTGAAGTCCTTTGGTTCTCAGTGTTGGGCAGGGAAAGCATTTGGAGCTTTAATGGCATTCAAGATTGTCCCTGTCAAAATGAAGGAAGGGGTCTTCCTCAGACACTCAGGGTATTTGTCTTTGGGTCTGAAGGTTTGTTTCTCTGCCACCTGCTTCATGTGGGCCCTATACAGCGCTTCCTGGGGAACTTTGCGTTTCACACCTGGGGACTGGCCACAGCTTGCAGAAGACACACAGGCTGCCCTGGAAAGAGCTAGGAGAGAGCCATCCTTGCCTTTCCTGAGGCCAGGGTCACCGAGACAGTGAAATAGCCGGGAAACCTAAGCTGTCTCCCTGGGCAGGAACCAGAACAAGTACTGGACCTCCTGCCCTGTTGGCTGTGCCTGTTTGGAGCCTCATGGCTTGTTCCCAGTTCCCCGGGGGGGCCCTTGGCCACTGACAGCCCACGTGGCTGCAGCCCAGCCAAGGGCACCACAGGCCTGGTGGGCATCATGTCAGAGGGCCGCAGGGCTCAGGCAGCCCCGGTCCTCAGGGCAGCACTCGGCGGCGCCTTCGTTGGTCCACTCCTGCCTGCCGGCCCAGCTCCCTGTAATCAAGGTCGCTCCTGCTCCGGGGTGACCCCACTTCCTCCCAAACTCCTCCATCACTGAGTTTCCTGACCCTTTGGTTGATCTAAGCTGTTCTCCTAAACGCTCCACACACCAGGCTCAGGCCTCGTCACCACAGACAGCCCCAGAACCTAGGTCACTGTCAACATCATACCCAAAGCTGGGTGGAAAACAGAACCGACCTTCGGCAGGGGTCCCAGATGGACCGTCCCCAGACCACCAGGTGCTCGGCTGCATGGAGGAAAGCTCTGGGGCTTGGGTTTGCAGGCCACTGGCCAGGAGTGCTGCTCCCTGTAGCTAACGCCAGAAGAAGCCCTCAGGCTGAGGACGGGGCGTGGATCCACCAACAGCCAGCACCCTTGGAACTGAGGTGGTCTTCAGGTGGCAAACCTAGGTCTGGGGGACTCGGAAATCCCTGTCACCTGCTCAGGACCCCCAACCATGATGGGAGCACTGTCCCAGGTCCTTCCAGGTCACCTGTAGCATGGCCACTGCACAAGCTAGAGGCACCACATATGGAATCCCCACCCCGTCCTTAAAAAGTAACATGGCTGACCCATTTTCACACGAGGGAATCAAGGCCAGAGAGAACAAGCAAGCTGCCTGAGGTCGCTCAGCTCAGGAGCAGTGGGTCCTTGACTTTGGGTATTGATATTTTCAAAAAATTTGTTAAGGCTGTTCCTGAGCAGAAACAAATGGAAATGTTTCATCCAATATCTAATTTCATTGTTGAAACTAGTTCTTTATAACAATATCTAAGGTATAAAGTGAATAGAAAGAAATAAAAAAACTCAAACCATGAAATGTGAATGTTGAAGTAGTTTGAACTCTGGAGAGGTGGGGATGGAGAGCTGGCTGGAACTGGTTTGGAGCTCAGGAGTCCACAGAGCCCGTGACAGCCAAGGGAGACCTGGTGGCAGAATACAGTTCCCTGGAACTCATGACGAATCACAAGTGGCAGCCACACCCGCATGCTGCCCCCACTGTGATCATGAAAATCACCGCTCAGGTGACCAGTCCAGCCACAGTTAGCACTTCTGTGAGAAAATCTCACTATGATGATGCTTCTCACAGGGCCAGTTGCCCTCCTAGTCTGCCTCCCTTGCTCCTTCTTGCCGAACCTCATGTCTCAGCAGATGTGACAGGATCCACTGAACTTCCCTGCAAGCTCACCCGTCACACTCTCTATGAAGCAGAAAGATGTGATGAACACAGGCCCAACAGGGAGCAGGCAGAGTACACAGCAAGACTCATTCAGCAAACACTGGACATTGCTGCCTGTGAGGTATGGGCACCTACTGTGCGCAGTCACTATGCCTGCCATGTGAGACACAACACCTAGTATGTGTGAGGTATGTGCCCCCACCATGTGAGGAATAGCACCTACTGAATACAAGGTACACCCCTACTATATGTAAGGCACAACACCTACTGTGGGGCAGATAGCACCTACTATGTGCAGGATACTGTACCCACCATATGTGAGATCCTGGTTGCCCTATCAGGACATAACATTGATAGCAAATGGCTGCAGTTGGGACTCAGCCTCTTTCTAGAAGACACAGGAAAATCCAAAGAAGTTTCCAGAAGAAATTTCAGGAAGCCAGACAGGGCCCCGGGCCTCACTGCCTACAACCTGCAGGAATAGGACAAGACTGGGCGGCAGGGCTGGTCGCTGTAACGCTGCAGCACACTGCCCAGCTCGGCCCCTGCCAGGCTGTGCTCGATCTCTCATCTGGTTTTCAGTAGCGGGTCTGAGTGAGGCGGTGTCCCCGCTCCTCCTCCCTGATGTCCAGCCTGGCTCCCTTGCCCTTTCCTCCTCTGGGCATCCTGGGCCACAGACAGCAAAAACTCAGCGCAGGGATTGTTCAAGGTGGCCCGTGTTGGTCTGCTCTCCAGGCTGGCCGGGACGGGGGCCCATGACAGAGGCCCGTGGGTGGGGTGGAGGTGGTAGGAGGGGGCCACAAAAAGCGGTTCCTACAAGGGCATCTCTGTGGGCAGTTTCCACAAAGTTCATGTCAGAGGGAAGCAATAAGACCCAGGTCTTTGTTTTAAATACGTGCCCCTGGGGGTCAGGAGGCAGGGGCAGGGTGGGGCCACAGCTGGACGGGAAGGGCAAAAGTCACTCAGGCATTTTGAAAACTGTCACTTTAAAATATGGGGTAACCCCTAGGCTTCCAGGCGGGCCAGCCCCCTGCTGATGAGGAAAGGAGCTGGTGGAAAGGAAACCCAGCAAGTAGCCCCTGAGATGGAAGCCAGGGGACTGCATTTGTTTTTAAAACTGCGAAAGGAGAGAACTGCCCAGTTACAACTGCCCGACTCAGGCTTCATATGATGCCTTTTAAGTTTACACCAGTGCAAAACAGAGAGTGTGCAAACGTGTGCGCTCGTGAACACACACACACACACACACACACACACACGGGCCAAGCTGCACCTCCACCCCTACACATCAGTCTCCCTTTCTCAGAATCATGAAGTGGCAGATTCCCGTGAATTTCCAACTACACGCTGACTCGGGGGGACTCAACGTCCAGCATGTGGCCACGAGCCTCCTGTAGAAACTGGCCACAAGTGGGGTCAAACGATTAAATTTCATGAGCAGAGTCGCATTGAAGTCATGTTCGTGGCTCTTAAATCCCAAATAGTTCTTGATTTTTTTAAATATCTGCCAAACAGAACAATGAGACCCTTTTAAATCCCCCAGAGAGCAACTATTAAAACCACAATTTACAACTGTACATATCATCTAACGTGTTAACCAGGTGTTCCAGTGTTATTGTTTGAAATTCTACCTTGGTTTAAATCAAATGAAGAAAAGCCAAAAGTCCAATTAAAATCCCACATTGCCTCTTTATCGAGGGTAGGTGAAAGACATTCGTTTCAGATTTAATGGCAGAAATCTCATAAAATGCTAGGCCATCCTTTTTCTTCCCCCATTTCTTATGTCTTAGATTCTCACAGCTTATTGGCATTTCCTGTTCCTAACTTAAGGGGAGAGGAAAAAAAAAACTAGAATAAATCTAGGAATTTCTGGCTTGATTTTTGTAGCATCCTGGACACTGTAGCTGAATTTGACAATTGAGTGTTGTCATGGGATATTAAAATTGTGCAGTGGGCCACTTAGGCGACTATTTCATAGGCTGTCCCTTAATAAGTTCCAGGCCATGACTGGCCCTCCCTGCCAACATGTGTCCATTGTATTTAATAGATCAGGGACAACAAATTTATGTTGCTAAGCTCCAAAAAGTAAACCCAACCCAAAGCCTCCCCCACCGCCTTTGCAGACATTGACCAAGGTAACGTGGAATTCAGTTGTCTTCACTGGGCCGTAATTACTTCCAGACTTTAACTGCCTGTCTTTGTCCTTGGCCATTTTTCTCATTCCATCTTGACCCTGAAATACTGGTGTGCTTTTGTGTTTGTGGCTCTCTCCTTCGATGTCATTGTCACCGCCTCCCCCCGCCTGGAATCTTCTGCGGAGCTTACAGTCGCTGCGCCCCCTCCATTCCCCAGGAGACTCCTCCTGGTGCCTGACAGAGCCTCTGCTGGGGAGCAGGCTCACCACCTTCCCTGGGACCACCTTCCTCTACGCGGGACTGAAATAAGACCACAGGATTTTCTGTAGTCCTTGCTGCACTGTAATAAATAGGATAATCTGATAAATCAGAACAATCTTTCTCTTTTCACAGAATTCATGAAACTGAAAAAAAAAAGTGTCAGTTACAGCACATCTGTTCTCCTTTACGCCTTATTTAAGAAAATAATTCTTGCCAGATTTTTACCCACCCATAATAATTACACCATTTTTACAGATGTGGTTTTTAACAGCTTCATTTTGGCCCCAAATCTTTTATACAATTTGCAATGAATTTGCTTCTTGGCTTGCACTTCATTACCGTTTGGCAATAAAGAGAGGGAGGTAAGGGAGTCTGTTCCCAGAACCTCACCATCTACTCATGTTCTGCTCAACCCAAGTCTGAGTGGAAATGATCATTGTCATCATTGCCATGATTACTGCCATCAGCACGAGGTGGGGACATACTTACAAGTCTTGCACTTGAGTAATTTGGCAGTCGCCCTCGGATGTCTTTTCTTTATCCTTAATTATTTGCTCCCTCCTTGAGCCCCAGCCCAGAGAGGCGCTGTGCTGTGTCCCTGGATGCAGCGAGGAGGCAGTCCTGTCCCATGGTGGTGTTCGGCAGCAGCCAGCCCACTGAGTGCAGCACACAGCCCTGAGCACCAGCCTTGATAAGCTGCCAGTGCCCTGGGAGTGCAGCAGGCCCCAGAGGACAGGGATGCTCAGTGGGTGTCTCCCGTGCGGGCGGTAGACCTGCAGTGCACGGAGGTGAGTGAATCCAGCCAGCGGAGGCCAGGGCCTGGGCCAGCACCGGGGCCTCCTCGACGGCAGTGAGTGTTCACCTGGGCGATGAAGGTTCTCCCCGAGGTGCCCACTGACCCCCGTGGCCTCGGAGCCCACAGTGCTGGGCATTTCTGGTTCCACCCAATTTCCTTGATTGTTTTTCCCCCTTATTTTCTGCACATGTTGACACAGACGTGAAAATTATCTCTTTTAAAAATTTCCATGAAACCAAACAGAAAACAAAAGTCATGTGATCAAAACTCACAGATGAATCAGACTTCCCTGAACTGGGGTACGTGGAATGCCTGGCGTCACCAGGATGGGCACCCCTGGGGTGGAGTGCTGACATCCCCGTTGCTTCAGAGTACTCCTTGGCTTCCCACAGCCCAGTACCACCCCTGTGCTGCAGTTAGAGCCCCGCTCTGCCCTCCTCTTCCTCTCTCCCCCTCCAGGACCAACAACTACCTGCTCATGTTTCTCCCTTCCGTCCTCGTCACCAGCTTCTATCAAACCAGGCTCCAGCTCCTAGGAGGATGCCTAGAAGTCCAGCTCTTCACCAGACCCACCATCTGAGACTTGCCATTGTGCTGGTTGCATTTCCCATTTAGGAAAGAATTCAGCAATGCATGCAAAGAAGAAAAAAGGTGATGTGCCAACAAGACCTACGGTCACAGCAGGCAAAGCTGAGCCTGCAGTGAGGCCTTGGGCGGCACAGGCCTGGGCGGGGCAGCTGCGGGCAGCCTCGGGTCCTCTACCTGCAGTCAGTCCCCTGGAAGGAGGATGACGTGTCTGTCTTTTCCTGCATCTAGTCATAGTAGGGGTTCAGAAACGTGTGGAAAGAAGGAAGATCTTAGAGAAAATGGGGAAGTAAGGTAAACAGACCTTGAAGAAGGCCCCACCGAAACCCCACACTTGGCCCCAGAGAGGTTTGGAAGAAGACAGTTGAAGGAAGACCCACTTCAGGGACCCCAGTCCTCAGGAGGGACCATTGCAGGAGAGGGCCCCCAGGCAGGCCAGCAGTTCAGGCCCGAGGAGCAGAAAGGCCTGGTCGGGAGGGCCGCAGGGTGCCCTCTGCCCATCCCTGCCTCTGAGGCCTCTCTTCCTCTCCCTCGTCGTCTCCTCACTCCTGGCCCTGGGCAAATAATATAATAATATAAGGATTATTATCCCCAGCCTACAGATGACAGAGAGCAGGCAGCAAGGCCAGGCAAGAGCAGGCAGTGAGGCCAGGGGGTGCCAAGTCAGCCCGGGTCCAGGCCCCTCTAAAGCTCCATATTTTTGGTGGTTCTTCTTTGGTTAAAGAGAATACTTTGGGAACAAGCATGCAGAGCCTGAAAGGTTGCTGCTCTCAGAGCTCACTGACTGCAAAAAGCCTGGGTCCCCAGGACCAGGCAGAGCCCCAGAGAGGATCACATACCTTACCCTTAATGTCCTGGACACTGGACCAGCTCTGTGTGTCCCATTAGAAATGGAAATAGCCCTGCAGGTCCCCACCTCTGCATCTTAGGGTACTCTCCCTCTCCAGCAGGACATGGGGAGTGCATCCACTGTCCTCATGCCAGAGGCCCCCTGTGGCCAGTGGAGGAAGCAGAGGTGCCAGGGAGGGAGGGTCAGACTGGACACTGGATTAGCTCCCAGTTCTATGGTGTGAAGAAGAACATTTCTCTCCCAGGGTGCGAGGGTAGATCTAGAGGATTTAAGTTCTAGAGAGAAGCCGGCTGACCAGCGGTGCTGCCCAAGGCCTAGTCCCAGCCTGGGACCCCCAGGTGGCAACTGTCCTTGCCCACACACTGCAGCTCAGCCTCACAGCCTGGCTGGGCTCTCAGCTGAGAGGCCTCCGGAGGCTTGCAGAGGCGGTATCTATGCAGCGGGTTTCAGGTGGCTTTCCAGCACCCACCCACCAGCCAGGCAACCGTGAGGAGGGACAGGACCAAGGGACCGTCCTCCTTGTTCTTCCACTTTACCCAGGGACCCAGCACCTCCCATGCAGGTCACAGCCCAGGGGTCTCCAGGGTCACGGTTGTCCCAAGGCTGGAGCTGTCATCCAGATGGCCACTCCTCACTCGCATCAGGCTAGTCTGAGATGCGACCCAGATTCATCCACAACCAGTGACAGGGCCAGGGTCCCCTGGGTGCGTGTGGGTCTGGGTGTGGGTCCCCCTGGTCATCAGGGGCAGGCAGCCTGGGGCCCGGGCGGCAGGGCGCCAGAGTGGCAGAGCCCCAGCTTGCTCAGGGCAGGAGCCCCGCTCCTCCCTTAATGAATTTACATGATATTCAGCGGCCTCCGCTGCTTAATTCACTAGGTGGCCTTGGCATGGCAAGAGCTGCGCAGAGGGACCCCAAGTAACTCTCGTCGACTGGTGTCAGCGTCGCCCCGACAACAGGCAGGCGCACCCCTGGCCCTGGGCCGCCGTGTGGCCTCGGCAGGGCCCGGGTCCCCGGTGGCCCGCTCCCGCCCCAACACAGGGAACAGAAGCGCGGGCTGGTGTTCCCGTGCCCTGCTCTGGGTGGTCTGGGGACTGGGGCTGCTTCGGAGCTCATTTGCCTGCAGACGCCCTCACCTTGTCAGCGCCAATAATTATCCAGTCGGCGCTCCTCAGAGCTGCCATTCCTTAAGATTGGATTAGATTGAAGAGGCAGAGGCCCGGCTCCTCTGCGCATTTTCTCAGTCAGTTAGCGTAATCACTGGGGGCCTCGGCGAGGCCTACAGCAGAGCTACACTAACTTTCTCTCCCCTTCCTTATTACGGAGCTTAATAACAGCAGGCAGTGTATTAATATGTAAGAGATCAAGAGATTATTGATTAGAGTCACTTGCCTAATATCCCCTGTCCGTCATGTAGTTCAGCAGCCCTTTCATGATTTTTTGTGTCAGGCCATTTAAATATTCATGACCGAGTTGCTTTGTACCTCCACGGCTGAATTTCTAATTAATCTGTCAAAAGAAATACAATATGCCCGGCAGCCTTATTATTATAAGGGTCAGCTGAAACAGAGATGGCCTGGCGAGGCCTAAGGGGTAATTAATTATAACAATGCAGTGTTTACCTTGCGTGATACCTGCGGCCTAAATGAGCGCTAAATTAGACTCCAACCACTCCAGCCCGCGTTTGAAGCGTCCCTATATGCCAGACTAGATCATAATGATGGGAGGAGAGAGCGGAGAGCCGCGGCTATGTAACAACATAATCAGCAATTATAGCTGCGAAATGGGGAGAAGGGGGAATTTTATCTCATTAGAAAGGCCCAAGCACAAAGTTTTTTTTTTCTGTCACCAGCTCTTTTCTTTAGAATTCAAATGATTCCACTCTAAAGGTGAGGGATCTCAAATCTAATTCCAGTGCCGAGCTGGCCTAATTAGTGGTATACTTTGGCTAAAATATGAATGACATTTGTTCCGTCTTGCAGCGGCCTATTAATAGAGGGTGTCAGAGTGAAACATTAAGTGTATCATTCTTCTGTCAATTTATTCCTGTCATTATTGTTTCTTTATTTCCTCTGCCACATTATGGTCACTAATTTCTTCTCACTTTTATGAGATTCTTAATGTGGGCCTTTAATGAACTCCAAAAACTCATCCAAACTCTAAAATTAAAACACTAGGCTCCTGTCAGGTTAGCGCGACAGAGTAAAACTTGAATAGTATCATTCTTCTGTCAATTTATTTCTGTCATGATTTTTCTTTATACCCTGCCACATTATGCCCACTAGTTTAATTCCATTTTTATGTGACTTGTTAATGTGAATTTTAGGTGGCTTTTAATCACCTCCAAATTTGTAGAATATCACAATAAATCATAACTGTATCCCCTCTTATGACAATTTATTTCTGTCATTATTTTTTATTTCTCCTTCCTTATTACAACCCCGAGTTTCATCTCCTGCTCTGTGACCTTTACATTGTTGCATTTTAAAAAGAAGCACATAGAAAGTTTGCTCTTCCTCGGGAACTGGAAGAGGGAAGCCATTTTATGGGCTTGGGTTTTCCTGCTCCGCAGGGTCACAGGTGTGCTCCCGCCTTGGCCTCTCCCCAGGCCCGAAAGGTGTGTGCCTCAGAGACGGGCACCGTCTGCAGGAGAGGCCGCTGGGCAGAGCACCAGGAAACCCACATGTCGTTTAGAGAAGGGCAGAGGCGGAGACAATGGGCTGAGTTCCGGAAAATCACTCATTTAATTCCAGCAATAAGAATCTGGAGATGGTGCCGCTTGGGAGGAGAAAGTCGCTCTGACAAACACTCTTGTGCTCTGGCCACCTACCTGCTCTGCGAAGTTCATTTCTAATGCACAGGTTGGCCAAGGATGGCCCACAGGCCAGATCTCTCCCCGCCTCCTTCTGGACAGGCCGCACTGTAAGTGTGTTTTACATTTCTAAGTGGTGGGAAAGCAGGTAAATAATATAACAATTATTATTGTTTTGTGACAAGTGAAAACTACAGGAAACTCAGGAACTGAAGGAGGGAAATTTTGGCCTCCACAAATAAAGTCCCCTTGGAACACCAGCAGCCTTCATGAATGTCCCCTCCACAGCAGCCTTCTGGGTAACAGAAGAGTCAACTCTACAGCAGAAACCATCAGGGCGGGCAGATAGCCTGTTGACCCTGTTACAAAGAAGAGAAATTACTTACTAATGTTTCTTCTGAAGAACTTCAGTGTAGACTTTCGGTTCAACATGTAGAGGACGTTATGGAACCTTGCACGCTTGCTCGGCCACCACGGGGCAGGCATGCCTGAGCTACCTTGCCCACAGGGAGAGCTGCAGGCTGGACAGGGAAACCCATCTTGAAAGGGCTTCATTCATTGCCTCAAAAAATAGTTCCTGTGTTTCAGCTCTGCAAGAGGGCTTGCATTGGGATATCAGGCCCTTGAGAAGGAATGCCCCTGTCCTCAATAACTGTGTTGCCCTTCCCTGCAAGGAACAGAGGTTTAAACCATGCTCACAGAGGAAGAATCCCAGACAGTGCTTCTTACCATGAGTTAAAACGTCTAAGTGGGGGCAGGAGAGGGGATCAGGGCAATCGCATCTTATAACCAACCAAGAGTTTAATGTAACAAAATTTACAGTGTGCATGACTTAGGGCAGGTAGATCTTTTGGCTGTGGGAATTCTAAAATACATCACTGGGAAAATGTCCTGCTTTCAGGGAGATCCTGGCTCACCTTTGACTGCCAAGGCTGAAGTGCATTCAGTACCTCCTGCATTGCTTTCCGAGGTCATCCCACCTGCAGGAACTGAAGGGATTGATTCAAATCCCTACCAGCCCTCCCTTGTTGTGGAACCCATGGTTTTTTAGGTACAATTACAAAGGGATCCAAAGCATCAAAGATGAATCACTGCATTGTCTGCAGGATCGAGTTCATGCCCATGCCCAAGCTGACCCTGAAGGACTTTCCCCATCCCTCTCCAACCCCTTCTGACCACTGAGCATAGACCCTTCCCTCTGTGCTGTGGGTCATGACTTCCTGCTCCTTGGAACACTCACTCCCAGGAGCATCTGCTCTTCAGAAGATGTCCCTGAATGTTTCTCCAGTTTTTCTCACTTTCTCACCCAGAAGCCAACACATCTGCTACCTACAGCAGCCACATGGAAGGCAGCCTCCCAGCTGCTGCCTGAGCACACACTGTCTCTCGCCCCCAAAGAAGGGTAATTGCATTTATGGTGATGTCCAGTGCCTCTCTCTCTTCTAATAAACACTTTATATTCACTTTTTGGAAAATACAGGAAATTATCAAGAAGGAAATAATAGACACCTGTAATCGTCCCATCTAGAGAAACACCATTGACTCCTTTTCGTTTCTTTCTCTGCTTCTGCCCATTTATAATTGAAGTCTACTGGGAAATAACTTTTATTTTAAATGACATAGTTAACGTTGGATTGGACACCTTTTCCTGTATTTGAAATTTCCACCAACATGGGCCTCTTCAAAGATTCATAAGGTTTTAATAGCAAAAAGACTCAATAACCTAGGACCAGAAGGAAAGCTCTTCTGCATGATGAGAAGCATCCACCAAATGCTCACGGTTGGCACTGCACTTCCTGGTGAAGGAAGGAAGGCTTCCCTGCAGGATGGGTCCCAGGCAAGATAGCCCAGCTGTCAGTCACCCTTTGGCAGGAGGGTGTGGCTAGGGCAGGCAGGGGAGGAAAACAGATTGGAAAGGAGAGGTAAAGCCATCTCCATTCTGAGATGCCACAACCTAGTACACAGATGTACTAAGGAATCTGCAGACAGGTATCAGAGGTGATAAGCAGTTGGAGCTAAATTTCAAGATAAAGATCAGTAAATAAATTTCACTTGATATCAATTGTGTCTTTTTTTTATGTTTTGCTATGTTTTTATATGACACTAATGATAAATAATCTAAAAAACAAAATTAAGAAACAATTCTATTTCCACCAACATCAACAAGAAATTAAATACTTAAGGACAAATTTAATAAAAGAAATGGAAGATTCATTCATCTAAAACTATTAAAGTTTATTGCAAGATATTAAAGACAGCCTGAATAAGTGGGAAGCCTTTCGGTCTTGATGGGTCAGAAGACTTGATATTGCTAAAACCTCAATTTACCCCAAGTTCATTTACTGAATCAGTGCAATCCCTATCAAAATCTCAGCTGGACTTCTTGTAGAAATTGACAAACTGATCCTAAATTCATATGGAAATGCAAGGACCTCACAATAGTCAAAACAATTAAAAACAATGTTGAAGAAATCACATGTCCCCATTAACATAGAGCCACAGTTAACAAAGCTGGTGGCAGTAACATAAGGATAGACATTCAGGTCAATGGAATAGAATCTAGAGTCAAAAATACATTTGTGGTAACTGATTTTTGGAGTCATACATACATGATTTATGGAGTCATACATTTATGGTAACTAATTTTTTGCCAAGAGTGCCAAGACACATCCATGGACATTTTGATGGTCATTTCTCCAGCGGGAGCTCCAAACCAATTTCTCCATGTGAAGGAGGAGGCTTGCCCCTAGTTCACATTTTATACCCTGAACTCAAATGGACCAAAGACCAAAAGATAAGAGCTAAAACACAAACCTCCTAGAAGAAAACTCAAGTATGAATGTCTGTTAGCTTGGATTTGGCAACAGTTTCACAGACATCTAAATCAACAAAGGGAAAAATAGATAAAATGTATTTTTATTAAAAACTTTTATTCTTCAAAAGACACTAGTGAGAAAGTGAAAAGAAAATCCCCAGAATGGGAGAAAAAAAAATTTGCTTTAATCATTCAACTTATGAGGGTCTAGTGTCTAGAAGGTAGAAAGAACTCTTTCAACTCTACATCCAAAATACAAGTAACCTAATAAAAACATTTGAACAGACATTTTTTTCTTTTTAAAAAAATATGTTATATATAATTTATTAATATTAATCATATCATCAAAATCCTATAAAAAGGAAGGACTCTAATTACTTACACTTTAGATTCATAGAAACTGAGCCATAAAACTAGTGGGAGACTTTAGTTAGTAGGTGGTTAAACCAATGTTACAATTCTACTCCTCAGCTTCAAAGCCCATGCTTCAGACAACAGATTGCATGATCTTTCAATTAAACATTGTTTCTATATCTAACTTCAAAGTACTGATGTATTTTTTTTATCTGCTTCAAATTCTATTTATTTATTACATATATAATATGTAATAAATAATCACATATTATATATGTAATAAATAATACATATATAAAATGTCTCCTATGTGGAGACGCTGAGGAAAGGAGACTGACTCCCGGGATCCCACTATCACAATAGTGGAGTGCATTACATTCATAATTCTCCATGAACCGACATTTTTCTAAATAATACATATAAATGGTCAATGAGAAGAAAAAAAGACACAACCCCATTGGTCATTAGGAAATGCAATCAAAACCTCTTCCCACTCACTAGGGTGGATATAATCCAAAAGACAGAAAACCGCCAAAGTTGGTGGGAAAGTGGAGAAACTGGAACTCTCTCAGGATGCTGGTAGGATGTAAAACAAGGCGGCTGCTTTGAAAATCTTGCAGTTCCTCTTAAGACGCCGAAATCTGACTCCTGGGCACGTACCCAAGAGAACTGTAAACAAATGTCCACACACAAACACAGAATCTGCACAGCTCAGCTCTGTTCATAGAATCCCCAAAGTGGAAACAACCCACAGGTCCATCAGCTGCTGATGAATAAAGGAAGCACAGTTTGCTCAGCCATGAAGGCATTGGAGCCCCGATACAAGATAGAGCACGGCTGAACCTTGAGAAGGTCCTGGCGAGGGAGAGAAGCCAGACCACACAGAGGACCCTGAACTGTGTCATCCCACCCATGTGCAATGTCCAGGACAGGCAAATCCACAGGCAGAAAGCACATCAGTGGTCCCAGCACAGAGGGGCAGGGGGTGAAGACTGTTCTGGAATTAGCGATGGTCATGTAGGGTTGTGAAAATAACCAAGCCCGCGACTGGTACCCTATGAAAGAGAGAATCACAGGGCGTGTGAATGTGTTTTAAAGACTGCACTTTCATCATGGAGTTTGGCGACACAGATAACTCTCCCATCAGTCATGGGTCAGAATACCCCTTGTGCCTTGAACACTCCACAGTGGAAGACAGGCGCGTTCTTAGGGAGCCCTGGGAGGCCCTCGGGTCTCAGGGAGCTCCTCTGAGTGGTTACCTTGTCCATTGTCCAGCCACTCCACTCCCACCAATGTAGGCCTTTTCCTGGCAATGCCTGTCCCTAAATGCCCAGGAGCCTTATGGACACCTTCTGGGCTCCTTAAAATTGTCCCCAAGGGCAGGGAGGGCTGGGATGTCTGCTCCTCCTCTAGTCCCTGGTACCTCTGGATCTGGCTGGGAACACACAGCGGGAGGCACCCTCAGGAGGGCAGTCTGGGCACACAGACCCTGAAGCGATGCGGAGACACTGAGGAAAGGAGACTGACTCCCAGGATCCCAGCCTCGGCTCCCGAGTCCAGGTGCCAGTCTAGCTTCTGGGGCCCCTCCCTCTTGCTCTAAACTGGACACGGGAGGTGAACATGCAGTGTGCACATATGTACACACACACACATCCAGACACACACACACTTATATTTATATATTATTATAAATTTCCAAACACAGAAGGGTTGAAAAAGATAATGCAACGTGCACCTTCCTGCCCTCTACTGAGATCTCACATCTGTTGCCCTTCCGCCATGTGTGCTGTCTTCCTTGGCATGTTCTCATACACACTTTTTTCTGTATTGTGTAGAAGTTAGAGGCCTTGTGACCCTTGCAGTGTGAATCCTTCACCTTGAGTCTCTTTAGGAGATGTGCTCGTCCACACGGCCCCCACGTTACTCACTGACAATGTACCTAAACTTCAGCATCTCACCTGACACCCAGACCAGCATCCCGTGTTCTTATTTATCCCCAGCCTTTACAGGATTCAGTTTAGATCCACGTTTGCTTTGGGTCACTATTATGTCATTTTGATCTTTTGTGATCGGGAAAGCTCCCCCTCCCCCCGTCCCTGCACAATGTCTTGCTGGACAGCCTGAGACCATTCCAGAATGACTTGGTCATTGGGCTGCACAACACATTTTGATCTTTTTTTCGCCACAAGCATTTTCTATGTTAGCCCACGATCTGCAGTCTTCATCGCATTCATTGACATCTATTCATGCTTCCTTCTAAAATAAAAATAAAGGAAGTCACGGCCACAGAAAGTGAAATACTTATAAAGATGCAGAAAGAAAACAAAATCAGTACGTGCTCTTGGTTCCTCTGGGTGGCCAACGTCTCCAGTCCTTGCTGGCATCTGTTGTCCCCAGCTCTGAATGGCCACACACACGGGGTGCCCAGCACAGCCGTGCAGCTCACCCTTCCTTGGCTGTCCACGTTAGGATCAAGGCGGTTGGAAAGAAGGACGAAGCCTTGTACAAATTTGGTCTCTGCCGTGGACTTTCATTTTCTTTGGGTTCATCGTCTCCAACTGAGGTGGGTATCAAAGTTCTCCACCACTGTGAGTCTGGGTCAGCTTTCTCCAGAGGGAGCCCTGGGTGGGGTGACCATGGGAATTCAAGGCAAGCCCAAGGGGTGAGGCTCTGTGTCTATGGGCTCTGTATACTGGCTCCTATGATCTGACTTTAATGCAGGGCCCCTTCTGCCCCATCCATCAAGCAGCCAGCCTGCAAGGCCTGCTCACCCTGGACACACATGGCTCAGGTCCACTGCACTGAGCCACCAAGAACTTTCCAGAGAGATGGAGGATCTGTGGCCTCAGGCCAATGCAACCTGCCTCACCATGAACATCCAGGAGTCAGAGATCAGATTTAAAACAAGTTCAGCCAGGCAGATCTGAAATGTTTTTAGATGTGGGGTCCAGATGCCCCAACCATCGGGGACAGAGCTGAAGGGCTGCTAGAAGAAAGCACTCACAGAGATGGCTCCAGTGATCACTCCAAGGTGCTGACCCCAGCACCTACTGGAGCAGAGTGTCACCCTGTCACCCTCTCCCCTCCAACCACTGTGCAGTGGGGCCAGTACACATGATGCTGGGCTAAGCAACTGAAAACATTGCCTCTTAGTGGTGACATTCTAGAATCTTCTTTCAGATTCATTGCCCAATGTCCTAACAGAGTTGTCAAGTACCACCACTTTTTAGTTGTTCCAAATGGCATTTAAAAAAAAAATCATTCTTTTAATGACAGTAGGGTGTATTTTGATATATAATACACACATGGAATACAACTTATTCTAACCAGGATCCCATCCTTGTGTTGTACATGATGTGGAGTTTCACTGGTCGTGTATTCATATATGAACATGGAAAAGTGATGTCCAATTCATTCTACTTTTTCCTAATCCCATCCTCTGCCCTTCCCTTCATTCCCCCTTGTCTAATCCAATGAACTTCCATTTTTTCCTACCTGCCCTCATGACACATTATTTTAATGAAAAGTCTGAATGAAAATATTTTCCTCAAAAACAGCTTTATGATTTTTCTGATTATAAAATAAACACATGCTCAGTATTAAGCCACTCAGAGTTAGTCAGAAACGCTGTGCTAATTTTTGATGTACATAATTCCAGTGTTTAGGGTGTATGTGTAATGTGTGTGTGTGTGTGTGTGTGTGTGTGTGTCCATCCAACATACAGGACAGCAAGAAGGGGCCTTAGGATATTGACTTTAAATCTACATCATTATTGTAATGGCTACGTAGTATTCTGTTTTATGTATTTTTAATAATGTAGTTGATAAGTTCTTTATAAGGTTATAATTGTTTAGAATATTTTTCTTTTATAAACAATTTAGAAAAAAATCCTTCCCTATTTATCTTTCATTAATTCTCTTATAGAGATAAGTGGAAGCAAAATTAAAAAGTATTCAGGATATCAAAGTTTGTACTACATTTCAATGATTTTCTTCACATAATTCATAAAAATTTCTCCAACAGCCTGAGAACATCCGTTAGTGCTTACCTCATTTGGCAGCACATATTATTTTGTTGTTCTATTTTTGTATATGATATTTTACCTATTGTTTCATCTTTGCACATTTTTATTTTTTAGTCTAATAGGCACAAGTGATGTCTTAGTGGTAAGTTTCCATTTTCTTATTAGGAGTCAACCCCAGCATCTTCTCTCCTCATTCCCTCCTCCATCTTGGACCACTCCTAGGCAGCTGGACTGACTTTCCATGGGCTCTGCAGGCAGCTCCACCTGAGGCCCCAGCCTTCCCTGCTCTCTCTGACCTACCCTCTCTGGGCTACCACGAGACTGTGCATCTGCCTTACAGATTTGTGCTTCTCCTTTCCTTGTCCTAGTTTGGTTTGTTTTGATTGCAGCTGGTTTGCTATATATATGATTTTCCCCTCTAGCTAAATCTCTCCATCTTTTTTTTTCTTATGTTTTCACTCCCTGATTAAGTCTTAGAAGTCCTTTCCTTCCCTAAGATCATTTACTTATTTATTTTTCTTCACAGTGGGTTCTCTGTGTTAAAGCTGGCATACATCTGGACTCCACTTTGCTAAATGTTATGAGGGCAAGGATGATCCAAGACCAAAGGATGCCCTTGTTAAAAGAAGAACACAGGGCCATGTCCCAGGGGTAAAAGTTAACCCATTGTTTCTCAATAATAAGCAGCATAAACCTTTAAATTACTAATAGGAAATAAATATTTATAATTGTTTATTATTTCATGCAACTAGAATTACTTGTAGGGTAAATTGGGAACTCGGGGATATTATGATAAATAGCAAAAGATGTGAAATACAATCTGATGTTCACATTTTTAACCAGGACTCTGATGTCAATTAAGTTTATTTTTCTTTAAAATATATTAATATCCATGGAAAAGCACATCAGTGAATTGTGTAGATATTGCTAGATTTGCAAGATTTTCAATAGTTGAATTTGCCTCCCTCTAAACAGGGCAAGGCACACCCACCACCTTTGAGCAGAGCACCTGGCCTTCAGGTGCTGGAAAACTGTCATTAATGGAACTTGTGCTCAAATCTCCCTCACTGCACATGCTCAGAGAGTCTCAGATGCAAACGTACAAAGCACCATCTGTGAAGCCAACCCTGCACTCATGCAGATGCAAAAAACTTCCAGAACAATGAACTGTCAGTCCTGTAGAGGCACTCGCTCCTGAGGAGCTCACTGTATGGCTTCTGTCATCACCGTGGCTCCGGCCCCACCCCTTATGGATGCCTACTAAGGGGTCTGGCACCATTCATTAGACAGCCTACTCAAAATGCCACCTTGAAGTGCGTCCTGAGTTGCCACGTGCACCTGGGTGGACTGCTCTGGTGTTCCTGTATTTGCACTGTTGCTCACTGTGTTGATTCTGGGTTTTGCCCAAGACGTGGTACAACAAGCTCCTCTCATTACCCCTGCTGGTATACTCAGAAATTTTCTTTTATTTTTATCTTACATTGAACTTAGAAATCATTTTATCCATTTCTCAGACACAAAACAATCCTGCTACAATTTTAATTAGACTAAGGTTTAGTTAAAAAATAATTTGGGGAGTATTGTAATTTTTACAATATTGAGTCTTCCTGCAAACATGGTGTGTCTCTGCATTCATTCAATTCTTCTTTTATGCCCTTTATTAGATTTTTACAGTTTGCCTCATACACTTTTCCTTTTCATTTCTTGGCAACTATTCCTAGGTATTTTATAAGATGGTTTTGCTGTTGTCAACCTTATTTCCACTTTATTATCAAAATGATTGTCATTAGCATATAAGAAGGCAATTTATTTATTTATTTACTTACTTACTTATTTTAAACAATGTCACAGAAGTCTTTTTAAAATTTAGAGTGATTCTTTCACATTTTTAATTTTTCCAGATAAACCATTATTATTTTCATTTGCAAACAATGGCAAATATACTCCCAACATGCCAACATATGCCAACATGAGTACATTTTTTTTTCCTGATCTTATTGGGTTGGGTTAGTGCATCCTAAATAATGTAAAAAAAAAAAATGGTTGTAGTAAATGAGCTGCCTATTTTTCTAGAGCATGTCCACCCAACCACAGAGGTGTGCTGATCGTCAGGTGTCTCTTCTTTCTTCCACAGACCTCAAAGGCCCAGCATTCCCTGTGTGGAACTGAGGGGACCAGGGTCTTGGGCGGCCAAGTGGGCTAAGGCCCCAGATGCTAAGACTGAGGTCAGGGTGGACCACACAGAATAAGCCACTCCTTGGAGCCATGGGTGATTGAGGCCCTCCTGCTCCACAGAGGTTCAGTGCCCCCCTCACAGGCATTGGACAGTCTTCCACACGGATAGCACAGAGGGTAGCAGGCACCTCATCCTGCCAGGACAGTGGCACAGAGAGGAAGGGTTGAGCCCAAGGGACTGTGGATACACTGAGTAGCCTTTGGTCCTGTGGCAGCTGCACGCTGCTACACTGTTTCATCCTCTGTCTCCATCCCCTGCATCCACAGTTACATAAAACACCTACTGCGTGACACACCTTGTGCGACCTTGGGGTGTAAAAAAGGGTGAGTTCTCCCAGGCTCAGAGGCTGAGAACACGGGCAGGGGGTGGGGGTGTTGACTTGCAGGTGAAGGAGGCCAGCGTGGCTGATGATCAGGCAGGTGGGAGGAGCTGGGGTGTGGTGGTGGCATACAGAAGGGGTCCCACAGAAAAGGCACCTCCTGGCCACAGATCCCAAGAGCCTGCAGGTCCTCTTCCCACATGCTTGCACACCTGAGCTCCCGCTGAGGGGATTTTCTTGGATTCTTTCCACTTGAGCTTAAACTGGAAAAGGGCAGAAGTTCTAGAGACTGTGACCTTGTCTGTCTAAGCTCAGTAATCCTTAGACTTCACTTGAAGACAGAGTTGCTTTCGGAATTTCAGCTCCCTATGAAATCGGGTGAGCTCTACTGGGGCTTTCGGTAAACCAACCAAACAGGCCCCAGACTGTGTTGTGCATGTAGCTTCCCTAGGAACTCCCCCAATTCCCTGGAAGGCCCTAGTTAACAGGGTGCTAGGAGGGATTTCAGGAGCTGAGGAGCTGGAGTTTCATTAGACACAACACCCAAATTATCTGGCAAGTTGCTCTTATCCTAGACAACCTTGTTCTTTTAACTAAGTACAGGCTAATGATTGTGAACGGGATTAAAGCCCCTTATTTTAAAGAAAGACTACTTCCCATTTGAATTACTTTTAAACACACCACTTTGCCTCTAATTTAAAATGAATAATAGGCTTAGAGCAGACAACAAAAGATCATTAACCTCATAAGATAGAGTGTATCAGGAAGCGGGTGTTTTGGCAGGCAGCAGGATAGAATGGCTAGAGATGTGCTAATGCGGAGATTTTTTTTTTTTAAGCATCGTTATCTGGGGGACATCTTTTTTGGTATTCAAATAAGAAAACTGAATTCTCTCCAATGCCCACTTGAGCTTTTGTTCTGCTCTAATTGAAAGCAAACCTGTACCTGAAAAATGATCCTCACGGATGTGAAAGGTTCAGGTTGGGTTAAAAAAAAATTAATCTTTTTATTTTTTTGTAGAGAACAATTACCTTGGATAGTAGCTTTCATCTTGTTGTTTATCCTCTTATTTCACTTTCTGTCTTAATAACAATTCAGAATAGAAGAGTCATTTCATAGTCACAGGTTTTGCCATTGAAGACACAAAATCCAAGGAGATGAACTGTGTGGGTGGTGTGGGGAAGATCCGAGGGAAAGAATCTGAATTTTTTAGTTTTTCTTTAAATATGTGTATTTAGAAAAGTTCTGACCCGATCGATACAGTGATTCTTTTCTGGAATGTGTCTGTGGACAGGGAGAAACAGTAAGAAGGGTTCTTTAGGGACAATGCAGCCAGTTTGGGAGCAGAAACAAAAGCAGGTACCACAGTGGATGGGAGAGGGAGTGAGAGCCTGGTCTCAGCAGAAGGGTGCTCCGTGTCTGCTGGGCCGGCTCTGGCCCGCTCTGGGCTCCGGTGTTTGCACCAGCATCCGGCTGCACAGCGCAGGAGTGTGTGTGCATGTGAGGATCCCGGAAGAGGCCGCGAGGCAGTGGGCAAGGCTGAGCAGGGCTGAGCAGCTGTCTCTTCTGGGCTTTCAAAAACTCCTGTCAGTTGGCTACTGACTTCCTAATGCACACTCTTCTAATTCTTAATTAGAGCGACATAGCTAATTAATAAGTTTTTTCCAATTATAAATTAACTTAGGATCAGAACTCTGGCTTTGCATGTAATTTCCTATAATCGCTAAAGCTACTGCAAAAACATGCCTCCTGCCAACCGTAACTTTTTTATTTAACACAGACAGACAAGTTCTCACTGGGTTTACGTTTTACAGCAAATTATCTCTGTTGGGATTTATGAAGAGAAATTAAAAAAAATATATCAGAGGTTTTTTTTTTTTTTTCTTTTCCTCCTCTATTCTCCCTCCCCTTGTCTTTCTTCAACAAAATCGCATCCTTAAAGGACAATTTCTCTTGAAGATTTAAAGGGAATTTGCCTTAATATTTTCATGTTATTGCAAGGTAGAAAAAGAGAAAGAGCAGGTGATAATTCCTTTTTGTTCATAACTGTTCCCACCTTTTCATGGTTCCTGCAAAAATGATTTGGGAGGTGCTGGCATGCTGTTCATTTACAGAATCTTAACTGGAGAGACACTTATCTCTTTAGTAATGAAGGAGTGTAATTAAAGGTGGGCCCGCAGACCAGGCGCCAGCTCTGGTGACATGTCACATCCTTGGCTGCCACAATTCCTCGGTGGTTTATCAAAGACTACTCCTTTAATATGGAGATTACACTTATGTACTTGTCTGAACTTGAAAGGCATTTGCCTAATTTACTTATTAATGAGATGTAAATCTATTTGTATGGCACGTCACAAGTTTCCCCGAAATCGCTGCTACTTAACCGGTGATAAACCCTATGATTTAAACGAAAAATAATACATTTAGCTTTCCACGTTCATTCTGTTAAAAATTGATATAGTCTATGTTAAATTTATTAATATTGCTTGCTGTCATTCAGTTAGCAGCTCCTGCTGAAATATGACTTGACAGCGGCCGCATTAAAGATGTATGCCATTGTATTCAACAAAGATTAATGAAGCCCGGTAAAAATAGCTGTAAAAGAGAAAGTGATCCGAATGTAAAATCAGTGAATTAAATGAGGCCGCGCATACCATTTGTTAATATGCATGAGGAGGGAGGCAGCGAATGAAAATGTCTCTATGCAAAGTTCATTTGGGAATGTTTCAATATTGTCTGGATATCCCCCAACTATCGAAGAGCGGCCTAAGGGAGCCGGCGTTCCACGCAGACCGGGTGTGCCCGGCCGGTGCCCTCGGAGGGCGCCAGGCGGGGACGCGGGCAGGCGGCGCGGCCAGCTCTGCATCCCGGAGTCCTGTGGTTTTCTCCAAGTCTCTGGCGCATCCTCCTCGCGCTGCTCGCCTGGACCAGCCAGTCTGTGGGAAGGAAAAGGAGCTCCTCCGAGTGCTTCTTCGGGGCTCAGACTCGGTGCAGTGCTGGGGAGACCAACTCTGGGCTGGGCTTGGAGTCCGACTGCAGACCAGAGAGGGAACGCTTCTGAGCCTTGTTTTTTTTTTTTTTTTTTTTCTCCAAATAGAGAGGGAGGTTAGCACTCCACTGTTCAAAGCACTTGGACATCATTAGATGAAAGACCTACACGCGTCCGCATTATTCTCCTAGCATGTAGAGAGCCCCTTCCTGGGGCTTCACCCGCTGCCGCGCGTGTCTGTCTGTTTGCATGTGAGCCTGTTCTCGCTGGCACGGGTGTGTTGAATGATTGGGTCGCGCTTTCTTTGTACTATTTGGAAGGGATGATTTATTTCCACAGTTCTCATTATAAAATACTGCTGGTGTCATACCCTGCCAGGTTAAGACTTTCAAATAAATTAACAGTGACAGAAAATTGTATGCAGTAATCATAATATAAACCCAGCGTGTTTATCAATCAAGAAGGTGTTTTGATAGATTTAAGCCACTAATGATAGGTATTTCTCCCCAAGGTTTGCCTGCATGGAGGTCAAAGTCTGTCCAGAAGGAACTTCGAGGAGGTATTTTGTTTTTTCAGGATTTGCTGGGGGGTGGGGTGGTTGTTGTTATTTGCATGTGTGTGTCGGGTTTAATTAACACCGTCAAGGGCAATAGAGTAGTTCCTTTTGCCGCCTGGCTGCCAGCTTGGAGGCAGTTGGGGGGTGGGTGCACACATATTGAGGGTGACATCCCATAGAAAATGCTGCCTAGAGCACAAGATTCCCCAAAAGGGCGAATACAGGTGTTCTTGCTCAGAGGGCTTGTTGTTCTGCAGCTCAGCACATGTCACCCACGCTGCAGTCTCAACAGGTAGAGAGAAGCCTGACTCTGGCTGTGCAGGAATGCCGGGCAAGGGGCTGGGCTTGTCCTTCCAGGAAGGGTGGGGTGGTGCCCTCCTTAAGCCAGCTGCAGCTGGGGGCAGGGGAAGAGTCTCCACCCTGGCCACTGTTTTAGGGTGATCGAGTGACATGAGTAACAACGTAGCTATGATTGAAAGCCTTGAGACGGAGCAGGGGGAGCTAAGTTGGCTTGTTCCACTGTTGAGTGTCCTACCAACTGACTCCTTTGGCCCAGCCTCGGCTGCCGCTCACAGCCAGCCCTGCCTGGCCATTTCCTCTGGGGGTGAATCTGATGGGCCTCAGGGCCCACTGACACTCCAGTAACACCTCTGCACCTGTGGAACTACCAGCTGCACCGCTACTCCTGCAGCTGCTGTCTGAGGATGCTCCTTGGCGCCAGGCTTCCCAATGGAGACGTCTTGGCAAATGGGCCTGTGCTTTGGAACCTCTGTTCCCCTTTCACCACAGTGTGACACACACGTATGGGATGTATATGGTTCCTGTCTAGGTGCACTGTGTCATCAGGGACAATGGCCCTTTTTGGAGGACCTTCTAGAGGCACAGAGCCTGGAGGAGCAGGAGGACCCTGATACACTCAAGGTTATAAGATACTGGGCCCTGGAGTCCTAGAGTTGTGGGGACCTTAAAAAGTCACTTTTACCCTTTTCCCAACTTCCTCACCCCAAAACCTAGCTGGGTGCCTTTCTGCTTTGGGGTCCCTGCTAGGATAAGAAAGACTGCTCTCCTGTGGGAAGTGAAGTAACTTCTAGTCCACATTCACAAAACGTAGTCCAATGGTACAGCTTTTCCAAATCAAAAAAAATGGAGACAGGGGGATGTCACCTCCTGAATTGTACCCAACAGGTTTTGAAGCAGTGCCCTTCTCTTGGGCCAATGTTCATGATCTATACAAAATCCCATCTGTTTTAAGGCAGCCGATGTAGCCAAAATGCCCATGTATTTTTTACTTCAATTAAAAAAAGAAAAAATTCTGGATTATTACCTGGGAAGTCACCAAGTAGACTAGGAAGTGATGGACTGCCCTACAGGACAATTGTTAGATTCTGTTCACTGGGTCATTCCCAGCAAAATGGCCAGATCCCCTTGTGCATGACTCTGTCTGCAGAGACTGACCCCCAGGAAAGCCCACCACCTTCTCACTTGCAGCCCTCCCCTCTAGGCAGGAAAGGTACGGGGGTCTTTGCCTTCATCCTGTGCATTATGTGGTCACCTTCTAAGTGCTTGCAAACTAGGTGGTCCTCAGCTGGCAGCCACTTGCCCTGAAGCCCATTTTAAAGAGAAGGGGGTGAGATTCAGAGAGGTTTTGAGATGTTCCCAAGGTCACATGGCAAATATAGACAGTGCCCCACTGGCCTATGCTCAGGGGCTAGATCAACCCAGTTTCCAGGGGCCAGGATGAAGATGGAGAGACAGCCTTTGACGTGGAAGGCAGGTAGGTGGGAGAGGGAACGTCTGAGGGCATTTTGCTGTATGCACAGAGCCTTGGACACAGTCACCAGGTTGTGAAAGGAATAAAGATATCTTTGTGCTGCTTGGATTTAATGTTCCTTTTTAGAGAAAACATTGAAATTAAGTAAACACTCTGACGTTATTCATGTAACCAACCTCCAAGCCATTAAATGAAATGAGTTTATGACGTACAAATTTGTTTTAACGAATTCCCACCAACTGCGGAGTTGGCTCTTCTCACGTAGGAAAAAGTCTTAGACTTTGAGAGAAAGGCAGCTGTGGGGACATTGGCAACAGGCGCCTCAGAAGGACCCATTTTGCATGTTTGGTGCGGTTTTGTGGTGAGGACATTAATTAATGACCAAATAGAGAAATGTCTGTGTGCCCGGCAGATGGTAAACAAGCCCGGGAGAACATTACCATCTGAATTGCAAAGAAGGCTGGCAGCCGCTTCCCACACAGCTCGGAGCTGCCAGCCTGCCCCTAAGAGTGGCCGCAGTCCCCTCTGGCTGATTCCAAGCAGGCGTGGGAGGCAGTGCCACGGTTGGCACTTTCAGCATTAAGGACCCTGAATCTTTCCACCAGAGTGTGGAAAGGGGACAGACTAGTGCTGACTCAAGAGGCCAAATTACCAGCTTCTGTTTCTCTTCTGTTTTGTTTTGCTTTTTGTTTGATTTTTCAAACTGTGAGGAGGATGGCTTCATAGTAAAGGCTGGCCTTAGAGAACCAGGCTGCCTGTATTCCTTCTGAGCTCAGGGCATTGCAACCAATGATGGTCGGAAAACACAGATATGACAGAGGCCATAAAGACCAAGGACCCGCCCAAGAGCCATATGTGTCCTATGAGCATCCAGCATTCCACAGCCCTCAGGCCAGCAGCAACTCTCCCCCAAGGGCTGGACCCAGGTGGCAGATGCCAGCACAGTGTGCCTTGCCCTAGAAGATGACATCCCTACATTAAGCCAGTACTTCATGTCCCTAAGCTGAGTACCACAGGCATTTGAAAGAGGGCTGGTGTTAGCACAGTTTATCAGTCCTGAGAAGCCTACACAGCCACCAGCCTCTGGGTTTGGGGTCCAAAACTTACTTTGGATTGAAGTAAATATTTCTCAGTCAAAAGTGTAAGGCGAATGGTGTAGCATAAAGTTTCTTTTAACCTTAAACGGAGAATAAATTTGGTGCTTTGATTTATGAGTGACCATCCTGTTTATTTTTAACCATTATTTTGCTGAATTAGAAATCACGCAAATATACACTGGATCACCACCTGCACGAGTGTCAGAACCAAGGTCTGCTTATAAATAGTTCAAAGAGGAGAAGAATATTAATTGGATGATTTGAAATTATAGATAGACATGCCTAGGGTGCTTAGAATTCTACAGGCTTAGTTCTTCACTATTTTTATACTTATTACTTTTTTTCCTTTCATTGTTTTCCTAGATGTGGCCTTATAAAATAGTTACACCCATGTGTTTTATTACCCATTATTTACATTGCCTGATTTTTAAACTAAAACAATTGCAGAGTTTAAAAATAAATAATTTGGGGTGTAATCAGCAGGCAAACATTCATTGATTAATGCAGTCATTAGTCGGCCTGTATGTGTAATCGGGATCAACAGAGACACACATTTTTTAAGTTCCAAAATAGAAAAAAAAAAGTAAGAGTTAGAGACAAAACCGAACGGGTCGGAAGGCAGGAGGGATGGGCACAGCACCATGCAGGAAGTTGGGGTCCCAGGGGCACCTGTTTGATTGTAGGAAAATGTTTGGTTTTTTCCTTTTTGTCTTTTTGTTTTTGATGCAGATGATATTGATGAAAAGTATATTTCAAAATGACATGTTCATTGAAAGGCACTGGTTCCAGGAGCTGCTCAACGGCTTACAGAAAGACTGCCCCCACAGCTCATTTCCCACCAGCCACCAAATCTCACTCTTATTCTCCGCAAGCCTCCTCCACTGAGGGAGGAACAGAGACTTAGATTAAAAAACAAAGTTGAGAATTCCAGTAGGCACACTGTGTTCAGAAAAATGTCCCCCACCAATATGTATTAAATAATGAGAAATTAGCATAATGCAGATGCAGCCCAGCTGCCCTGTGCAGATCTGGACTTGAATTGCTGCCTGTGGCTGACCAGCTCTGCAGCCTGGAGACATCCCCAGAGAAGCCTCTCTCCCCCAGAATGGAAGCCCCTGATGGCAGAGAGGGCGTCTTGTGATCTCTCTCTCCCAGCACCTAGCACCCCATCAGATCTTGGAGCAGAGGGCCAGGTAAGCCCATGAGGGTTATTGGCCCAATCCTGAGGAGTCAATCTCCACACTTAGTTTTTATCCTGTCCCTCAAACATCTCTTTTGCACGTAGCTGCTCAAAAAACAAGAATATGAACTTTTTAGAGTCCAGTTAGATTGGCTTGCTGACATACTTTCCTAAGATCCTTCTAAGAATGTCCCTATGAAATCATAGCAAATACAAGCAGTGTTTCCTGAGCACGGGCAATGCCTCCCACTTCACAGAGGTCATCTCAGTGGAGCCTCAAAACAGCCCCCAAGTTGTGCTCTTAGTCCACACGGAAACTTTGTTTTGTTTTCTAAGAGTGCTGCTTCTGGCGGGGGTGACCAGATGGGCCATGCAATGGGTGTCATGCTGGTGGTGGCTCCCACCTTTGTGTAGCTTCTTGGTAGGGTGGGCAGGGCCACAGGACAGAGGCTGTGCATCCTGGAGCCTGCGTCCAGCAGCCTTCTCCACTGCAGCCCCTACTCCACTGGGTCAGGAACGGGCAACGCATGTTGATTGTTCAAAGCAGCTGAGAAGTGGGGTTATCAGTTGTAGAGTCATCCACACTGATGACATTCAAATAAAATTTGAAAACTCAGCACAGGAAGAAGAGCTCATTGGCTGGTATCGATGTTTTTAATGATATTAAATTGTGGCTGAGGGCTCATGACCTCATGAGTAATACCTGAACACTGCAGCAAGTGTGCTTGATGGAAGAGAACTTCCAGCCCCGCTCAGTTCTGGGCCTGCGTGCACCTAAGATGGCACAGAGCAGGCCCTCAAGGGACACTTGTTGAATGACCTGATGTGCATAATATGCTCCCGCCACAGTGCTCCACTGGAGACTCCCTGAGCCCGCATGAGGGCACCTCCATGAATGTCCCCAGCCTCTTTTTCCTGCTGGTGTGGACCCCAGGAAGCACCAGATACATGACATTGGAGTGACCTCTGGCTGGGCACTCAATTCCGCACCCATGTGTGGAATATTTCCCACGTGACACCCGTTGGCTGAAAATATTTTTTTCTCACCAATTTGAAAGCAGTCCACTGTGAAATACAGCCAGCAACCTTCCCCCAGCAATAAATTAAAGCTGGGGAAGCTCCCGGTTTGAGTTTTTGCATACACAGAGCTAGCCCTGCTGAGTGGAGCTGTAGGGTGGCCACTTGACACACGCCACACTCACTGGCTCTTAACTTTTTAGGTGGCCATCTGCCTGCTACCACTTGCGGGTGAGAGGGCAAGCGCTGTGTCTGCATTAGCACTCAGTATTTGGTGACAAATCACTTTTGCACCACTTGTCATCACTCGAAGAAACCCAGCCTTTCTTCCTTCCCTAGGAAGTCCATCAGTGAGCTTCATAACAGAGACAAAAGCACAATCACATTTCTCCTGGACTTTTTCTTAGAAGAAACTGCGCCTCTGGTTCCTGAAGCCTATAATAAGGGCAATACCATCTAATGTATGTGATTTGAATTCATGAAACCCCTCCAGGCCTGTGACTAGCGCGTGTAAGCTCGTGACTACCCACTGAGGAGGACACCATCCACGTTTTTCATGGCTGAGACTCACAGCAGATAAGGGGCTTGTCCAAGTTCATGTGGCTGGAAGGACAGGAACTGGAAGGTGAGCCCTTGTTTGTGGGCTCCGGTCCTGTGGAAGGAGGGAGAGGGGGTTAAGGGAGCTCTTTCTGTCTCTCGGTTTTAGAAGGGCAACAGTGTGTGTACCAAGAAACCCAGGGGTGCCCGGGGGACCATGCTCAGACCACACCAACCTTGTCACCCAGGCAAACCTGATCTTCTCTGGGGAGCCCTTCCTAGGTTCAGAGACTGGAGGACTGGCAGGGGCTCATGAGGGTCCCATGAGTCCCTCTGAGACTCCGAGGTCCCTGGTATGCAATGATGTCATTCCAAAAAGACTGAGGGAGAGGAAATCCCTGATATATGACTCCCCTCTCTTGTACAGTTCCTTTCAGGGACTGTCACAGCTGCAGAGAGCAGTTCTACCCAAGGCCCACCCTTCCCAGGTGGCCCACGGACATCCTTGGCCAACCACAGAGAGCACAGAGGCCTGGCTGTCTTGACCCTTGTGGGACGGATCCTGAGGGCAGTTCCAGCCTCAAGCTCATCAAGGCCCTGCCAAGGAGGCTGTTGGTCCTGCACCCCAGCTGGCCTTCCCCCTCCGCCCAGGGCTGCCTTCTCCTGCCCTTCCTTGCACCTTTGTGGATTCCAAAGGCTTTCTCTCACAACCACCTGAATGCTAAACTCCTTCCCCAAGCCTGCTTCCCGGGCCCACCTGAGGCCTGTCCTCTGCAAAACTGTCTGGATGCAGTGACCCCATTGCCCCAGCACAGAAGGGCCAGGATGGCCATGCCCTTTGCTTCTGGAACAAGACCACCCTGTCACCTCCCTCCATTGCCAAGATCTGTTCACATTCAGTCCCTGGAAAGCCCAGAAGACAACTTGTGCTCTCTCCTGCCCAGGCTTGCACCTCCATTTCTGTTCACATAGCCAGCTTCTGGTTGAAACAGTGTCTGCCTCATCACCTAGTTCCTGCTTTTGCAGTGAGAGGCTCACCAACTCTTTGCCCTCTGGCACCTGAGTGGCCCAGGAGCCACCATCTGTGAAACAAGGGCAGAAAAACCCCCCCGTGGTGCATCAGAGAAAGCCCTCACAGACGGTCCTCCATGACCTCCCAGCTCGGACAGAGGGACAGAGAAAGCCCTCACAGATGGTCCTCCATGACCTCCCAGCTCGGACAGAGGGACAGAGAAAGCCCTCACAGATGGTCCTCCACGACCTCCCAGCTCAGACAGAGGGACAGAGAAAGCCTTCAAGGATGGTCCTCCACGACCTCCCAGCTCGGACAGAGGGACAGAGAAAGCCTTCAAGGATGGTCCTCCATGAACTCCCAGCACAGGAGGGAGAGCTGCATCTACTGTGCCCATGCAGGAAGGAAAGGAGATTGTAAAATGGCAAGAAAACCTGCTCTGGTGGACAGTGAGGCTCGCGAGGGAGAGCGTCACGGGGATCTGGTGCTGGTGTCTGAGGTCCCTACTAATCCACTCATGGCTCCAGCCTTGGACCATACCACTAGATGACGCCACTGGCCTGGGCCCCCCAGGTTCTGGATGTGGCTGGGATGGCCCATTAGAGACAAGAACGGGGCTCCAGAGGTGCCTGGGGCAAGGGGCAGTCGGGCAGCACTGAGCCTGAAGAGGAGCGGCTCTGTGGCATCCATTCTGTTGCCTCCTCTTCTTGACAGTGGATGTGTTGGCCCTTTGCCAAGCTGCTACTGTTCTACACATATCTAAAAATTAGATCCCAGGGCAATATGGAGTGTCATAGAAGTGTCCTCAGCAGGAAAAGAAGTCTCCAAAAGTGACAACCAAAAGAGTTTAACCAAATTCTGATGGTAAAGGAGAACTCTGCTGGAACACAGTGCTCAGCTGCTGATCCAATTCCAAGAGCATGCCCACACAGTGTGCCCGTGAGGGCGCTGCCGTGTGCAAGGAATCCCGTCTGCCACATCTTGTCTCTTTCCTAAGAAGCATGAAGAGTGTTTCCTGTGCTGGAGGGAGAGAGGGGTTCTGCAACTGAAGACAATACATGAAAACTGGACTTCCTGTTTCCACACGTGCCTTAGGTCTTGGAGGACCAGGTGCCTGCCACCAGGGTGAGGAGGGCGAAGCCAAGCTAACTGCGTGCAGAGCCCAGGGGTGCCCTTTGTTGGAACATTACCTTTTTATGATCCTTTCAGGGGAACCAGTGGGTATGATGGCTGCTTGTCCTCACATCTTCTATCCAAGAACCTCTGTTGGCTTCAGGTCACTAAAATTGCAAATCAAACAAATTAAATGATTCAAGTTTGGTCTCCAGGAATGAGTAGATGCTTACCCAAGTCCAACCTTATGGCGAGTTTTGCTGATGATAGGCTTGAACGAAGTCACTTCTAGAGAAAAAGGCAGGAGACAGAGCCACTGAAGAGAAGATTTGGGACAGCAGCACAGCCAGCCCCTTCCTGGAGCATGGTGTCTCCTGCCGGGTTAATGCAGGGATATCTGTGTGAAGCCTCCTTGCTCCACATTAAAAGGAGCTTATCCTTGAGGCTCACCCCACCACCACATCAGCCGTGGGTCTTTGCTCAAAGACTTATGGGCAAAGCACTTACAGTTCCCAATCCAGTGACATTTGCGGCTCACTGTAATTTATTGAATATCGTCCAAAGAGCAAACACAAGGTTTATCCTGGTGGCGTTTTAGTTGGGTTGTAAATGTTTGCAGTTTTCCAAGAATAGAAAGGAAGGGTGAGACAGGGACAAGGGAGGACTGAAGGAGAGAAGGAGAGAGGGAAAGATATAGGAAGAGGAACCAAGGGAGGGTCCGTTCCGAGGCCTGGGGACTTACGATGGAGCTGCCTGCGGCTGCTCATCTGGATCCCGGGGCTGGCTTCCCAGCCTGGCTCCTTCACATGAGGCCAGCTCCATTGCCTGCTCCTTCCTCCCTTGCTGGCCTCACTGGAAAGCCTGGCTCATAGAGGGACGTGTTTCTTCACCCCGAAGAGGAGTCCAGGAATGTTCTGGTCTCCTTACTCCACAGCCAGAGTGGCCAAAGACAGGAAGTCTTGGGATGGAGGGCTAACTGAGGTTATCTCTATTTATAAAAAAAAAAAAAAAAACAATTATTTGATAAAGTTGAAAAGAAATATCAGGATGGTCAGCATCTTTAGCCACTAGGAAAATACAAATGATAACAATGACAAGACACCACGACACACCTGTCTGAATGACCAAGCTAGAGAATTAGCAATGACATGGGACATCTGTGCAGATGATGGGCAGGTGGATCGCCTGGACATCATGGGTGGGCCATAAAGGGCACTGCCTCAGAAATACAGTTCTGGAGCTGCCTAAAGGCTCAACGCGCAGCTCCTGTGCAGCCCAGCACTCCGACTGCAGCTCGTTTCCCACAGAATGGAAGACGCGGGTTCTCAGGAAGCCAGTGCACGTGCTTACAGCAGGTTTATTTGTAGGAATGCAAAACTAGAAGTGACCTGGATGTCCCTTAGCAAATGGGTGATTGAACCAAGTGTGGTACCTGGACTTCTGTTTGGCAATAAAAAGGAATAATGTGCCGATAGATCTCAAAGGAATCAAGCTGAGTGGAAAAACCAGTCTCGGGGGCTCCTAGAATCTACACTTTGGGTACACTTGAGTCTACACTTGTGGACCAACTGTATAGGCCTTGACACAAGTACCTACTTGCATGTGCATCGGGAGGCATCTGGAAAGTCTCTGGGTACCTCAGCAAGTCATCTCTAGGTTCTGCTCTTGTAGATCATCGTGCAAGGCAGAGCCACTGGGCAAGGAGCCCCAGAAGATGGACCCAAGACACGCCACTTTGGCATATATTTGGGATATATTGAGCTGAAGACATCTGGAAGACAGCAGGGGTGGGGAAGGCACGCAGATCTTCTCTTCCTGGAAACTCCCCTGTGAGAGGCCCTCGCTGGGCCAGGAGAAAAGAAGCACTGGAGGGTGAGGGGTCACAACAAGAGATCTCTGCTAAACAGACCCGGGTGGATAATTCTTGCCCCGTTCAGCCCCCCACTCCCAATCATGCTGCTTTCCCACAATTTCCTCTCTTTATTCAACCTTGTGCTTAGGTTTTGCCACTTGTTTAGGTCTTTGTTTTCTCAGAAGGGCTCCAGTTGACTGTAAAACTTATATTCCACTTATATGTTTTTCTCTTGTTAATCTCTCTCCCATCGATTTTCTCAGAATTTTCTCAGGCCCAGCCAGGACCCTAAGAAGATAAAGGCAAAGTTCCAGCTCCAGTATGGGGGTGATGAGGAGAAGGTCATGGGAGATTTCCATGCACACTTTGTGCAGTTACCTGTGACTCCATGATTAGTTAAAACCAAAGTGAGTGAATGCATGAATGGGAAGAAGAGAGAGGAGAGAGAGGATTAAAAGAGGAGGAAAGGAAGAGGAAGAGCAGCCGGGGAAATGGAGAGGGGATGGGAGTGGGAGAAGTGGTGGGATGCACCTGAGGTCCACCTGGGAGATGGCTAACGCCCCTTCTGCAGGAAGGAGCCTGTGGTAGAGACCACACCAGCAGGTCCCCAGAGACCTCTTTGCCTACTGCAGAGCAGTGACCTCTATAAGTATGTCCATTTGCTCACCACATCATTATCCAGAAATACTCATATCATCTCTAAGATCAAAGAGTGATCGAAATAGACATTTGGTTCCTACAGGAGAGAAGGACTTTTATCAAGAAGGATTGATGGAGGGGTACAGGCTTCTGTTCTGCATAGAGGGCCCAGAGACCCTGCAGGGTCGACTCAGGGTTCACTGGAAGGGAGCCTTCCTATCCAGAGGTCCAGGATTCTTGCCATTATATACCTATTAACAATAGCAATAACACTAGCAAGGCCTCAATGGTGGCAAACACTTTATGGGTGCATACTTATTCTCAAGATCATCAAGTTATATCATTAAATACATGCAGGTTTTTCTGTGGGGTGGGTACGGGGGTTTAACTCAAGGGAATCTGACTACTGAGCCACATCCCCAGTTCTATTTTTGTATTTCATTTAGAGACAGGGTCTCACTGAGTTGCTTAGTGCCTCGAGTTTGGCTAAGCCTGGGTTTGAACTCACGATCCTCCTGCCTCAGCCTCTTGAGATGCTGGGATTACAGGCGTGCACCACTGTGCCCAGCTACATACAGCTTTTGACATGTTGATCAGACCTCAATGAAGTGATTTAAGAAAAGTTGTTGTGGAGGGTAATTTAGGACATTCACAAACGAAATGAAAATTAAGCTATGTTGTGGAATGACTGCTGGTGGAGCTGTGGTTCCCAGGGGAATCCCAGGGCACCCAGGGCAGGCTGCCCAAAGATGCCAGACCAGGTTGCCACACTGTCTGCAAGCTACCTTCAACGCTCAGCACGGATGCGGAAAGCAAAGGAGCAAAGGTGGCCCAGGTTTAGTATTTGTTGGATGTAGGTGAAGGCAAATGGATGTTTATGTAGTATGTTCTTTGAATTTTACTTAAAAACTTTTTCAAAATAAAACATAGGGGAAAGGGAGGAAAAAGCATTTTTCAGCTTTAAGAGTGTTTTTCAAAGAAGTCGGGTATTCCACATAGAATCACAGAGTTTTTAAACTTTAAAATAAACATTTATGACATACAGTCCTGTGAATTCTATAACAGTATTGCTTTGTGGTATTTGGAATATGGGAGAATGTTTTTCTGTTCAGCCATAAGGACGAGGCTCTTGTCCCACCTATAAAGCCCTTTGCAGGTGTCTCAGAGCTGCAGGGAGAGGATGACACAGTCACTGCCACCTCCTACATATGTCCTTGGAGCTAATATAATTTCAAGAGCAGATATATCAATACTTGAGGCAGAGTTTTAAAAATGTTAAAGTTATAGACATGTGTAGTTTGGCAGGCCATGACCTGCTCCGTTCACCCTAAAATCAATTCAAAGAACTGGAACCACTACTTTAAAAACATGGAAGTCATTCAATAAAATACAAATTAGAGGACTCTGATCCTGCTGGAGGGAAGTGGTTACTGCAAAACCTTTCGTAAGCAGATGTCTGTGTGTGTACCTGTGTCCACTCTGCGTAGTGAGGTCAAAAAGATTAAAATTAGCTGTAAAGTATCTATTGCATAATGTATGTGTGTTTAAATAAGCAGATTAATGACTTCTCTCACATTTTTAATTTACTCAATTCTAACTCTGAATTTAGATTTCCCAAGACCCAATATGCTCATGTTAGCATATTAAATATTGAGTCTGAAGATTCTTGTGGAAGTTAAATGCAGCGATGTTTATAAAAGTACTTTGTAAACTCTAAAGCCTGTCCAGATGTGAGGGATTCTGCTGCGGGTGCTCTTGGAACACCGAGGCTCTTCTAAAGGGCAGCGTGTTTAAGCACCTCCGTGTTTATCAGTTTTAGGGCTGAGAAGGTCTGTGCCCGAAGAGTCATCCAGAGTCTGAGCTCCAACTCGGCATATCATGAGAGCCACTGGCTCTGTTGCCGGCTGGCTGTGTAATCGACCTCTCCATGTGTTTCCAATGGAGTTCCCATGACTTACATTGACCTCATCATTGCTGTTGCCCCCATGTGCCAGCTAGGGCCATGAGCAGGATGGCAGCCATGGGTGGACGTCACAGCCCCGGCCAGATGAGGACTTACCTTTGCCTCCAGGTCAGAGACACCAGGTCAGGGAGACAGTTCCCTGAGCATTCTCTGGGGAGTGCCAGGCTACCTGGAGAGCCCTCAGGGCTCTGATCTGATAGCAGTAATAGCCCATTTACCAGTCACTCTGAGAGGCTTTGTCCCCTCCTTCCCTGCTAGAAGCATATGAGTGACACTTCTCCCTTCTGACAGATGGGAAGGCCAAGGCTCAGAGGGGCCAAGAGAGTTCCCTGCATTACAGAACACATGGGTGACAAGTTTAAATTAGAATCTGGTGTTTTCCCACCACACTCTGGTCCATTTCCACAACACCACAGATTTGGGCACCTTCCTCATTTGAAAATGCCATGTAGAGGTCTGGAGACAAAGACAGACAGCATTTGGAAATACAAGTGTAACTGCTCTATGTGTCCAAGGCCTCTAAGGAACCCAAGCACCAGGGTACCCACCACTTTCAACAGTCTCTAGGTCCACGTCCACTCTGCTGCTCAGACAAGACGTCCCAAGGCAATAGGTTGGGCAGATACCAGACCCATTTCCCAAGAGATGGAGGTAAGAAACGTGACTCCCTCAAGCTTGCAGGGCCAGTCGGCATAAAGCAAACCCAGGCCACTCTTCTCCCACCCCAGGGGCTCAGAGAGGGCTGCAGAGACGGCTCTTTGGACCTGAGGCCAGCAAAGGGGCTTGCAGGCTGCACCACTGAAGTCTAATGTGCTTGGTAACGTAGAGCTGCAAATAACGTGCCGCATTAGGTAACCAACAAGCTGCATCCAGGAGCCCCGACCCGAGCACGATGTCACCTCTTCATTAGTCCTCTGGCTTCTGATCCTTCAAATACCACTGTGATGAAAAACTGGATGTTTATTTTAAATTAATATACAGCACACTGGCCAATGAAGGAGGGACATGGTGGGCAGTGGTTTCTGTGTGAACTTATGTGAGGAAGTGGCCTCCTATCCACATAAGAGCGAGTGTCTTTGGTCTCATAGAAAGAAGCATTCGGCTTGGAAGAGAGTGTGTTCCCATGGATGACATCATGGGCATGTCCCCAAGCACCTGCTGCCACTTACTCCTTGGTTTTCTTGCTGCTTGTGCCACATGAGGTCCACACTGGTATGGCCATCTCTGCTTGCTGAAGAATTTACGAGGCTGTTACAGTGCTCGTGTATGGGGTGTGGGGGGGCAGTGTAAACATATTTTTGCTGACTATGGTCCCATCTGAATAATAGCCAATAATAGTACTGGAAGGTCAGAGAGGTTTCCTGGGAAGCAGATATGAAATGCGCTGGCTCCTTGCCATGCAAAACGAATCTGGCTTCTCTGGTGGGGTAAACTCATTTCAACCCAGAAGCCCCTTTTGGGCAATAACATTTCCTTATAGTGGATTAAATTTAAGAAGATGAAAGCGACCCTCATTTATTTTTCATGTTTATCCATTTAGAATGGAATTCTTCATTGGACGAGAACTCAGTGAAGTGTGTCCCCTCCCAGGCTCCAGTCAAGGCCATGACATACATGGTTGTGAGCTTGGGGTGCTCACATGGTGACTCCAGTGAGGGGCCGGAGGCCAGAGGCAGCTGGCACCCAGAGCCAGTGCCAGCTCCCGGGCAGGACCCTGGGCGCTAGGTGCAGTAGGCACTGGGAATGAGTCTACCGCTGGCTGGCAGCCATGGCCCTGATTCCAGGGAGTGCCCAAGAGCAGCCAGCATGGGCACCTGGGTGCTCTCAGCCTCATGGGCTGCCGTTCACCCTTGATCTGTGTTTTCCAAACTTCACAACAAAACTTCAAGAAAAAACTATTAGATATTAGATATTCTGCAAATTAGATATTCTGGTGGAAGCCTAGAATTATTTTTCAGGACAGAGGGCTCAATTTCCCACTCTCAGGTGTATGATTAAAATCAATTAAATCACTCTTCCAATGTCAGCCGCAAGATTCTCCTGACAAATGAAATTATGCGAAGAAAGTGTTCTCTCCCTCTCCAGCCCCTTCTCAGCCTCCCTCTCACCGCAGAGGAGATCAAAATGCTCAGCTCGGGGATTTCTGAGATATTTTCCATAAGAACAGGAGCCATCCCTGGACCCCTATGTAAGTAGACGAGGAGGTCTCAGGTGGCCAGATTTGATGGCCTCTGCACATGGAGATAGACTCGCAACTAACGAACAGGAAACGCTAGGAGGGGAAAGTTAACCATTCCGGGGCTGAGCCAGGCTTCTTTACATAAATTAATGTTTTCTTGGCAGGAGTATGAATAGGCCCTTCAAATTCGGAATGTAACCTTTGCATGTCTCTTTTTATGCATAAGACAATCTTGGGTGTGTTTTTCCTACTGAGAAAGCTCTGTCTTAGCAGCCCCTGGAGGTCCTGGGTGGGTTTAAACCAACAGCCAAGCTCCTTCCAGAGGGTCGGTGGGGTGAGTCAGCCCAAAGCCACAGGCCCTTGACTTGGACCACGCAGGGAACATTTGCAGCCATGCACGCCCATGGAGGTGGGGAGTCCAGGGACAAAGAGGTGTTCAGATGTGGCTCCACACACCTTCAGCAAATTATTTACCTCTTAATTTGTTAAAACATATGGGCTTAGGTGTGACTTTTGCCCAGGAGACGTTCGTCGATATTACATGCTCATTTGATTTGACTTTCCTTCCCCCATTGAGGATTGAACAAATGTTTCCCACATTCCAGAAGCTTCCCTCCTCCCTGGCCACCTCCTTTCCTCCCTCCCTGCCCCAGCTTGTAGGTGACAGCTGTGTCGGGAGACGTCTTCTGCTCCCCCTCAGCTGAGGGCATGCACAGCCCCTGATGCTACTTCTGGGGCTCCTTGGCCAGCCCTGTGCCCCTCCAACACCCCACCTATGCCCCCAGATCAATCCAGTCTTCCTTATTGTGCAGCTTTCCCTACAATGTCCCAGAGACCCTCACCACACATGCCACTCCCCTGTGTATGCCTCCACCTTTCTGGGTCTTCGGGCAGGGAAGCCCCATCCTGAATGCTCCCCACATACTACCCTCACTGACCCCTGTACCCAGCCCAGTCCCCACTGCTCCCCTGCCCACACCCACGGGGGGGTGCCCTTGGGCAGTCCCACATGTCCATGGATATGCTCAACTTGGCCCTCTGCCTCTGCAGCTCTCTCTGGGTGCCCTACCTCTGGTCCCTCCTGAGGGCATGGAGGACTGTGGTTGAGGGGACACGCTCTGGTGCAAGCCTGGGTGTGACTCCCAGCTCTAAATGCACTGGCTTCCACCTGGGTCCTGTCGCTTAGGAGGACACTTCACTTGCTGAAGGCTCAGTCCCACCCGATCACACGTATGCCCTCCCACAGGGCTAATGCAAGACTATCGGTGGGCGCACTGAGGGGTGACTCTCTGGCCAGGACCTCGAGCCCCAGCACACCTTGCCGTCCGTGAGCCCTTCCACATGCTGGGGCAGGTGGCAGGTCCACCCTGCACTGAGCTCTTGTCTGCCTAGACTGGAGGCGTCTGGAGGGCAGGGCATTGAGCCTGCGGCATTGAGCAGAACCTGGCTGCTGGTTCAAACCCACCCGAGTATCTCTTAAGGGCAATGACCAAATTAATGTTAAATTTTCTGTAATTTCCCAAACTTTGAACATAAAATAAGAATTGTCCATAGATTTTCCCACATCAGATCTGAGTGTTTTGAGAGTGTCTCCAGCAGAAGCCTGAGCCGTGGTCTTTAGGGTCATATTTGAGTCTTCTGTCTGCACTGCTGCTGGTGAATGTGGGGGAGACCCCTCTCTGGGGGAGCCTGCTCTGTAGAAGAGAGGGGTCAAGGTCTTTGGGCCTATCTGGACAGAGTAGGAGGATATGGAGGCAGTGGTCTGCTGAGAGCCACGGCCGAGTCTGTATGGCCCCTGGCATTTTGCCAACAGTATTGATTGACAGGCGAGGCATTACTATCCGCCTCTGCCGCAACTTTTGAGTTCTCACACTATTTTGGAGTTCTCGTGGGGATTTCCGGGGATTCCCCGAGAGTTCCCATTGGTTGGGGAAGTGCAGGAGGAGGGATTTCCGGGAGAGATATTTCCGGCTGGGGGTTCCTGGACAAGCCTCGTGGCGTTCGGGAGGATTCCCCAGGAGCTGTGTGAAGTGTTTTCCTGCAGTTTAAAAATAAAGTTTGTTCCTGCTTCAGTGGCTCCTGATTTGTGCCCAGCCAGACTGCGGCAGTGGTCCACAAAGTCCTCTGACTCTTCCTCCAAAACATATTCCAAACTCAGCCATTTGGCCTGCCACTCTCCGGGCCCCAGCCCTCCATGTCACCTTGAAAGCCCGGACCAGCTTGCGGCCCCCCACACCTGCCCTGAAACCACCCACCTTCTGGGGATCCCCTTCCCATGCCTGCATCCCCCAGTGGTTCTGACCCAAGCCCTTCCCATAAAATGGTGTCATCGACAGTGACTTTGAGCTTCTCTCCCCTTCTCTGTTACACATTTGTGCTTCTTCAAGTTTCCTTTTTATGCATGTGAGGCTCATTGTTCTATCTGCAGTTTCTTGGATTTCAGAACCATTTAAGAACGCTCACTTCATATTAATCAGGCCGGCCCTCCTTGGCCTTCTGCCTGCGGCCTTTCGCATTACGAGTGTTGAGGTTTCGATTTTTACGTAGCTATAGCTTTTATTCTTTTCCTATAACATGTTGCCATTGGCTAATATTTATAAAGTCCTCAGATACCTTAGAATTTGAAGATATTTCCTGTACAATGATTTTATAGTTTCATATTTGATAATATTTTCTATATATGTGTTAACCTTAGTTAGCTAATTTTTATAATTGCATTTATTACATAAACTAGTGTTCACCTGCTGATTTTAAATTCCTTTGGCCTTTCTAAATTCTGTATTTCTCTCTGCCTTTAGAGATTATTTGGATCCATTGATGTATCTGCAATTTCCAGCCCTTCATCCCACCCAGTTAGCAACTGCACCTTAATAAATAGGTTTTAAATTCTTCCCCTAATGATTCTTCCCTTTCAACATTTTCTGATTCTTTTATGTTGACTCTTCTCTCCTGCACAGTGAATTTTAGGATGATTTTGGTTAGTCTCCAACTTCCCAGACATAACTTTCCTGGAAAGGTTATTACTCAGTGACAAAAGGATCTCAAAGTCAGCACACACTGCCACAAGGCTAAATCCCAAAGTAAATATTCTGAGTGACAAAAAGCCAGGAAAAATAGTATCCGCTGTATGATTTCATTCACACAGAGTCTAGAAAATGGAAACTAATATGTAGTGACAGGAAGCTGCTCAGGGTCTGGGGATGGGGTCAAGGAGTGGAGAGGGGATTTCCAGGTGCGCCTCCTGGGAGCACGGGAGGTGCACAAGCCCACCATCTTGGTTGTGACACCAACACACACAAAGACCTGCCAAGCTGTGCACTTTGAGAAGGACCAGTTCATCATGTCAGCTACCCCTCATCAAAGCTCAAAGAAGGTTCTGTGAATCTAGAAAAAAAAATCACCTGGGCAGAACCAAGGACTTCCCAACAGGGTCCCCCATGTGAGGAGCTCAGTGTCTCCCCATCTGGCTGAGCCTTCGAGCACATGGTCAGCTTTGCACCTTTTACACAAAGTCCCTACAACTTTCTTGTGAGCTCAGTTCCATGGTTCAATATTCTTGTGATTGTAAATAGATTGTTTTTGTTATTGCATTCTCTATTGACGATTGTGGATGCACAAGAAAGTGCATTTAACTTAAAAAAATTCGATAACATGCACACTCCTTGTTATAATGTAAACAAACACAATGAAAACTTACCAGTTGGTTTTATGACTTGAAGCTCTTTCCTTTAAGAGTTTATTTTGTAACTGATCACCTTATTGAATCCTCTTATTGGTTCTGATTTTCCAGCAGACCCCTTTTCCTGGGGGACAGGACTCTTAGTGACGATCCACACACCCAGCCGTCGTTGGAGGGTCATTTGGTCTTGTCCTTTCAAGGGGCTGGACTTCCAGGATCACTCTCTTATCTTGGTCTATGGCAATGACTAGAATTTTCTAAAAGTGTTTTAAATTAATGGTACAAAGTGTTTTAAATTTAACAAGACAGTATTATCCTATCCCTAATACTAATAGAAATGTCTCAACTTTTTTATATTATGTTCTTGGCCGATTAGTTGATTTGAGACAGGCTTAAGTATCAAGGATGGTGCTTCAGCTCTCTACATTGAGAAATCCCTGAGATGATTAGATGCTGACTTTTTTTCTGATACATTTTAAACATCTAGATAAAAAGAAATTTATGATTTTTGCTCTTCTTTGACTATTCATAAGAAAGGTTATGTTAAGAAATTCTATAACAGGAGTATATTAGTATTATTCAATTAATATGGTATTAGAAAGTCAGTGCCCTACAAGTATATTATAACTATTCTATATTTTATTTGATTTTGATTTATGATTTTTATTCTATCAAAGATATAAATTGGCAATAGTTTTATCTCTCTCTCTGTGTATGTGTGTGTGAGTGTGTGTGTGTGTGTTACCTTTTTGGACGTTGATGTCATGTTTTTTCCTAGTCTTATAAATGGATTTGGGAGCTGCAAAGGATGTGAAATATTATACATAGTACAGGCAGCAGTGATGTCCTGCCCGCAGAAATCAATAGCTAGTGCAGGCCTTCCCAGGCCCAGCAGCCCACAGCTCAGCAGGGTTGGGGCATCCTGGAGGCCTGAACTACCAGATTGTGGGGAGCCGGCACGGGGCTGGGATCTGTGCATGGGAGCAGGTGAGCTGGGGTTTAGCGACTGGCGGGAAGCTTTCTAACCCATGCCCAGAGGGATGGGAGCCCTGAGGACCGGGCTTCCCTCTGGGCCTCACACTGACACCCCCCAGCCTGGCAGGGGAGGTGATGCTGTGGGTTTCCCCTTAAGGAACCAGGCTCTGCCAGGCAGGTCCAGGCTCAGGGGGCACCTTGGCCAGCCAGCCCTGCAGGGCATCTCCAGAGCCCCAGGATTGAGAGAGCTGCTGTTCAATTTCTTCCATCTTTGGGATCTTCAGTTTTTGTGACCTCATGTTTTTTTCCAAGAATGCAGTTATTTCCAGATAGTTTTCAATCCTGTATCATAAACCTGTGTGAGACAGCCCTTGACGGGCCATATTCTCCCCTTTCTTTATTTCCATACAGCAGCAGGACTGTGTCCACTCCGTGAGTTCTTCTCTGAGGATTCTCACAGCACCTCTCTGCCTTGTCAGTTTTTCTTTTCTAAATCATTGATATTTTTACCTATCTCTATAATTTTCTTTGTATTTCAAACATACAGCTTAGCGTAAAGAAAAGTGGAGCTCGCGCCTTCTGAAGTGCCACACAGACCCGGGGACACATGAGCTTTCTGCCAAAGCTACTTCTAATTTTGATTTTTCCTCAAGTAAACTTTTCCAAATACAGTTAAAGCCACCACCTCACAACCTGCCTCCTTCGCCCCAGGGGTGATTATACCCTTGAAATTGCTGGGCGTCCAACTCTTTTGATGATGTGTCTGTCTACCTACCTACCTACCTACCTACCTACCTATCTACAACAAATGTTTTGGTTTTTTAAATATTTTTTTTAGTTATAGATGGATACAATACCTTTGTTTTATTTTTATGTGGTGCTAAGAATCGAACCCAGTGCCTTCCACATGCAAGGCAAGCGCTCTAACATTGAGCCACAACCCCAGCCCCAACAAATATGGTTTGTTATTGGGGGTTTCCCTTTTTTTTTTTTTTGTACCAGGGATTGAACTCAGGGGCACTCGATGACCACTGAGACACATTCCCAGTCCTATTTTGTATTTTATTTAGAAATAGGGTCTCACTGAGTTGCTTAATGCCTCACTTTTTGCTGAGGCTGGCTTTGAACTCATGATCCTCCTGCCTCAGCCTCCTGTGCTGCTGGGATTACAGGCATGCACCACCACGCCCAGCAAAAATATTTTTTTAAGTCTACATAAATGGTAAAATCTACTGGAATTTCTTTCCCAACTTGATTTTTCATTGTTAGGGTTTAAATATGAAGTGTCCTCCCAAAGTAAAGATGTTGAACGATACACTAAATCAGAGGTGAAACAATGGGGTTATGAGAACCTTAACCTCATTGGTGTGTTAAGCCCCCCATAGGGATAAACTGGTGGTGATTGCAGGCAGGTAGGGTGTGGCAGGAAGAGGTAGTGCCTTGGGTTTATATTTTATGAGCTGAGCTTAGTCTTTCTCTCCCTCTCTGCCTCCTGAAGCCAAGTTCCGAGCAACTTTACTCCACCATGCGCTGCTGCCATGATGTTCAGCCTCACCTTGACCGTGAGGAATGGAGCCAGCTGTCTATGGACCGAAACATGAACATGGATTTGAAAACATGAGCCCTAAAATAAACTTCCCCTCCTCTGACTGCTCTTCTCAGGTCTTTTGGTCACAGTGGTGAAAAGCTGACTAAAATACTCATTTGGTGTTATGATCTCAAGATTTATACAGGTAGCCTTACTTCACTTTAACTTCCATGTTTTTAATTACCTAACGACATAGCATTCGTTTATCCATTCCTTTATCAAGGGCGTCGCAATTGGTTCCACCTCTGGTGCAAGATTGGCCCATCAACGACACCTTTATAAAGGGCCCTTACCTACACCTATGAGAAATTTTCTGGGAAGTGCTGGAGTAGAGCTCCAGGTTGAGGAAGAAGGCCGCCTCCCCCTCTGCAGGCTCTGTGCTGCCCAGCAGCTCCCCAGCATGTCCTCCACCGTCCTCATGCGGAGGTGGACATGAAGTAATTATCATCCAAACCAGGACGCCTGAGACGATGAGAGCCATCTCCACACATTTATGCCAGATAAGAAGAGTGACCTGATGTCTCCAAGGAGCAGGTGCCAGTCACTGACCCCAGGTCCCCAGGTCTCTCCACCTGCACACCTCAAGTGGGCACAGTATCTCTCTGCCTGACCCACTTGCATTTCCTTGATTACTGGAGAGGCCCAAGCAAATCCACCCATTCCAGGCTGAATGTCCTGCCCTGTACCCAGTCCAGGGAGTTCAGGAATGAGCAGGGAGACCAGGAGCTCTCCTTCTCCTGGGGACAGATTTTTATCTTCCATTCTTTATCGGTTATTAGGTACTGGGAAGGCCTCTCACAGAGGACTGCAGGAACTGGAAGTCTTACAAGACTTTGCAGGCCTAGGCCTAGATGTTTTACAAGCCTAAGGAAAGTGGCAGGAAGTGATTTAGGCAGGAAGTGAGGGGCCAGGCCATGGAGGGTCTCAGCCATGGTGAGATCCTTCTTACTTTTCCCCAAGGGTTCCTGGAAAAATTGGAAGGGTTTAAGTAGAGATGTGAGCTGCACCATATATAGATTTTTGCAGTGCTCTGGGGATGGGTGGAGATGCGGAGGTCCTGCAAGGATTCCATGAGTCCTGTGGTGGTCGTGCATTGGACCTGTGGTAGCTGTGAAAGTCAGGTTGCTAGATCCGTCCAATTCTGCTACCTCTGTTACCGTGTAGAAGCCAAACCAACAGGATTTGCAACTATTCAACATAGAATGTGAGGCAAACGGAGGAGTCCAGAAGGGCTGTTAGATTTTCCTCATGAGCAGTGGGCCAGGGCTTCTCTTCTGTGACTGGTCTCTTGAAGCCTTGCCTGCTTCTCTCTTGAGGTTTTAGCATTTTCTTGGGAATTCTCTATGGTACTTAATATTCATCATTTACCAGTTATAAAGTTGCAGATATGTTTTAGGCTATGAAGTATCTTTCCACCTGAGATGTAGATGGATTTATGGATTGGGATTTTTGTGTTCTGTTGAGCACTTTTGGAATAAAATAGAAGGAAATCTTCACAGTATTAGGTTTATTCTTCACCTGTAAGACCTGCACTCCTCAGGAACTTGGGTGATGTAAAATACAATGTGGGAACCACACTTTCATTGGTAACCTTTCATTTCTCCCAACTCTAATGCCACCATTGTGCCTATAATATATTAAATAGAAACCAAGTACATGGTTGCTCCTATGGATTTTTTGTCTTGTCTCATTATTTTATTTTTCCATTTTTGTATGAATAATGATCACTATATCCAGTAGATCTCTCCAACCAATGCTTTCTCACAATTGTCTTGGCCTTTGGCCCTTGACAAGCAAGTCAAAAAATCTTACAGAGATTGTTTCCAGGGATAAACATTTCTTGGGATTTGTATTGAAATTGAGCTTTGATTTTTATTAACTAGGGATAATTATCACCTTTTATATACTTGGTCTTCTGTGACCTCTCTATCTGCCCATTTCCTAGGACTAAATCCTTCAATACAGTGCTAACAGTTCATGAATGTCTTCCATAGCTTAGATTCACTTTCAGGCCATTTATACATTTGGTTGCTATCACAAAAAGAATCTAATTGTATTTATAATTACTTGTTGCAGGAGTATAGGAATGATCATTTGGGGATGAAAATTTGATTCTTGTAAGCTCTGAATATCTTATTAGTTCTAATAACCTCTCTGAAGATTATCTGGAATTGCTGGGCTGACAATCACAAAGCTGTGGTTAATGGAGACCTTATTTATACTTTTTGAATTCTCCTAATTTTATCTCCACTCACCTCTTTCTCCCGCCCTCCACCTGTCATGTTGGCCAGAGTGTTCAGTGCAATGTTGAGTAGATGTGATAAAAAGCCTCCATGTATTTCTTCCAATTTCCTGATCAAAAAGATCTGTTTCCGTTTCAGTCAGCTCTTCCACTGCTGTGACTAAAGATCTGACTGGAACAATATTAAAGAAAGAAAAGTTTATTTGAAGGCTCACAGTTTCAGAGGTCTAGTCCATAGAGGACTGGCTCCAGTCCTCGGGGCTTGAGGTGAGGCTGAACATCATGGAGGAAGAGTGTGGCCGAGGGAAGCGGCTCACACAGTGATCAGTAAGCAGAAGAAGACTCCAGATACCCCAAAGCCACACCCCCAATGCCCACCTCCTCCGGTAATCATTCAGTTAATCCATCCGGGGATTAATTCACTGATTGGGCTTAGGATCTCACAACCAAATTATTTCTTCTCTGAACTTTCTCTCATTATCTCACCCGTGAGCTTTTGGGGGAACCTCACATCCAAACCATAATATTCTGGCCCAAGCCCCCAAAAGCTCACACTTATCTGACAACGCAAAATACATTTAGTCCATTCCCAAGAGTCCCCATAGTCTCTATAGTTCTGAGATTACTCAAAGTTCAAGTCCAAAGTCTTCTCTGAGGCTCAAGGCAACCTTGCATTGTAAGCTCCTATAAAATTAAAGGCAATTTACAAGTATTCAATATATAATACAGGGCAAACATTTCCATTCACAAAATGAGGGGCATAGAAAGAAGGGATAAGACCAAAGCAAGACTGAAATCCAGCTGGGCAAACAAGTTCTGTAGCTCCATGTCCAGCATCTGGGGCATTGTGATGCTCTCCAAAAGGCTTATGTAGCTCCATCCCTGTGGCCTTGTTGGTTGCAGCCCACATGGCCTCTCTGTTGGCTTGTCTCTGCTCAATTTCTGCAGCTTTCCTAGGACGATTTCCCATATTACTGGCATTTCTTAATCTCAGGTCTCCACTACAGCTTCGGCCTCCCCTCACTTCTTTAAACTTTGACTTCTCAGGAGGTGTCCGCAGGGACTGCAACCCTGCTACACTTTGCCATGTGGTTGATGTTGAGATTTGCCGCCATCTGGAGCCATCTCAAGCAATAGCCAAACCTCCAGGGATCCTTGCTGCAGCAGCCTCTGAGTGTCTGAGTGGCTGAGCACATTGAAAAGACTTTAGGCCCCATTGTGCAAGAAGAATGCCCCATTGGTCTCTTCTCAAGAGCGTTTTCACTTTTACTCCCTTGAGCGGGAAGAGATGGATGTGGTCTTTCCAGCTCCTGACATACCCTCAAGCCATCTTTTAATTGTCTCTGGGCAAAGTCTTTAGCATTTCTTTAGTGGCAGTAATATCCTTAACAACTGCAACTTCTTGGCTCCAGTTTTACTCCTGCCTTTCAAGTTCAAGTTTTTGAATCTTTCTGCTCTGCTTTCTGCTCCTGATTATCACAATAAATTTGGCTAAAAGCCACCAGCAATATCCATGTCACCACCTGAATGCTAGGCCACCTAGAAATTTCTTCCACCAGATTAAGAAGTCCATTGCTTCTAACATCAGCCTCACAGAAAGTCTCCAGACATGAGCAAAATGGAGACAGCTTCTCAGCCAGAACATAACATGAATGGCCTGTACTCAAAATTTCAATAAAGTCATCCTCTAAACCCTTTTGAGCCCTGTCTTCACTGTCTATGATCCTATTGGCATTCTCATCTTCTGAGCTTCTACCAGAATTGGCCATTAAGCTCCATTTACAACAACATAATGCATTTCCAGCTTGCACTGCTAAACATCTTGAAATTCCTCCCACCAATTCCAAAAAGCTCAAAAAGTTTCTGAACCGCATAGTCAGATAAGTCATAGCAATTTCACTACTCCTGGTACCAATTTCGGTATTAGTCAGGGTTCTCTAGAGGAACAGAATCAACAGGAAGTATGATTATAAGTAGAGGATTAATTAGATCGGCTTACAGGACTAGAAGCTGGATAGTCCACAGTGGCCATTTGCAAGCTGGAGGAACCAATAACTGTGTAGTGCAAGACACTGAAGCCTCAGATCAAGAAGGATCAATGGTACTATCCTAGTACAAGACCAAAGGCTTCTGGAAACTCCCTGGAGAATCATTGGCAGAGTCCACTTTAGAAGAGTGAAGAAGGGAGAATCTGATGTCCTCAGGGGATCGCAGCATCAATCAAGAACCCATCCAAGTATGGAGCTTTCATCTGCTGCTGCTTCCTTATTCTTCCAACTTTTATTCCATCTGAACCACCATCATATTGGATGGTGCTGCCCATGGTTAGGGAGGGTCTCCACTTCAGTCACTATCCCACAGGCCAATCAATCCTGGACATACCCTCACTGACATATCCAGAAGCCTCTTTATCTTTAGCAACTCTTAAACCAATCAAATTGACAATTTAAATTAACCATTACCATTTCCAATGTGTTTTTGTTTTCCTATTAAAATTAAGAAATTTATCTTCTTTTCATAGTTTTCTAAAAGTGCTAATAAAAATATATGATGGGTTCTATTAATATATTTTTCAAGGGAGTTGCTCATGAGTTTTAGTCTCTAAAATGCCAGTTTGGCAAACTCCCCAAACAAACTGTTATAGCACTGAGTCATGTTTATACTTGTAGGATTGTAACTTTACTGGATCAGAGTAAGCTTTTAAGGAAATTTGAATGTTTTTTTCATTTGCTAATATTTTATTTAGTATTTTAAAATCTGCATTTATAAGCTAGTGTGATCAGACTTTTCCTTAAAGGATAATTCTTGTCTGACTTTTGGTAACAGATGAATGACAGCTTTACGAAATGAGTTAGGAGTGGCCTTCTCATAGCTATCATCTGAGACAGTTTATATAAAGTAGAAATTAGTTTTCCACACTTTTGGTAAAATGCAAATTCACCTGCAAATCCACCTAGGCCTAGGTGTATTTCAGCAGTAGATTTTCAACCTCATATTTAAATTATTTAATGAGTCCAGATCCATTTATTTTCTATTTTTCCTATATCCATTTTGCATTTTTTCAGTGAAAACAATTTTTAATCCTTAGAAACACACCTGTGGAAACATCATCAGGAAGATGAAAAGATCAGGACATGTTTTTCTGCACTTAGCTCATAACATCTGCTACCAGGGAAGGCACCACTGACCCTGTTCCTAAGGGAAGTTCACCTGGGGTCTAGTCCACTGAGCAAGGGACACCGCTGATTCCTTCCTTCTGAGTAGATTTGTGTTATAACAGTAAAGATCAGGTTTTAGCAATAAAATAGCACAGAATGTTAAAACATTTGAAAGGTTTAAAATAGGCCAAATTACAATCACATATGTAAAAGTGCACAAGAATGAATTGACTTCACATAGTACTAAGGAAGAAGTACCTGGGGCCTATTCATTAGGAGAACAAGTGTTCAACTGGAGGCTTGAGGTGGAGGAAGGGAACCCATAGGCAAGATGTGCACCCTCAAACCCAGCATGCTGACCTCTGGCTGCACAGACACACTGGCCCTCTGCACCCCTGCTGCCCACCGCTTTTGCCCATCTTTCTAGTTGTCTACAGCAAAAGAGATATGTCATCCCAGTTATCATTTCATTATGGACAGAGTGAAGCCTCCAAGATTTCTTAACTTTGGCCTGGTAATTTAATATCATTTTCTCAAATCCACCAAGCTTTTAAAAATACATACATATATATATATATATATATATATATATATATATATATATATATATATATATATATATACATGAATAGTGTCTTACACTTTTTATTACTAGTGATGTTTGTTTAAATAATCTAGACCACTATTGTTAAAAACAAGATTTTTCTTAAATATTTAATGATTCTTTGCATGGGTGTACTTTAATTCTATTTCCCAATGATGTCTCTTTATTCACTTATTTTCTTGATTAATTTTGCCCAATTAACTTCTATCTAATCATTTCTAAAAGCCAACACTTGGTCTTGATCTTCTCTGATTTTTATTCTAGTCCCTTCTGCTCCTCACCGTTACTTCAGCCTTTCTCCTCTTGCCACCCTGTGACTTCTCCAGGAGTTTCTGAGTTATCTTCCATGGGTGTGGAAAGGCGGATCTCACCTACTCTCTTCAGGGTCCTCACTATTGCCCTTGCTGTGGATTTGCACACAGCCCCATGCTCTGATCTCAAGTCTGCTGTTGGCTCAAGAGCAACAAGTGCACGTCACCCCTCAGATCCCAGCACCCTGGAAAGTCCTTTGTGCCCCCTCCCAGAATTTTTGTCGTACTTCACTTTCAAATCGCTTACAATGACTATTCTGATTTCTTTATTAGCACACGATTTAGATTTTTTTTGATATGTGGAGAGAGGTTTTCTTTTGATTCTTTACTTCCACTTCTAATTTATTATAGTCAGAATAACATGACCAGTGAGAAATCAACTATATTTTTTGAGATTTAGTTTATAATTTACTGCATGATCAATTTTAGTAAATGCCTCATATGTTCTTTTTTTTTTAATAAATATTTTTTTAAAGAGAGAGTGAGAGAGAGGGAGAGAGAGAGAATTTTAATATTTATTTTTTAGTATTTGGCGGACACAACATCTTTGTTTGTATGTGGTGCTGAGGATCGAACCCGGGCTGCACGCATGCCAGGCGAGCGTGCTACCGCTTGAGCCACATCCCCAGCCCTCATATGTTCTTAAAATAATAGTCTTATGCAGTGCATGCAGGCCTCTCGATCAGTTTATTAGATGAAGGTAAGTCACATGTTTTCAAATTTTCTGTACCCTTCCTTTCTAGTTTTCTAAGAGAGATCTGTTATTATCTTGGAACTTTCAGTATTCTGTTGCAATTCAGCCAATTTTGCTTTTTGTGTCTTTATACACTCAGGGCCTCCGAAACATTTCTGTTCCGTTGTGATCATTCTTTTTACACAACTGTGTGTTGAGTTCCTGCAACCTGCCTGCCAGCCCTCTCTGGATACCAGGATTACAGCTGAAATGCAAGGCCCAGCCAGTGGAGTTTAGGTCATTGCTACCTTTTGCTGAAAACTTTTCTTATTGTCATTAATTACGAGTTTCTTCACAATGAGCAGAGGCCTTGGCAAGTTAGGCTTCTGGTGGTATCAATGCCTGGCCTCTCTTAGCATGTTCCTTGCATAGATTTCCTCAACCTTTTATTTTCCATATCATTAGGCTTTGGATTGTTTTCTTCAAAATAATATAATCTATGGTCTATTTCTACAAAACCTGTCTTTTAGCACCAACTTTCATCTGTTTAAATACAATAAGGGGAACGTTTCTTTCCACTGCTTTGATTTCATGAAGACAGGGGCTGTTAGGCTCCCCAGAGCCCAACCACATTCACTACCCACACTTACTTATTCTGATTTTTCCCAGGTTTTCTATTAACAATATATACTTATTATCTTTCTTTCGTATTGAATTTATAATTCTCCTTACTTTCCTATTTTTTGCTCTTTAATAACTTCCAGAATCTTTAGACTTTTTATTTGCTATTGTTTTAGTTGTCAGACTTAAACTTTTTGCTATACATAATCAATGTGTAGCATCCAAAGTTTATCCCTCTGTCTGGCTCCTCTCATATAATGGGAGGCTTTAGCTGTCACCACCCAGATAACTCCCATGTTGGTGTTAGTTCCATCTAAAAATCATATCGAAAAAGCATTAGTACTGGTAAATGAAATTAGTAAAGTTTCAGGTTACAAAATCAACATACAAAAAAATAAGTAGTGTTTCTATGCATCAGTTCATCCATAGTGAATTTTCAGGGTGTGGTGATGCACACCTGTAAACCCAGCAGCTTGGAGGCTGAGGCAGGAGGATCACAAGATTAAAGCTGGCCTCAGCAACTTAGCAAGGTCCTAAGCACTTTAGTAAGACACTGTCTTTAAACTAAAAATATAGAAAAGACTGGGGATGTGGTTCTGTGTTGAAGCACTCCTGTCCTGGGTTCAGTTGTTGGTACCAATACAAAAAACAAACCAAAAAAAAAAAAAAAAAAAACTGAACTTGCTGAAAAATAAATTAAGGGGGAAAACCTATTTACAATAGCATAATAAGGAAAAAATAAAATATTCATGAGTAAATTTAACAAAGAAGTGAATAATCTGAACACTGAAAACTATAAAATATTGAGGGAAGAAATTGAAGAAGACACAGACAAATACAAAGATATACCATGTTCATGAACTAGTAAAAATCAGTACTGTTAGAATGTCAACACTTAACCCAGAAATCCACAGGCTCAATGCAATCCCTATCAAATTTTAAATGTCATCTCTCATGGAAATAAAGAAAATCATAAAATTTGCATGGAAAGACCCCAAATTTCCAAAGCAATCTTAACCAAACAAAGCTGGAGACATCACATCAGCTTATTTCAAAATCTACTATAAAGCTCTAATAGTCAAAACTGTGTGGTGATGGCATAATAGACACAGAAGAAAAAGGACAGAAAGCCCAGAAATGAATCTGCTCATTACAGTAGATTGATTTTTGACAAAGGTGCCAAGAATACACAGCAAAGGCAATTTCTTCTATAATAAATGGAGTTGGAAAAAGTGAATATCAATATGTGATGTTTATTTTTTGTTGCTGTTTCATAGCAAGTATTTATTTACCCCTGCAACAACTTAAACTGAGAACTCAGCCTTGCCCGGATTCCCCCCATCCTTTTTCCTCCTTCTTTATATTCCTGGTTCCTATAATAAAATTTCCCCAAAAAACTATTTGAATGTAAGCTTCTATCTCATGCTCTTCTTTGGGGAAACCCAGGATGAGACATAATTATCATAAGAAGAGGAACTGGGAGTTTGAGAAGGCAGGCAATTTTTACATCCACCTGGTCTGAATACTGATGGGGAAATGCACATGTCTCATTACACAATCAGAGCTGACGTTGGGACCTTGGCTTTCTGGAAACTGGAGCTACCTGTTGACCAGCTCTCAGCTACCCAGGGACAAAAGCCCTGAGAAGTGGAGCTGGTTGGGAGGAAGTTTAAGATTCACTAAGAAGTGTGATATGCTGGGGGGCAGGGTACCTGTGGTCTTTGGAAGGCAGTCATTTAAAAAGGTGGACCATGAGGTCTATGTTGTGGAGAGGAGGAGCTGAGATGAGGAGGGCAGGGCAGAAGGAAGAGAAAGAGGGATCAGGGAGGAACAGGTGGGGCGAACTGGGGCATCATGGACCACAGACTCCAGGCGTGGGAATTAGAGGAACGGAATCCAGATCCCCGTGACACTGGACTCCAGGCAAGGAGAGGGGCACGTGACTCTGGGGAGGCGTAGTGTCTAGTTATATCTCAAAGCCACAGCAAGGACTCAGCAGGGGCTGGCAGGGGACCTCTCACCACCCACCAGTGCGGAGTCCACTGACTTTCCCATGCCCAGTGTCTCTGTCACTGCCTGCTCAGCACCTCACACTTGAACTTGTTTGAAATATCCAATTCCCAGGCGGGAAACTATCTCACTTTCCTCCATTCACACATTCTCCTTCCTTATGGTTTTGAGGCAGGGTAAGAAGACTTTATTTCTTTTCACTTGGCAAATCAAAATCCCAGAGAGAGAAAGGGGGGGGGAGAGAGAGGGAGAGAGAGAGAGAGAGAGAGAGAGAGAGAGAGAGAGAGAGAGAGAGAGAACCCAGCAAAGGGACCTTGGAGAGCATCCTTGGGATTCTTTCTTTCTCTTTCCTCCCCTCCCCCTTCCTTCTCAGAAGTCAACATCTCAAAGTATGGTTTGGTTTCCATTTTTTACAGTAGTAAATATTTTATTACCTAAAAGGGGAGGCAGTGTTTGTTCTTAATTGTTTTTGATTAAATATGCTAATTACATTTTGGAATACTAATGACACATGGTACTGAATGTTTTAATAATGCAGTGAATAAACTGGCAAATATAACAACAAATTAACCTGAAATGGTTACATAGTTTTCCTCATTTTAAATTGCAGTAATGCAAAACAGAGGGAAAAGTCAAATTGTGTCATCAATGCCGGGGGAAAACAAAACTTTATTAAATGATTTTGGCATTTTAATTTTTTACTCCCTGAAAGGATTCACTAAGAAACTAGTCTTTTCTAGAACAATGACCTGGGGGTCATCCATTTGGCTGCCTATAGTCTGTAGGGTTCATACTTCCCATGTCTTGGCATGAGCAGAGTGGCTGCTGGTGACCACACCTTCCTTCTCTCCTGTCATCAGATCCACATGGAACCAGAACTGGGGACAGTGCATGGATGGAATCCATTCCCATTTGGAGCTGGTACAGGTCAGTGACAGCGAGGGCCCCAGGCAGGACACTGTTCTTCATGAAGCATCTTTTCCAACCGCCAAATGCAGCGAGCACGGAGGAGAGAAGGGCATGGTGAATGACCGGGACACACTTGGCAAAGGGCAGGACGGGGACACTGACAGCATAGCTCACCTCGACCTGCACATTAAATTAGGAGAGACAAAGGAGGGAAGGGAGGGAAGGGGTGGAGAGAGGGAGAGAGAAGAGGCCAAAGATGAACAGAGGTTTGAGACAAAGCAACTAATTGCAAAGCATAAATCTTATTGATCGTATTTTGATCCTGAATTGAGCAATAAACTGTTAAGGATTTATGAAGTTGCCAGGGAAATTTGAAGTCTAATTAGTTATTTAATGATAGCATAGAATTATTATAAAGTTTTTAGGGTCCTGTTGATGCATGTGGAGAGAGAGAGATAGATATAGATGTAGATTTAAGATTGCTTTTTTTTTTTTTTATCAGCATGTCCTGAAAATTTTATGAGCTTGAAATTTGCCTCAAAATGGAGACAGGGAGGGTGAGGAATGCAGAGTGTGGATGAAATGGGGTAATGGTAGGAAAGGGCGTTTTATCTTATTGTGTTTTTATAAACTTCTGGAATTATCTATCTATTTGTCTATCTGTCTATCTATATTTATTTATTTGTTTGTTTACATATTTATTTATTTAGTTTTGACGCTGGGTCTCGCTGTGTTGCCCAGGCTGGTCTTGACCCTCCTGTCTCAGCCTCCCAAGTCGCAGGCAGAAGCTGCCATGTCTGGCTAGAGCCATTTCCTTTGAAGCCTTCCTCGTGGCTGTGAGAATCCTGGAGCCCTCTGTTAGCTTCAGGGAGACTGCCTGAGGCTGCCTGCACTTGCTAGGCACAGATGCAGTTACCTGGTTTCATCAGTCTGTGTCATACACGGCACGCAAATCTCTGAATTTAACATTAAGGATATTGTTCTAGTTGGATATTAAAGGTGTCTCTTTTATTTTTCTCTTTTAAAGCTCCTTTGGCTTGTTGAGGTCTCCATGAGAAAGATGGAAGAGCTTAAAGGCCTGAGCTAGTTTCAGCACCAGCCAAGCCAGTGCTGAGCAGGGGCTTCACAAGGGGGCCCTAGGACTGCACAGCCAGGTGGGCAGTGGCCCAACCCCAAACGAGGGTCAGGAGGAAGAGGCCCGCGGGCAAGGCATGGGGATGGCGGTGTGAAAGCGCCCATTCATCCCCTGAACAGCCCGGCCTCTCCCTCCTGACTTCCACGGCACCTGAGGTGTTTGCAAGGTGCCAAAAGAAAAGACACACTCCAGTTGTTGCAATAAAACAGCCATTTTACTAGCGCACCCCCTGTGATTTGGTTACAAGGCAAACACTCCCACGGTCATCCCCTGCTGGCTGGCGCTCCCTCTTCCCAGGGTCGCCCCCTCCCTGTGTTCCCCAGGGAGTGCCCAATAGGACTTCTAAGGGGCAGCAACCAGCATGTGTCCTCATCAGACCCCTGGCATCTTCAGGGGTACGGGGCTTGGGTCAGACCTCTCCTCGCTGTGAAGGGCAGCTGGCAGGAGGCACAGGTGGGGAGAAGCAGTCGGGGTTTCTACCCCACAGAGAGTGCTGAAGGAGTCCAGGCTCTGCACAGTGCTCTGGCCTGCGTTCTGGGCCGAGGCTGGCTCTGAGTGACATTAGCAGCAATGGCAGCTGCATCCAGACCTGTGTCCCAGAGGTCAGCATCTCTGGGCAGCAGAGTCTGAGTAGCAGACAAGATAACCAAGTTCCTTGAGAGGAAAAGGCGAGTGCAGGCCTGGGCAAGCGGCGGCCATCAGCTCATGGCTCTGGAGTGGCCACATATCTGCCAGCTCAGGTCATCTGTCTGGGCAGACAGAGAGGTGGGCAGGAGTGGCCTGCCCCTGGCTACCTCTAGAAGAGCATCACCTTGACCCCAAAGTTGAAGCTGACCTTGACAGAGGAGCTGCGGCTGTCCCTCCTCACTGCTGGCTGGCTCTCCTTCTTGAAGCACATCAGGCAGCGGTGCCAGCCACGGCACTCAGGAGCCTCATCTGCAAAACGGGAGTGTGGCCCTGCGGCGAGCCGGGTGGAGGCTAGGTGAATGATGCCCGTGGTCCACCTGGCCAGAAGAAGCCCTGGGTGCTGAGTCCAGGTCTCCATACCGCATCACGAGGCAGATCCAGGTGCTCTCCTGGGAACCCTGAGGCCTTTGAGAGGAAGTTGTTGATGATTCATTAGTCTGAGGACCAGCCCTTGTAGAGGGAAACCTCTGCCCTCTGCCCTTATCTTTGTTGAACCCTGAGGGCCCACTTTTTCAGAACACACACAGTGGAAGTACCCTCTCTGTGCCCAGCCAGGCCCACACCCAACTCGGGAGGAGGTTGACAGCCCTCTGACACCCCAGTGCAGTTTCCACAGTGAGGTGCGCTGCACTGTGAATTCCAGGTGAAGTTATTCCATGGGGACAGCACCTTTGCCATCACCAGCACAGTTACACCCCAGGCCTGTCAAGGGCTGAACCTGACAGAACTTCCTCGAATTGAATGGAACATACCTGAAATTTCCAAACAAAGTCACAACTCGCTGCTTAGAACATGGCTGACACTGAGACCCAGCAGGGAAAAGCTTCAGATCCAAAGGGGAACATCCAGAAACAAAGCAGTTAATTGAAAACACAGCATTTGGTAGCCCTCTCCAAGCTGCCTGTCAGCAACCAGAAGCAAACCTTCACTTAACCGTGGAGCCGGGAGGTGCTCCCGTTTGCACCTCAAAAGAATGCCGCACCATACGCAGCTTGACTCGTTGGCTTTTCCTAGTGACCCTCACAACCTAGAGGAAAAGAAAATGCAATATAGAACTTAGAAAGGATAAAACTCTCACTATTTGCAAATAATAATTGCTTACCTAGAAAGTTTGAAAATTAGGCCAAAAACTAATATTAATGCCAAGAAGATATTTTAATATTAATTTTGTTCTGAGCCATGTTCTTGTCTTCATAAGTAGAGGTGAAGTCCTGAGCTGGCAAAGAACACGGCCTCTGTGGAACACAGGCAAAGGGTCCAACCTCACTCAGAAACAGGGACAAACGTTCAAAACATCATCAGCCAAAAGTCTTTACCTCTCACACTGGCCTGCTTTTTAAAGGTAAGAGTGTGGGAAATGGGTGGTTTTCACACCATTAGCCAATGTACAGTTTTGTAGAACCATTTGGGAAGGCACATTTGTGAATGATTATATTTGATAATAATTTTTAAGAAATGTAAGCATGAGTCCATTAATTTACCTATATACTAGGATGTCATTATAATTGTGTTTAAAAAGACAAAAATCTCAATGAACTCAAATGTATGATCCCTCCGTATTATATGGATACAAAGTTTTAAAAATGCCAAGCAGGCATGCATGCTGACTATCAGGGATGCCCATGATGCTTGTTATTTTTGTGAGCAAAATTGCAAAATGATACGTATTATCACTATTTTATTTTTGTTTGCAGTATATAATATACTACATGTGTATGCAGGCATATATGTGTGTGTAGATGCACACCCATATGTAGCGTGTGTGTACACATAACATACAGACTCATACAAGGCCACATGTCCATTCATCAATGGTGCTATCAACAGGGGGTCTGTGACTTTTTATTCATACACTTTCATGTTGCTTAAAATACTTGCAAGCAGCATGTGTTCTTTCATTTTTAAAATAAATATTAAAAAGCTAAATCCTTGATACCATCTGTTTTTGTCGCTGCTGTTTACTTGTTTATTATTCCTTTGCTTTTTTTTTATGATTTGCCTCTTTCTCCCACAAGTGGCCTCTCTGGGGATGGTGTTCGTGATGGCTCTGGGGAAGCAATGGTCACTGGAGCAGTGCTCTGGAGAGTGGGAGCCCCCGGTTGGTGGGTACAGGGAACCCTGTTTCTAAATATGTTCTAAAATAAATGGTTCAGACATTTTACAAAAGAAAGCCTGATCTGATTAATCTTTCCTTCCTGATATTGCTGCCATGATGGGTAGTACAGCCTTTTCTTTTTGCCAAACAGAGAAGGACAAATTGAATTTCATTATGACAGATCCCTCATCTCTAGTACAACTGAGCACCTTTTTCCCATATTTTTATCATATTTGTTATCAAATTTTAAGAGCTCTTTATATGTACTTGAGATGCATTTAGAATATATATTAAATATAAACCTATTCACTCTCTGATTTGCTTAATTTTACCAAATCTACTTTGTGTTTATTGACCATTATTGTATTTCACCATAAAAATATTTAAAATTTTTCATAATGAAATGCATCTTTTAAAACTGTAGAGCTTGTTTCTGAAGACATTCTCTTTTGCTTCTAAATTATTTATAATCTCTTAAATTTTTTTCTTATAGAGTTTTTTGTTTAGGTTCTTACATTGTACACCATGGAAAGAGATAACCAACTTGAAATAAACTTGAAACCAACTTGAAATAAAATTATTTCAACAGCCCAGGCACTAAAATCAGGTCTTTATTAACAAATACATTTATTTTTAAAATATTAAGAACGCATAGCTTAATATACAGTCATCATATATAGCGACGTAGTCTTATTTACTTGTTTGGCTAAGTATTAATTAGCGCTTACTCAGTGCTTAAAAACATTCACTTTTCTATTGTTGACAGCTCACCCTACTGCGGCACTATCTGATCAGCTCACTTCTGTCCCGGTTTCTACACCCTGCTTGAGGTGACTTAATCACAAAGTTTTTATGCTGTGATACCTGATTATATCTGATCTGAGAGGGTCACTGTCCCCCCTCCTCATGGATCACACATTTCTGGATATTATCTGAAGTTTATTCTCTTTCCTTTTCCAACTTCAGGGGCCTAGTGAGCAAACGTGCTGCAGGCCCAGATGAGTGCTTACCCTTGTGAGCAGCCACGTAACCACCACCCAGAGCAAGTGAGGATCATCTCCCCCATTCCAGAAGTTTCCCTCCAGTTCCAGACACTCTAAGAGGGAAACACTATCCTGGTTTCACCCCTCACGGATTCTTTCTGCCTGTTCTGAGCTTCTGTGGAGGGGAGCTTGGAGCCTGGGCTCCTTTGGATCAGACTTCTCCCCACAACACTGTGTCCTAAGGTCTGACCGTGTGCAGCTCTTCCTTCATCCCATGGACAGGCCACAGTTAACACGGGGCTCTTTCCAGACTGGGGTTCTTACAAATGAAGCTTCTGTGAAACCTTCTTGTTCATGTCCTTGGGGAATAAAAACCCTCACTGCAGTTGGATGTGAACCGTTGCAGGTCACAGGCCTACTGGGATGAATTTTGGTGGATTCTGATAAATTGTTTCCAAATGGGACCAAGTTTCCCTCCCAGAAAAACAATGTAACAAAGCTCAACCTCCCCTTTATACCTCACCTGCACACTCCCTTTCAGTTTAGCAGTCCTAGTGAGTGTGTAGTTGTGTCACATTTTAAAATTTACAGTACTTGAATGACAAACTACGTGGTGCACATTTTCACATGCTGATGGACATTTTAATGTCCAATCTGAAGAAGGTCTATTCAAGTTGCGCTTATGTTCAAATCTGTCCCTTCTTCTTCACATCATCATTATCAGCAGCAGCAGCAGCAGTAGCATTTAAATGCAGGAACTTTAAGGGTGTCCTGTGATAAGGTCCTGTGTTGGAGAGAAACTGGCTTGTCTTTAAAACTTCCTGGTCTTGTTTGATGCACATAAGTTCCTGCTTCAGTGAATAATTTATATCCTTTTCTTCCATGAAGCATTAGTTACCAAGATATGCCAAGCAAAGCCCACAGACTGGGTAACCTGGACCAACAGAGATCTGCAGGCTCAGCGCTCAAGGCTGCAAGACTGGACCCAAGGTGGCAGCAGGCCCTGAGCTCTCTGTGACCTTGTAGGAAGGACCCTCCCTGGCCTAGGCCAGCTTCCTGCAGCCCCAAGGGCAGCACAGCTCTCCTATGCCCCCATCTTGGACTTCTCCCTGCATTTCTTCACATCTGCTCCCCTCTGAATCTGTCTGTCCATATTTTCTCTAGTGAGGAGATACCAATCAGATGAGACCAGGGCCCACCCAGGGCCCTCCGTATACCTTCATTTCCTCAGCAAAGACCCTATCTCCATTCTAAGGTACAGTGGGTTAGGATAGTAACATCTCTTGCAGGGGGTAGGCAATTCGATCCATAATATCTAGTGCTTTTTGTATTCATTTTTTATTGTTGCTCACTCCCAAGATTTTGAAAAGTTTCTCCCATGTTTTGTTTTCAAAATCTTGCTTGTTTTAGTTTTTGCTTTCAGTCTCTCGTCTCCCTTGAATTAAGTTTTGTGAATATTGGAAGATAGTAGTCAAGATTATTTTTACAAAGCATATTTATTAATGAAGACTAAACTTTTCCATGTTGAATTGCAATAGCTGTTTTGTCATAAATCAAATGACAAATTGAGCCTTTTTGTCTATTGCACAACTACAACATTGTTTTGGACTCTGAGGTAGTAGACCAAGTTTTACAGCAGAAATCCTTTGGCCTTCTTGTTCTCTAATGTTGCCTTGACTATCCTATGTACATTTTATTTAAATATAAGATTTTATTTAATATTATATGTTAAATGTGTGGTTTTCTATATATTTTAAAAACCCCTGTTGATTCCTATTCAAAATAGAACTTGATAATTTTTTCTTGGTATTACATTGGAACTAAAGATTATTTGGGGGAAATTAAGACAATAATAACACTAAGTTATTCCAACCAGGAACCTAGCATCTCTCTCCATTTATTTGTTTCAGTACTGTTTTACAGTTTTCAAAGTAGAATACTTGTGTATCATTCAAACAATTATTCTTGATATTTGATGATTTCAATGATCTTTTGACCAGTATTTTTTGAACTTTAATTTTCCATTCATTTGTTGCTAGTACATAGAAATGCAATTGACTTTTGTATATTGACCTTATATCCAGTAACTTTACTAAATTCATTTATTGTCATTAATAACTTCTTGGTAGATTCTTCTGAAAATTATCTATGCCTAATCATTTTATCTTCACAAGACAGAAGTTTTGTTTTTCTTCTAAGTTTCCTTTTTTTTCTTTGCTCTAATAATAATTTTTTTAGAATTTCACCTCCCCCATCCCTCTCCCTCTCGTTTCCTGCCTCATTGCACTGAACTGGAATCTTCAGTGCAATACTGAATAGAGGTAGTCATAATACAGCTTCTTTGTATCATTCTTTACCTTAGGGAGAAAATTCAATTTTATCAGGAACTTAATGTTAGTAGTAGGGATGATTTAGTTGTTGTCGATGATTATTTGGCATGGTCCTTTATCATATTAAATTTTTTCTTCTTTTTTAATTTGCTGATATATTTTATCATGCATAGACATTCAATTTTGTACAATTCCTTTACTACATTTATTGATGTGATTATAAATTTTATTCAATTTGAATAGTAAATTACATGGTTTGACTATTGAGAGTTAACTTTGTTTTATGCTTTTTTACATTTATGGAGAAAAATCCTGCTTGGCTATGACATATTTTAATGTATTCCTGAAAGTGACTCCCTGATATTTATTTAGCATTTGTGTGTATTTGTTCACATGTGATAGCATCTTGTAATTTTCTTTTCATTTGCTGTCCTTCTCAGGTTAACAATGACCCCATCACACAGCTGTTTGCAAGATTTTCTTAAGATATGACTTATTTCTTTCTGAAATGTTTGATAGAATTCAAAATGAATCCATTTGGACTGGAATTCCCTTTGTGAAGAAGTTTCTCATCATTGACACACTTTCTTTCATAGACATAATAATATTAATATTTTATATTTCTTTTATGTTGCTTTCTCTAACTTGTGTTTTTAAAGTTCTTTGTTCATTGAATCTAACTTTTCAAGTTTAATCAATTAACTTTTTGGTTTTTTTGAACACTTTTATGGAAGTATCATTGGCTACAGAATACACATTTAATGCACATGATCTGGTCAGCTTGGACATAGGCACATGACAAAAATGACCACAGAAATCGTCAACTTGCTATAGCCCCCAAAAGCTTATTCATCCCCCTCTGATTTTTGTCTTTGTTCTGTTTTTGAGTAGGAACACAACATGATACCTACCCTCCTAGCAAAATTGTTAAGCACACAGTGCAGTATTACTAACTGTAGGCTCCATGTTGTAAAGCAGACGTCTAGGATTTATTCTTCCTGCGTTACTGTACTCCACACACATTGAACATCTCTGCATCTTCCCCACCTGGCCCCGGATGCCACCTGTTTCTCTCCACTTCCATGAGCCTGATTACTTGAGATACCTTATGCACGAGTGTGTGTATTGGGTATTTGTCCTTCTATGTTTGTCCTTCTGTGATGCTTATTTTACTTGGAATAAGAAAATACACTCACAAAGAATATATATGGGGTTGATAGCCAAAATAACAATAACAACAATAAGGAACTCATACAGTTGAACAGCCAAAGCACAAATAACCCAATTAAAAATTGGCAAAAAAAAATAGATATTCCTCCAAAGAAGACTTACAAATAGCCAATGAGTATATGAAAACATGTTCAATATCCCTGAGCATCAGGGAAACACAATTCAAAACTATAATGAGCTGTCACCTCACCCCTGTTACGATGGCTATTTTACATAAACATACAAAACAAGTGGAAGAATCGGAGACTTTGTTCATGGTTGATGAGTATGTAAAATGGTGTAGTTTAAACTGAAAAAAAGTGTGGAGCTTCCTCGGAAAAATGAAAAATGGAACTACCACAAGACTCAGCGAAGCTCCTAGTGGGTGCAGGCCCAGAGTAAGTGAAGTCATACGTCAAGGAGATAACGGCTCGCCCACATTCATTGCAGTGCTGCTCATAGTAGCCCAGGTCTGGACACAAGCTGATGTCCATCAATGCGTGAATGGATGGTGCCGTGGACAGTTGCTCAGGGTGACAAAGGAGGAGAGCCTCCATGGTGACAGCACAGTGGACTTGCGGTCATTGTGCTAAAGGACATGAAGTTCCACATCCTTCTAGCATTCTTTAGATTCCTGTAGTGTCTGTTCTTTTTGATTCCTGATATTGATGACTTGTATTTTTTCTTATTGAATTTATGCATCTTCCTTGGGATTTATCAGTTGATTCCTCTTTATAAAAAACCAACTTTTTAGCTTTGTCCATTTCCCTATTATGTGTTTGTTTTACATTTTAGTGACTTCTGCTTTTATCATTATTGTTAGGTCATTCTATTTTCTTTGGTTTAATTTATTACTTTTTCTGACTTCTTGTATAGGAAGCTTTAGAAGACTAGCTCTGGATGCACACATGTAACATATACATACATATGGGCATACATATATGTATAAAGTATGCAGACACTCACATTTTCTGGTTTGCATTTTAATTTCTTCTTAGATTCATAGATCATTATGACTACATATAAAAGTTTGTAGACACTGGAAGATTTCCACTGTTTTTCCCTTTTATTGAACTTGAATATAACTGCCGAAGGGGTCAGAGAATATTCACCAAAAGACTCTGGACTTTTGGGATTTGTTGAAACTGGCTCTACAGCCCATACTGTGCTTTACTTGATGGGTGGGCATTAAACACTGTATTCCACCACGTGGGGTACAGCCTTCTCAGGGTCGGTCAGCCGAAGTGCCTGTGATTTCCAAATTTCCTGCGTCCTTGCTGATTTTGTGTGTGATGCCCTTTCAGTCAAGGGAAGGGTGTTGAAATGATCTAAGGATCATGAGGTTCTGTTCTGTCCCTTCTCTTGGTTCTGACGACTTGGGGTCATATATTTTGAAGCTATTCACTGGGTGAACTTGCACTTGGGATTTCCCAGCCTGGCTTCGCCTTCCCCAGGCATCCCTTTATCACCTGCAGGGTCAGCCCAGGACGCCGCTGTTTCCGGCCCCCTTCTGATCCTGGCACTTCCCGCACAACATGCCTCCTATAAGCCACAGCGAGCATGAGGGGCGATTCTGCCTCTGTCCCTGAGAAGCCCCTCAGACAAAGGCAGAGTGGGGCACCAGGCCCTGAATACTGGACGGGGACCTGGCAGCAGGGAGGCTCCTCACTGGAGAGCCACAGATCTGAACCACGCCAGGCCAGGGAGGCACAGAAAGGAGGAGCCTGGTGCTCCGGCCCATGAGGTGCCCATTTCCTAGAGGGTGGTCCAAGCCCAGAAAGTGCTGTGGGACCCTGGCTGACAGCCTCTTGCGCTGCGGGCTGTCATCTCCCCTTGCCGGCTCACCCAGGCTCATCCTCGCTGCAGGCACGTGGAGGGCTTCGGCAGCTTGACACCTCGGGTTGATGTGGACACCCCCACCCCGGCCTTGTGGGCAGCTAAGCGACTGCAGATCTCCCCTGCCCGTCCTGCCCCTATCCCAGGGGCAGGGAGTCCTGCCCTGAGCATCTCCCTGGACAGAGTGGGCAGGGAGAGCTGAGTCTGGCACTCCTGATGCTGGCTCCCCTCCTAGGACTACGTGGCATGGAAGGCCAGAGTCCTCTCCCCCTGTTCTTCTCTCAACAGGAGCTCCCAGACCCTTTCCTGTCTCAGAAGGAGAAAGCTCCTCACGCCACCCTCCAGCAATCCACCTGCCCAGGTCCCAGTCCAGTCTTCTCTGGAAAGTCAGGGAGCTGGCGTTCGGTGGAGAAGCAGAAAGCCATCCTAAGTCCATGGGTCCATGTGTAAATTCTAAATTGAACGGACCCTCTGGTGACTTAAAAACAGCTCATATAAATTACTTGAGAACAGGGATTTGTATTCCCTATGATTTCATTATCTAAAACACTGCCCTGGCCATTACTGGCTGCATCAGAGCCTGTTCTGCAGACTGCCTCCCTGTGGAAGCCCCCACTCCTGAGAGGAGCGGGATGCTGTCTGTCACCTCTTGCCTGTTCTCTATCCCCAAGTGTCCTGGGCCTTCTGTGTCCTAGATAGGGTGGCATCTTACAGCAGTGTAAAGCCATGTCCCATGCCACCTGTTTGGCACATGCCAGGCTGCAGCAGTGCTCACAGACCAACCCTTCAGAGAAATGTGGACCAGTTACCGAGGCACCCACAGTTCTGATGCATGTTACAGGACAGAAGTGGCCGCCCACTCAGAGAGTGAAGTTAACTGGGACTTCCTAGCACGTGTATTCCTATGACTTTGGGACAGCTATGAGTCAAGATCACTTGGCCCCTTGAGTAACAGTTATCATTAACTTCTGCAGATTCATTCCCTGAGACCTGTGGGTAGATTCAATGTCCCCTCTTAATTGCCCATCAAGGGACATCAAATCTGTGACCTGGAAAGGTCCCAGGCAACACCTGGTGTGATTGGTCTGTGCTCCCCAAAATCCATATGTTGAAATCCTAACCCCTAATGTGATGGTTGGACCCTTGGGAGGTGATGGCCCCAAGGCAGAGCCCTCCTAAATGGGATCAGTGCCTTGGTAAGAGGCTAAGTGGCTCCTTCACACCCCCTACCACGGAAGACACAGTGAGAAGCACAGATGCTAACAAGAGGGTGAGCTCTCGCCAGAGGTCTGCTGCACTTTGACCCAGGCCTCCAGTCTCCAGAGCTGAGGGTGGTACAGGTCCTTTGTGTGGAAGGTGTTTTGTTAGAGCAGCTGCAGGGACCTGGGATACCAAGGTGCACACTCTCTCTGAGATCCTGCTTAGACCTAGACATTTAAATTTAAATTAGTGAAGATTAAGTAAGACTGTTTTTAAAAAATCAGTTTGTTGTTGCACTAGCCACATGTCAAGGGTCTGATAGCCACACCTGGAGAGACTTTTTGGGTAGTGGGTACTGGGCACAGGGGACATTTGATCAAGGGGAAAGCTCTCTTCACAGCACTGCAAAGACAGAGGACCTCTGTCCCTCCTGCGCCCAGCAGGACAGTTGTGCAGTTTTCCCAGCTCACAGTGAGACAGACGTCCAGCTGTGTCTGGAGCCAGCTGCTGTGTCTTCCCCAAGATGACAGAGGATTGTCCATCAGTGAAGGCCAGAGGAGCGGGTCTGGTGCACCTGCAGAGGGGCTGTGAGGAGAAGACGATGTCACCTGCAGCCAGGTCAGATGGGGACCTTTTACAGGTGGTGCCCAACTTCCTTGTACTCTGGAAGAGCCACGGGAAATGTAGCTGGTGGCCCTAGGTGCTGAAAGGGGTGGCTACACCCTTGGGGCAGGGCACAGGGGCACTGCAAAGGCTTGGCCACCAGGCGCCTGGCTTCTCTCTGTCAGCTCTGACATCTGCATGTGCAGGGCAGTTCCCCTGGGCTGCACCCATCCTCCCACACTGGGGACCATCCTCCAGCTCCCCAGGCCAATGGAGTGGCCCACTGTATCCCTGACCTTAGCAGGTAGCCAGGAGCACTCATCACTCACTTCTGACCTTTTGCTGTTCTGCACACAAGACCCGGCTGCATGATTATATCTGAGAATCAGAGATGAGAGCACTGGGTATCATCCAACTCATGTCGACTTGACCTCTGGGTCTTGGAACCCATAGTAATCTTAATTGCACTGTTAAAATACAGCAAATATCTTTATATGAATTAAGTGATGATAGGAATTTGCAGAGGTTTTTCTTCATGAATTAATCTTAAAATAAGCTGATTATACAAATCTTTAACCAAGCAATGACTAATCCAAAATACAAACATCACTTTGATAAGATACATTCAAACAAACATTGTGTGTGTGTATGTGTGTGTGTGACAAATATTAGCAGAAACCAAGCAATAATCTGGAGATGGCATTTGGTGAGTGACAACAAGGAAGTCAAAAGGGGGTGGCCAGGTGTGCTGGTGTGTCCGACCGCATTGTGGAACTGGGTCACATCAGTGGCTGTGGAGAAAGTGAAGCAGGGTGAGCATCTCAGAGGGAAAGTCTTGAGGACCCTCTCTGAAATTCACGTGTTGGAGAGGAGCGGAAAAAAGAACTTGTTACATCTATCCCGAGGAAGCTGTTTTCATGGGAGAGAAACTTCCTTACTGAATAACACCCTCACTTCACTAGCTGACAGACATGCTCCCCTGAACACTGGTAAAGCTCAGCTTCACAAGGTCCTTCCGGAACTGGCCTTCCTTCTCTGCTTTGGCCAACAGGAAGCTCACAGTGACAGCTCAGTGCATTTTCAATGATGACTCAGAACTACATGGTGTGCATTTCTTTTATAAGTCCATCTCTGCTACCTGGCTGTTATGCCTATATATATATATATATATATATATATATATATATATATATATATATATATATATATATATAATAAAAACACAACAATAAAGCCAATCAAAGCCAAGGCCTTTGCCCCTGCAGTGTGCTGCCACCTCAGTCCCATTTCTTGCCCTTGAACCACCTCCACCCTGAATTCTACCTCAATCACTCCTTTGTTTTTTTGTTTGTTTGTTTTTATTTTTTTATTTTGAGACAGGGTCTTGCTAAATTGCTTAGGGCCTTGCTCAATTGCTGAGGCTGGCCTCTAAATTTGTGATCCTCCTGCCTCCTCTCTTATCTCCTCATCTCCCAGCCTCCCATCTGCTCACAGAGCTGGGGAGGGAAGGAGAGAGAAAGAAAAAGGGAGTAGAGGGGGAAAGGAGAAGGGGGACAGAAGGGAAAGACATTGGATTAGACCTCAGAGACACTTGGGACACTTCAGGACACTTTGTTTTCTTGATGTTGCTGTTTAGTCATCATGAGCGCAAGTGTGCACACACCCACACACACAGGCACACACACACACACACACACCCCTCTATACAATATCTTATTTAGTTCTACATGTTTCTGGGTCTTATGAAAACGGCATCATATTCTAAGAATTGTTCTAGGATTTCTAAACCTTTGTTTCTGGCATTCATTCATACTACTGCCTGCTGTTATGTTTCTGTTGTTCTGTATTTACTCATTTTAAGACTCATAATTTATTTGTCTCTTATTGATGAATTTAGGGGTGGTTTCTGGTCTTGCTGTTATGAACAGTGCTTCTGTGAAGAGTCAAGTCTCCTGCTCACATATGCACAAAGGTCTGCTCCTAACTAAAGTGAAATGTTCATATTTATAAAATGATACTGTTGTTTTCCAAAATGACTGTTCAAAATTATGCTTGGCCCAGCAATTAAGAAAAGTCTGTGTTGATTCAGTGCCTTACTTATTTGGTATCACAAAATCCAAATTTCTGTGCAGCTTGTAAATGAAGAATAATATCTCACTGCGTGTTTTCCATAGGCACCTCTCTGATCCAATGAGGGTTCAGATGTTGCTCTTTGTGTACCATTTTAGGAAAATGCTCTTCGTGGCCTTTGCATACTTTCTTGTCAGTTATAAAGGAATCCTTTTATGTTCTAGATGTGAATCCTCTTTTAGTTATATGCAGTAGAAATGGCTTTCCTTAGGTATGGCATTAACCAGTGGTCTTCCTCTGTATTTTGGTGAACAAAAATTCCTGATAAAAATATGGTCATATGTATGAATCTTATTCATGATGTGTGCACTTTTTTTTGTGTTTTTAATCCTTTTCAACCCTTAGGTCATAAAAATGAAAGTGAACTAAGACAATTTTCAGAAGACACAGGGACTCTCATGGAGTCCCTAAGGCACCTGGAATTGATTTCTGTGAGGGTCCTGAGGTAGGAATCACATTTCTTTGTTTTCCATCAAACAACAATTGCCCCATGGTTGTTTTACTAAATAGTCCTTCTTTCCCTCCCTGAGCCTCAATGCCCAGCCACAGCGGGTCTAGTGACACTTGTGTCTGGGCAATAGCTTCTGGTGATTTTATTCCATAGGCTATTTTTCTAGGCCCCAGATCAGTACAAAAATAGCTTACTTTCTGCTACAATAGAAATCTGATAGGCCAAGTTCCACCCCCACCCACCTTGTTATCAGGATTCTTATGGCTTTGCATGATAATATACACATATACATATAATATATACATACGTGTATATACATATATGGTAGTAAATATCTTTACATAAATTAAGTGATGTTAGTAACTTGCAGGGACTTTTTAAATCATGAATTCATCTTAAAAATAAGTTGACTCTATAAATCTTCATCCAAAACACAAACATTGTTTTCTTAAGATAAATTCAAACAAACATTGTGGCAAATATTAGCAGAAACCAAGTGCTAATTACAATAATTTATATGGGGTGCGTGTGAGTTTATCAGGTTCTATTAAATCAATTCCATTGATGCTAAAGATCAATTTACAAATATTTTCTATTTATCCTACTGAGCATTTCTATACAAATTCTTGCTCTAATTATCCCTTTTTTAGATTTTTTTCATTTTTTGTGTTAAGATTTATAATTATTTCTATAAAAGATACACATGATATTTTGTGTAACATTTTGCTACTTAGAATTTTATTTTAATAATTATATTTTCAGATTAATTCTGTTAAAAAGAAATATTTAAACATTTTCTTTTATAGATAATCCTATCATCTGTAACTAATAACAATATCATTTCTTTCTTTTCAATACTTCATCTTTTATTATTTTTTCTTGTCTTGGTGCAGTGGCTAGTATCTACCAAAAAAAATGTGGATTACTTGCTGAACCACCGTATCTTTCTCTTTTCCTAATATTAATGATAATGATTTTAAACCTTCATAATTAAGCACAATGTTTACTATAAACATTTTATGTCTCTTATCAGGCTAAGATAAAATGCTTCATTATTTCCCTAGTTTTCAGAGGGATTTATAACAAGTTGACTTTTATTAAAACATTATTATGAGATTTACCTTAATTAATCATCTGAACACTTGAGATAATATAAACTAAAATCCTCTTATTAAATTAGACTTGCATTTCTAATATAAATCTATTATTTAAGATACATTATATTGCTAGATTCTATTTTCTAATGTTTTGTTTATTTTTTTTTTCTGTTTTAATTGAAGAGATGGGATGTGCATTTTTCTTTCTCATACAATGCTTGGCTGTTTTTACTACCAAGATACTGTTAGCCTCCTAAAATGAGTTGAGGAGTTTAATAATAAGATTATTTTCTTATCCTTGAAGTAGACATAGATCCTGTTTAAGAATCCTCTGAAGGACAGATTGAGATTCTCTGTTTCCTTGCCTTTAGTAAAACTCAACTACAAAGAGGTCTGAAATTTTCCACTTAGGAAGATTTCAATTTTCTTTTCTTTTTTTAATAGTTTCTCTTGGTGCGCTCTCTCTCTCTCTCTCTCTCTCTCTCTCTCTCTCGCTTTAGCACACCTTTTTATTTGGTTTTCGCTCTAGAGGTCATATTTGTCCTTCTGATAGATGCCACTGGAAATTGTCCTACCACTTGTTGAACAGCGCGGCCTTATGCCAGCTTAGCCGTTTGTGTGTCTGCTGTTTTCCTGTCTCACGATCACTAGAACACGCGCCTCAGGCCCTCAATGCATTGCTGCTGCTTCCCGCCGCTGACATGAAATTGCAGTAACCATACGCATGTAACTTTTCTGATGCTGTTCTTTCTACTTCTGATAAATTATTTCCCAAAACGATTTAATGATTTTGTTTTAATATCTTTTTAAATTTATCATTTTAATTTAATTTTCCACAAAACATCTTTATCTTGGCACCAGTTTTTGAACAGGCTTTTGTCAAATCTCAAATTCTAGGTTATTGATTTTTTTCCGCGTTTCCGTGATGCTGTTCTGTTAGCAACTGCCTCCGCAGTTTCTGTTGAATGTCAGCTTCTGTGCTGTGTTGGAGGTAATAGGTCCCTTCCTCCCTTTTGGTTGTTTGGTCTTTGTCTTTGATTTTCAGCAGTTGAGGTCTGGTGAGCCAAAGGTCAGGTCCTTGTGGTCTTGGGGATCCTAATAGAGAGCGTGGCTTCACTGAAGTTGTGACGGCTTGGACTTGACTTGGAACAAGTTCCTGGCTGGTGCAGGAGGATGAGCCCAGGGCAAAATTAGGCACAGTGGGAACACTGGGGACCAGGACTGAGGACAGGGCAGGGTCTTTCCCAGAACTGGGAGTTACTTTGAAAGTAGATTTTAAAAAATTTAAAAAGTCTTACTAGTGTTCATGTGTGTTAAGAAGAAAGAAGCATCAAGGCCATGTGCAGGGTTTGGGATGCTGTGTAGTGAGAAAGGGAAAATCTGAGGTGGAGAAGCAGAGTGGGAAATCTCTGCAGACGCTCCCTGACTTACGTTGGGGTCTCATGCTGATAAACCCACCAGGAGAAAGTGTTTCCGACGTCGGACCTACTGAGCCTCACTGCTCTTCTGCGTGCTGAGCCAGCGGGTCTCAGATGTCCCCTGGTGATTGTGGACTGACTGGGGGCTGTGGCTGCTGCCACTGCCCAGCACAGAAAAGGCTCCCTCTGTATATCACTAGCACCAGAAAACATCTATTCCAAATCTGAAGTCTGGTGTTCACTGAATGTGGGCTGTTCTCACACTCTTGGAGAGTCAAAAAATCCCTGGTTGGCCCTTCCTAAGCCAAGGGGCCACCAGCAGTCCTGTCCTAACATGAACTTTGAAATGCCTGGTATATGGAGATGATGATGCCTGATGAGAGAGGCTAGGTCTAGGCCACAGATGGAAAGATGGTAAATGAACTGAGAAGAACTTCAGCATCTAGATGATGCTTAAATCCATCCGATAAGATAAGTCAATCAGAGAAAAGGAGACATGGGGAAGGACAAGGACAGAACCCTCCACGTAGAAGTTTGGTAGAGAAGAAAGAGGCAGAGAGACATGAAAACAGCAAATAAAGGAGAAACAGTCAGCAGGTGTCGAGAAAACCAGAAGCACACATCTCAAGGAAGAGCACGACCACCTGTTGGCTGCTACCAATAGGTCAGAGCAGAAGAGAGCCTTGTGCCTGGTTCAGGCATGTTGACCATAAAGTGGCCACGTCCATGAGCAGTGGAGGAAGCCCATGAGCCATCAAGGAGAGAGCTGGGGTCGACCGTGGAGAAGGTCCACCACCAGAAGAAGACAAGAACCCTTAAAATCAAGGACTTCTTGACCCCTCTTGTTCTCCTTGCTGTCAGCGAGGGGCCTGGTGTCATAAGTGTGTACCTGCCTAAATGTCCTGGGATGCCCTCTTCCCCTGCTCAGCCCTGCCCTGGGTGATGGACCTGGAGGAGACTGTGAGTGCCCTGAAGGGGAGAGAGCACGTGGGCCAGCTCCTTGCTCCCCCATCACCAGGACGCCTCTTGTGCAGTCAGGCCGAATTCAACTCTCCAAGTCACAGAGCCACTGCAGATTAGGAGGCAGAATCCTAAAATAACAATTGCAAGATTCCGTGATGTTGCGTTTTCCTAAGTTTCTGAAATTAAAATTAAATACAGAGTAATTACAAAATTTATCTGTGATTAGAAAATCCTTACGTGCATGTGGTTAAAGAAGAAGAATCATGTATAACTCAGTGTTGGAGCACTTGCCTAGGCCATGGGTTCAATCCCCAGTACTGCAAAAAGTGAATAGATAAGTAAGTAAATAGAAGCCACAAAGCACAGAGAAACGCGATCGAAAGTATCATCGGTTTTCTCACTGTCCACTGTGCCTCGTGTTCCCGAGGCAAGACTGTCCACAATTTGTTTTGTGCCTATCACCTCATCCTTCTGATCTTACAAAAATAAGAACATGAGACACCCTGCTTGTCATCTTGCTTCACTGAAACACTTACTAAGTTATCTGCCTTGTCCTTTAGGGGGGGTCACTCATCTTCTATTCTATGTACATATTTTATTTAAACAGTCTCTTGTCAATTCAGGTGCTATTTTTATTTGGATTTTTTCCCTTGTACCAAACTTTCCTACAGTGAACATCTTCTTAAATTTCTCTTGGTAAATATACCTGTGGGGGTAGATGCTTTGCAATGAATGTGCATTTTTAAAAGTGAGGGATATTCCCGAATCACCTAATTCCCTGATCTGCTGGTACTCCCACCCAGCGGCCTGGGAGACGGCCCATGCGCATGCCTGCCAACACCGACACTGACTTACCTCCCTGACCCATCCTTCGTCACGTGACTTTGGTCATACTAGAGGGAAGGACCAAAGTTTCTAACTTGGAGCTTGGCTATGGCCTTGCTTGGGCACTTTGGGGCCAGCCTTAGTCAGCCTTGGGATCACTGTCCTATCCAGTGCTGTGGCCCCTGGCCAGGTTGCTGAAGGTCAGGGAGTCCCCCAGGTCATCCTCTGTCAGCTGCCACCTTGGTCCCAAGGTCCTGGGACTCTTGCTTTCTCTTCTCTTCCTCATTTGTCCCACTTGAACAGACCCCCTCCTAGCCACCTTGTCTCTGCCCCTCACTGTGGTGTCAGGCAGTCTCCTGGCCTCCGATGGTGAGAGGGCCTGGAGGCCATAGGCTGTGGTCTGCTAAATGGGACGCAGTTTCCAGCTCCAGGCCCTCACCTTCCTCCACCTCCCCTTCCCTTGCTCCTCACCTGGTAGGGGCAGAGCCTCAGGACCAGCGCCTCCCCACACCCTGGTCCTACTGTCCTTCCACCTGTCTACGGTCTCTCTGGGCCCCACGGCTGGACTTAGAGCCAGAGTCTGGGTGTCCGTCACCCAGGGCCGGGCCAAGGGGAACAGGGGAGCACCCCACCACATTTATGTCAGTGATGACACCAGGCCCCTCGCTGACCACACCTCCGTCCCAACCTGGCCTGTGGGCAGGACGCATTCTAAGTACACTTCAGTCCTCCCATGTGCCCCTGGAACCCTCTGATACCCACAGATATTTGCACAAGCTCAGATGCAATGAGGTCAGCCCCTGATGGGGGCGAGAAAGGTACTGTCCACGCAAAAAGAGTTTGCCCTCAACGCCAGTCAGAGTAAAAGCAGATTCATTAGGAAAGGGAGAAAAACCAGGAATTATTTTCTGTATTTTGTGACTCAAAAAGCATAATAAGAAAACTCCCCCTACAGGCACTTTGGGGTTACTGCAAAGTAAACAGGCAAATGTCCTGCAAAATATTTGCTCATCTATCAAGCCCATCCCAAGCTCTTTTATTTGGCTTCTTAAAAACAAAACTGCTCCACCCTGGCATCCAGCGCCTCTTTTGCCCTGGAGAGATGAATAACGCAGAAAGAACTCTCTTCCCATTCCGTCAAGCCACGGCTGCCTCAAGTTCAACAGCCCACTGAAGGGGCTTTTTTTTTTTTTTTTTTTTTTTTTTTGCAAAGAGCTGAAAATTATCCAGACATTTTTATTCCTATTCTCATAAATTCACTGGGCAAAATAACAAGTTTCAATAGGGGAATGCTCCATCCCCACCCGCACTTGAAGCCGAGGAATGAGAGATCGTGAAATGCCACATAAAATCAGTTGTCGCCAAGCCCTTGTTGACCTTGGAGGGGGAACACACATCATCAATAAAAAAGTGAAAGAGCCCTGGACTGGGGGAAGCCCAGATCTGAATTTCCTACTCGCCTTGTCTCAAAAGCTACTCCGCTCTTGTCTTTGTCTTTAAATCCTCCCACCCTCCTGTTTTTGGGACCTGTAAGCAACGCTCCTTCAGACACTTGGTTCCCAACCTGAAGGAAAGATGTCCAGAAAAATCACTCCTATTAGGTAAAAGGGTGTTTCATGAGGACCCCACCCAGCAGCTGGGTGAGAAATGGACCCTGGCCAGGCTGTCCTGCCCATGCAGTGCTGCCCAGCCATGGCCCTGTGTGGACAGGAATTCTACACCGTGGCCATCTGGGAGCTGGGGTAGGGTTTGGAGGTACCCCCAGGTCACAGAAGGGTGTGCTCCCCGGGGCATGCTCCTCACTTACAGTTCCATATATTATGAGTCTGAAAGTTGAAAAGGCTCTGGGCTGGGAGACCATGTTCTCAAACCACTAATTATTTCCTGCTGTCCTGAGGTGTTAAGTGTATAAACACATGGATTCGGCTCAAAAAATTAGGGCTCCGTGCTTCTTCCAGACGAGCCAGTGTGAAGGCCCATTCCATAAACCTTGGTCCCACACAAGTTCTGACCGCATGCTAATAACAGGGACCCGCTACTTCCGCCACGAGGCTGCTGTCCCTGGAGTTCTGAGCACAGGCAGGTACGTGCAGCCGTGCCTTCTCCTTGAACAGTGCAGATGGGTCAGGGCACCTGTCCTTCCACAATGCCTGCCACCCAACCGTACCAGGACAGTGGGACAGGTGGCGGACAAGCCAAAGAAAGTGCCTAGAGACAGCATGGGGGAGACGAGTAGTTTATGGGGATACTTTGAAGAGATCAGTGACTGCTTCCAGAAGAGCTCAGGGGAGACCGACTGATGCACTCCCGTCCCTCAGAGGGCTTCATGAAGCAGCACCGCCACTCCCCATGGCAACTGCCCAGGGACAGCTGGCTGGACGAGTGACATGTATACTTTCCACAGTACCCTCAGTTCTGTACCCGTCCCCACTCAGAGGGGGGTTTATGTGCTAGGCTGCAGAAGCAGTGACGTCATCGGCGGCAACTTGCTTATCTGCTTGTCTGACCAGACTCCATGCAGAAAAGCAGCTTTCTACAGAGAGCACGAACCTGCCTTATTCCCAGTGCACATGAGAAAGCCGGTGTCCATCCATATGACATGTGTCTGCACTTTCTGGCCCAGAATCTCTCATATTGGTCCCTTAACTCAGCTGGGTTTTGGGGAACAGAAAGGAGGCATTCAGGACGTGGTGTTTGACAGTCCCCATGTTCACTAGGGATGACATGTCTGTGAATCCATGACCCTTGAGAACACACAGCATCATCTATAGACAAGTCTTTTGATAGGAAACAATTATGTGAAGACAGACCCAAAGAATGGGAGAAAATCTTTGCCACCTGCACCTCAGATAGAGCATTAATCTCCAGGATATATAAAGAACACAAAAAAACTTAACACCAAAAAACAAATATCCCAATCAATAAATGGGCAAAGGAACTGAACAGACACTTCACAGAAGAAATACCGTTGGCCAACAAATATATGAAAAAATGTTCAACATCTCTAACAATTAGAGAAATGCAAATTAAAACCACACTGAGATTCTATCTCACTCCAGTCAAAATGACAATTATCAAAAATACAAACAATAATAAGTGCTGGCGAGGATGTGGGGAAAAAGGTACACTCATACATTCCTGGTGGGTCTGAAAATTGGTGCAACCACTCTGGAAAGCACTATGGAGATTCCTCAGAAAACTTGGAATGGAACCACCATTTGAGCCAATTGTCCCACTCCTCAGTGTATACCCAAAGGACTTAAAATCAGCATACTATAGTATAAGGCCACATCAATGCTCATAGCAGCTCAATTCACAATAGCTAAGCTATGGAACCCTTCAATAGATGAATGGATAAAGAAAATGTGGTACATATGCACAATGGAATATTATCCAACCATAAAGAGAGTAAAATTATGGCATTTTCTGGTAAATGGATGGAACTGGAGATTACCATGCTAAGTGAAATAAGCCAATCCCAAAAAACCAAAGACCAAATGTTCTCTCTGATATGCTAATGCTGACTCACAGTAGGCATGGGGGGAGGAGTGGAGGTCCACCTGAGTGGACAGGAGGCAATGGGAAAAAGGGGGGGGGGAGGTGGGAATGGGAAAGACAGTAACATGAGTAGGACAGAACTTTCTTGTGTTCATACAGGAATACATGGCCAGTGTAACTCCACATCAAGTACAACCATCAGAATGGAAAGTTATATTCCATGTATGTATGAAAGGTCAAAATACATTCTACTCTCATGTATAACTCAAAAATAATAAAGGAAGAAAAATTAAAATGTAGAAAATAGACTCTTTCTATCTGAGTACAAATTTTGGACAATAAAAGCACAGGCCTCGCAGATCTCATATGGACACAAGGTGTGTATTTTGTCCATTAGGGTGATGGCATCTTCCTCCAGAGGAGGCTTTATGAATTCCGAAGCTCAGAAGCAATGCACCCCAAATTGCATTGATGCTTACGTTGCCCAGTTTTAAGGGTCAACCCTTCATGATTCATTTAAGGATAGGCCCAGAATGGGCCCCAGCTTCTCTGTGAATGCAGCATTCATGTGAATGTAGAGCAGCCAGGGAGGCCTGCTGGCAAGCCAGGGAGGCCTGCTGGCAAGCTCTGGCCATTCATGGCTGGATGGGTCAGGAACCAGGAGTCAGGTCCCAGCAGCCGGGTCCCAGGAGACAAGCTGTCTGGTCCAAGGTGTAAGCCCCCAGGGCCAGAGTGGACAGCAGGACCTGCAAGGAAGGGAGCAGAGAGCCTGCCTCACCCCTGCTGTGGAGCTGCAGGGAGGCGGGACCCTCCTCCTCCGTGTCTCCTGTGTCAGGAAGGCACAGCCTCACCCACTCTGACTCTCTGCACTCTCAGGGGGAGGAGGCCATTCTGCCGCTCTCAGGTTCAGACTGGACAGGAAGGGTAGAGTGATTTCATTGGGAAAGACCAGGACAGGAGTACCGTTTCCTACTTCTCTGTAATTGCAACTGAAAAGCCAAGATAGATCCAGAAGCATATGAAACTGCTGGATGTTACTAGTCAGTGATACAATGCAAACCAAAGCCACAAGTGCTACCATCTCACATCCACAAGAGGATTACCATCCAACAACTGAAGGAAAGAAAGAAGATATAAAGGGGAGGAGGAAGTTGGCAAGAGTGTGAGAAGACGGAGCCGGAGCGTTGCTGGTACAGCCACCGTGGAACAAGGCCCGGCAGTTCCTCAACAAGCCAAGCACAGAGTCAGCAGCAGTTCCATCTCTAGGTGCATAAAAACTAAAAGCAACGATTCAAAAATGACTTGTCCACCAATGTTCATCACTGCCTGGTTCACGATAGCCAAACCATAAACACAAACAAGTGTCCATCAACAGTGTGTTTTTAAAATATTTATACATATTATGGAATATCACTCAGCCCTTAAATGGGTTGTAATTCTGACAGGTGTCACAACATGGATGAAGGTTGCAGATGCTATGCCAAGTGCAAGAAGCTAGACACTAAAGGATGCGTCCTGTGGTCATGCTTAGGTCCTGGACCTAGAGGAGCAAGGCTGGGGGAGGGGGAGGGTCTCCAGGGCCTGGGGGTGGGGACCCACTGCCAGGTGGGTGCAGAGCGGTGGTTAGGAAAGGTGGAGAGTTCTGGAGATGCGGTGGTGGTGGTGGTGGTGGTGGTGGCACAACACTGTGACTGACGTCCTGCCTCGGAATCATGCACTTCAAAGTGGCTCACCCAGCAAACATCATGCATGGACAGTTAGCACCTAAAAAGGTCATTTAAAAAGGGCGATGATCCATGGCCTAGTGATGAAAGGGAGCCCAGGGAGTGGCTGGCTGACAAAGGGCTTTGCCCCCAGGCCCCTCTCCTGCCTCAGCTTCAAGGGGTGTTTCTAAATGGAGAAGGCCCATGTCACTCAAGTGCATCCTCAGGCACAAGCCACCCTGTGCTCCCTGAACCCTCCTGGCATTCCCTTCTATGTGGCCATCTTCCTCAGTGGTCCCTATAGATCTTCCCAGTGAATGAAACTGGTCATGTTGCAGTCACTGCCACCAAGGATTAACATGGGCTCCCACTGCTCGGGACGAGGTGAGGTGGGAGATGTCAGGAGCTCAGCCCAGCTCCTGATGCTGTCTGCTTATCATGCATTGGGGCCTGCACGGCCTTTTCCAGCTCTGTGCTGCCCGGATGCCATGGCCAGGGACTGTGCGCCCTGGCCGGGGACACCTGCCCTTCACAGGTGCAGCATGCACACCGCGAGGGCAGGTTGGACTCTCCTCCCTGCTCCTCCTCCCCTCGCCTGTCCCCTCCTGCCAGCCTTGTCCTCAGCCAGCCAAGTCCCCAGGCCTCTTCTTCCTTTGCCTTGTGAGTTCAGCCCCAGTCCCCATGGCCCATGGGCCCCCACCCCTGATGGCTACACGGGCATGGTCTCTCTCAGGGACACCCTGCCCAGCACGTCCTGCGGCCTCTGCCCTGCTCACTGCATCCTTCAGGGCAGGCTCCTCCAGTTCACATGTCCCTCCTCCTGCACGAGCGCCCCCCAGGGTGCTGGGTCTTTGGGTGGCCCTCCAAGCACACCTGCCATCTCCTTGCTTTTCATCTCTTCACTTCACCCTCGGAAACACTCTTCACTCTCACACGCACACCTCTAGGTCTTTCGCTCTCCCTGCGTCACTTGAAATGGCCCTTGTCCCAGAGAGCCTTCCACAACCAGTTCTGCTGGCTTGTACCTCCAGCCCTCTGATGCTTACCATCCCCTCTGCTCTCCTAACATTTGTGCCCGAGAAGGCAAAGCAAGACTGCACAGGGCAAGGTGGCTGAGTCTTCCCTCCCCAAGCTAGGCCATAAACGGCTGAGACGGGGACGGTGTGGGTTTCCAGCCATTCCCACCAGTGCACAGCACAAAGCCGTACGCTCTGCACCTTCGAAACACACATAGGTCGACTGAATTTGAAAGCCCAGTGTGACTTACACAGGGACACACTTGCTTCTTCCAGATTTGTCTCCACCCAAACTAATAAACCACATTATATTTCCAACTGCTTTCTGCCACTCTCAGGGTCCAGTTCTTGGAGCCCCAACAACTGCAGCCTCCTTGTTCCTGGTATGAGCCCTGCCAGGTAGCCCCCAGACCAAACCACCTGATGGGTACATGTTTGCTGCTTCCCTCCATGCTGTGACTGACCGACCGTGTCCCTCAGGAGGGCAGCATTTCTGGTTCTCAAACCACCCTGCATGTGGTGATGGGAGAGCTGGCATTTGCTAAGATCCCATGCTGAGATCTACGATGGGCAAGTTCCTCACAACTCGACTACAGGAGCTCAGGGGGAGCCTGGGCTGAGGAAGGCAGAGGGCATCCTGGGCACCAGGAGGGAGTGGAGCCTGCAGGCCTGGGAGCATGGCGGGGGGAAGGAGTCCCAGGGAGGTCCCCTGCTGAATCCTGACCAGAGCTGGACATAGTAGTGAAGAGAAAACAAATTTAACAAGCGGTGAAGAGTGCCTTAGATTCTGAGCTGACCCTCCCAATGGGAAAGCGTGTCATGTCCACACACAATAACTAGAAGTTCCAGAGCAATGCTAGGAAGCTATGGGAACAGGAAGGGCCTTTGCTGGACACCAGGCTGTCCACTGTCTGCGGGGTGTGTGTGTGTGTGTGTGTGTGTGTGTGTGTAAGGGTACTTGTGCAGTAGCCATCAACAGAGAGATACAGTTATTAGCAGGTGAGCACAAGGAATTCATGTTGTATAGAAAACTTTCCTAATATAATGTAAGTGTCATACAACAGACCAATTTTCTATGTTCACCTTTTTAAAAATGGCTCAACTTAATAAATGACTAACTTAGCATAGACTATCAAAAAGTTTTCTCTCATGTTTGTGCTGCTCCATTTCTAATTATAGTAAATTTATTAATCCTAAGTCTACAAACATTCATATTTTGGCTTTCTAAATAATGATTTATCTATTTATCCAATTTTTTCTTTTAAAGATTGGAAACATTTTGATTCTGTTGCTTTTTTTATAATTCCTTGGTTTTTAATTGTCTAATTTCTTAATTTCTCCTTTTATCATTTTATTCTACTTTCTTTAGATGATAACAACTTCTTGGGTTACTCATTATTAATCAATTAATTCTTAATCCTTTGAGTCTAGTCTACTAACAGTATGGCCAGCCTGACTTGTCCTCTTGTGGCCACTTTGGAAAGATCTGATATGTTTTAGAATGTCATTATTACCATGACCTATGTAGCACACAGTTGTAGTTTTGCTTTCTTCATTAACCAATGTTATATTTAGGAGATTACTTATTTATTTTTATTTTCCATTTGGTGCTCCGTTTCTTTGTTTGCTCAATCTGTTTTTCTCATACACACATGCACTGCACTATAAATGGAGCAATGATTGAAAGGTTTGCATGATTGAAGTTCAGTGTTACAGATGTTCCATAGCAATGAGTTACATTCCAGTTTAGAGTTTTGTGCTGAGAATTACTGGTACATATATTTACTAATCACAATGTTTAGTTCTTTTTACTATTTTTTGGTCTATTTCTATAGTTAGAGGAATATCTGTTTAATGTATGTCATTTGAATTTACTTAGGTTTTATATATTTTCACTCACCTATTACATATTTGGTTCAGAGTTACTCAAAATTAAAGAATAGGGTAAATTATTTTAAGTAAGCCTTTAGTATTTGTGTAGTTATTGTATTTTTCCAATCTGAGGGTATTTTTCTTTTTAAAGATAATTCTTATCACATTTACAATTATTTTTCATCTTTTAATTTTTCCTTGATTTTGTTATTGTCAGAGTCATTAAGTATAAGGTTTATTTATTTTGTTGTTGTTGTTTGCTCTAGAAGCTAGAATAATGACTTGTTTTTGCTTTTAGTAGTGATTACTTTCACAACCTGAAATAACACACCTATACCTGTATTTATTTATCAACATCAAAAGTAAAGAGATGCCCAGTATCTGTAGTACTGAAAAAGAGCTCATGTCATAGTTACACCTTGTCCCAACCTCCTCCCACTTTACTTTCAAGGTGTATTGAGAACCTGGGATTTTGGCCTGCTCTTTTGTAATTACATCAACGTATTTGGTTATTACGTAGTTTTCCCTTCAAGAATTACAACATTTAAATTAGGTTTACAATCCTATTAACTAGAGTTATTAATATCCGATTTTATATTTTCATAGCCTCACTTATTACCATTTTCTTCATTCAAAGACTCATTGCAGTTAGGAGTGTTTTACTTTATTCATTCCATAAGATCACCTCTTCAAGTCAAATTTTCAGAATTGTTTACTCTGTAAATATTTATTGAATCAATAATTAATTTATCTACCTCAAGAGTTTATGCATATTTCAGTGTTTTTATACATAAACTATATGTCTGGGATTAGCATTTGAGGCCAGATGCCGTTTTCCTGGAAATACTGGTAGTTTTCCCTGTTGTGGGCTGGTGTCTGATTGTGATGAGACACCCCAGGGCCAGCTGCTTTCTTGTCCTTTATTTGGAGACTACTTTTTGATGCTGGTGCTGTTTCCCTTGCTAGTGAACCATCTCTCCCCTTCTCTCTCTCCTCTCCCTCTCCCCCTTCTCCCTCCCTCTCCCTCTCCCTCCCTCTTCCTCTCTCTCCCTCTCCCTCCCTCTCCCTCTCTCTCCCTCTCCCTCTCTCTCCCTCTCCCTCTCTCTCCCTCTCCCTCTCTCTCCCTCTCCCTCTCCCCCCTCTCTCCCTCTCCCTCTCTCTCCCTCTCCCTCTCTCTCCCTCTCCCTCTCCCCCCTCTCTCTTTTTCCCCTCTCTCCCTCTCCCTCTCTCCCTCTCCCTCTCTCCCTCTCCCTCTCCCTCTCCCTCCCTCTCCCTCCCTCTCCCTCTCCCTCCCTCTTCCTCTCTCTCCCTCTCCCTCCCTCTCCCTCCCTCTCCCTCTCCCTCCCTCTTCCTCTCTCTCCCTCTCCCTCCCTCTCCCTCTCTCTCCCTCTCCCTCTCCCTTCCTCTCCCTCTCTCTCCCTCTCCCTCTCCCCCCTCTCTCTTTTTCCCCTCCCTCCCTCTCCCTCTCCCTCTCCCTCTTCCTCTCTCTCCCTCTCCCTCTCTCTTTTTCCCCTCTCCCCCCTTTCTCTCTCCCCCTCTCTCCCTTTCTCTCTCCCATACAGTTCCCTCCCTCTCCCTTTCCCTCTCTCTCCCTCTCCCTCCCCCTCTCTCTCCCTCTCCCTCCCCCTCTCTCTCTCCTTCTCTCTCCCTCTCCCTTTTAATTAATGCCCTGATACTCAATTTTTCTTTGATCTCTATCTTGTTTTCTTGTCTTATCATCTTATCTTTCATTGCTGGCTCATGAAGTCAGGGTTTCATTAACATCCTTGAGAACCTGAAGTGGTGGATGCCTTGAGCTCCACTTACTTTATTTAGAGTGTGTTCTTCGCCTCCCCAGGTCCTAGTGCTGTCTTTTCCTTTCCCTGCAGAAGTCTTACATGGACCCTTAATTGCTACGTCTTAGTCTTGAATGAGACCCTCCTACTTGGCTGTGTCCTTTCCCTACATGTAAGAGCGGTGCTCCTTGAGGGTCCTCTTGTATCTCAGCCTCCAGCCGGTGCTGCCTTCCTCTGCTGCTTGAGAGAGCCAGCAGGGGCTGTGCCATGGACAACCGCGGGGGAACCTCTTCATGTTCATGGTCTCCCTGCAAATGCTTTAACAGCCCTGCACCCGGAATCAAGTTCTCCAGGCTGGAGCTCATCCTACCGTGACTGGGGATGTTCCTTGACATGGAGTTAATTTTCTGCTTGGGACAATTCTGCATTTCAGGTGAAACACTGCCTAAGGGACACATGTTCCATCCACAGTGTTCTGTTGTGTCCATGCTGTCCCTCCACATAGCTTCCCAGCCATCTTCTGTGGGGATGCTCATCTCTGACCAAGACAGTCCTGCGAGATCACATTTCTGCTCTCTCAGAGCCAGCAGGGTCAGGGAAGACAAGAGTGTTGGGTAAGGTTCTTGAGGCCCAGCCAACTTTGAATGTTTACTAGAGACAGTGAAGTTCAAGCACATGTTTCCCTACAGTCTCCAGACTCCAGGATCAACAAAACATACAAAACCACTGACTGGACTGTTTGAAACATGGTTCCCAATGCAAAGGCCTGGAGGTGTGAGCAGAACCATGTTTCCCTAAAAAGAGCCAGACTCTGCCCATGTCACAGCCTGAGTTTTGGAGCCGAGCATGGGGCTTGATGTAGTCAAGCATCTTTAGTGAGGAGGTGGCTGGTTGGACGGGTGGGTGGGCAGGCAGAAGGCACCAGTCTGGGGCCACCTTAAGGAGGCAGGTGGTGGAGTTTGGGCCAGGTGGACATTTTCAGGGAGATAGCATGATCCTTCTCTATGGTATGCAAATGGAAAGAGCATTCAAATTGATTCTGGCCTCCAGAACTTTGTCCACCCATGGTACTGGGGGAAGGAGCACCACCTTGCTCCCACAACAAAATTTAAGTTGCAGGCCTTGTCTCTGGCAATGGACTTGAGGTGAGATCTAGTAAGCAAGTGTCTCCAGATAATGCATGTAATAATTCTGGGCCATAATTCTGAGTTTTGCTTTTCCTACCTATCCTGGACAAATGTGTTGGATTGAGTACACACAATAGAGGTGTCAAATGTAGCTGAGAAACATTCACTCAGCGTCCGATCCAGTGGAGCAACATGGATTGATGAGCCTCTTCTCCCCATTAACCCATGACAAACTTACACATTTGTTGTAAGTACAAAAATTGACAATGCAATACTCATGTTGATGTCATATTGTAACTCAGGGACAGAATGAGTTGGACAATTTGAAACCAGGACACCATTTAACTTTCCAGGGATCCCTTGGTGCTTCCTTGGGAACCTGAGGGATTTGCCTTGGACATTGCCCAAACCAAGACCCTATTTTGGGGTAGATTAAACAGATTCAGCAGTTACTATTGTCCCTTCCTCCTGCAGTAGTTCTAGTTACACTGACGAGAACATTGTCTTCCCACAACTTATGTTTATAGGAAGGACAAGCAGGAGTATGAGAACATGGTGCATGACAGTGAGGGAACTTTATAGTCTACCAGGACAGACAGGATGCATTCCAGTGCCACAGTCCGGCTGCAGCAAAATAACCGGGGGGTGACGAATAACTTGTGTACATTGATACAGCAGGAGTAGGAGCCGTTTATTGCAGGACAGGAGCAGTATTTATACATTCCACACAGCTTATCTAATTAACATAAACTAGATACATCAGTCAGCCAATCAGGAATCTCCACACTTAATGGCTTGCTTTTGTTACTTCTCAAACCACTCCCTCTGGCATTTTGCCAGGCACCATCCAGACTTGTTTACGAACTCTAACATTCCCCTGGCAAAATGCCAGGTGTTATTTTGACTTGTTTACAGACTCCAACATTCCAGTAGCAGGGTGCAGTAAGAATCACAGTTTTCAGAACATGGGGGGGGGGGGTGGCACAGTGGTGCATGCCTGTAATCCCAGCAACTCAGGAGGCTAGCAAGCCGGAGGCCAGCCTGGGCAACTTAGTGAGACCCTATCTCAAAAAATAAATAAATAAATAAATAACAAAAAAGACTGGGGGTGTAGCTCAGTGCTAGAGCATCCTGGGTTGAATCCTTAGCATCAAAATAATCTTCAGCTGTACTTCCAATAAACTCTGGGACATTACTTGCCTGGCTGTGAGTTTGTCCACCCTAACAAGTGGGTAAGGCCCGTGAGCAGCTCACAGTGTAGGAGTGGAGTTCTGGTGAGACCCGTGGACCTGGGAAGAGAAAGTGCTGAGGCATTCCTGAGGTCTGCTGCAGGGGAATGCCATGATTACTCGGCAAGGTAGTACTTCCTTGTTTTGGGTAGCTGATCCTCTCCTGGTCTCCTGGGTGTAAGGGAAGAGGCTGCAGACATGCTCCCCAGGAATGGCATAAGCCTTTGGTCTTTTGGACTTGACTTAGACCAGCAATGGCCTAGTTAGGGTCCTCATCCAATGAGAGGTGGGGAGTAAGAAGAGACCCCCATGAATCATCTGGAAGGGGCTTGACTGCCATCCTGTTCTGGGTGGAGGAGTCTGGAGGGAAGCATCTGAACCTCACTCTGAGTCAGCCATTAGCTGGAGTTCCTCTGCTGTGGTCCATGGTTGGAACCTTCACCTTTCCCTGAAGGTGGCAGGTGCCAGGAGGCGTGCAGTGAGCAATTACTGCCAAGGGCAGTCGCCAACTTCAGAGTGACCTTGGCTCCAAAGAGGCTCCATCGTCACTCTGGTGAGATGGAGGAAGTCCAAACCTGAGAGCCACGTCAACAACCACTTAACGGAATTCCGTTGCTCACTCTATGTCGGGCAAAGATCGAACCCATCCTGTCCAGAGCAGTGCCTCTGGACACTTAGAGGTTCCTACAACCAATCTGGGGGCTTCTGAGTAGAGCCTACCTGCCAGTCTTCCCCAGACAGGGAAGGGAGGCAGGAAGAGTGGGCGGGGTGGCAGATCACTCCTGAGTTCACAGGCTGTGGTCCCCTGCGTGTCTCCCTGAGCCCCTCCCCACACAGCAGCTGCAGAGTGACCCTGTGGGGAGTCCTGCCCAAAGGGAGTTATCCTGGGGAGCCTTGGGTACCTCTCCCTGCCAGCTCGGGAGGAGGCTCATTCTCCTTGGTCTCCCCACCAGCCTGAGAGGACCTGGAGGCTCGCTTCAGTCTGAGCCTCTCTTCCCGTGGTTGGAGCACTGGGCTTGGGCTTCAGAGGCTGCTCCATCACCGCAGCCAGTGCTTTGCCTGGCTCCACTGTCCAGGCTGTTTGGTGGCTGTATGTGCCCAGCCATTTCCATGACCAGTAAAATAACTGAAATTTTGATGATACCTACAATGGATAACAGCTCCCTCCTGAGGGGCATGCTGCTTCTAAAAGTACTAATATTAATTCTTTGTATTTGTAGAGGGCTTTTGACCATTAATAACCTCTTCTCTTTTCAAATGGCTGCCTGGGCAGGTAGTACCGAAACCATAATTAGAATCAGTGCAGATATTTACCCTCTCACCTTGCCCAAGCTGTTGAACTCTAAATTAGGGCAGTAAGCGCACCCCTTTGGCTGGAGAGATCTTGTTTCATGGGACAGCTGACCTTCTTCCATCACAGGGGAAGGGTGGCGGGTTTAAGTTTTGGCAGGTCTTTGGGGACGCTCAGGAATGTCCAGTAACTGGCCTGATGCTATATTGATCTGCCACTGGTTGACTTGGTGTCCTTTGGCCTCTGCCACAGCTCACAGCAGGCGAGGGGATTGCTCCTCCCTGGGCTGTCCTAGCATGAGCTCTGACGCTTCCTAGCCAGAAGGGCTGTCATGGCCACCACACTCAGACAAATTGGCCAGCCTTGGGCAACAAGGTCCAGCTGCTTGAAAAATGGACACCTAGTGAGGACAGTACTCTGAATTAAGATTCCCCAAGGCAATTCCTTGTGCTTTGTGTATGTGCAAGAGGAAAAACCTTTGTAGGTTAGGGAGCCCTAGTGTGGAGTCACACCTGACTTAGCTTTGAGGGCCTCAAGTGCAAGGAAATCTGGGTCTAGGGAGGAGAGACCTTGCAGCCTCATCCTGCCCAGAAGATAGGAACTGTAACAATATTACTTTGTCACATAGCAAAAAAGACAGGGGCCAACTTTGGCAGAAGCCATGCCCTGCAATGGAAAATCTACATCAAGGGGGTGCTGTGCTGAGGCAGGCACCAGCTGCCCAAAGCAAAAATGGAAAAAAAGAAAAGAACGGTGGGGAGGGGAGGCTGGGACAGGTTGGACGGGAACCTCTCCGCTCTGTGCTTCCTCTCGCAAGCCAGGAAATGTTCTTCTTGCTGAGCAGACTTCTTTCTTAGCACTGGCTTCCAAGAGTTTTGTTGTGGCTATTGACACCCAAGACGTGCTAATCAGCAGTTGCTGAAGTTTATGAAAATGGGTCAGTTCCCCCGAGGGTCAGCCCTCGACAGCAGGGTCGTGGCAGGCTGAATTTTGGATGGGCCTCGACACGGACTGAAACCCAAAACTCCACAAGGGATTCACTTGCCCTTCCAGATCTTCTTGGGTCTCAGCCCAGCGTCAGCAGGAGCCAGAGGCAGAGAGCAAGTCACCAGCATGTGCCAGGATTGCTGGACTTCTGTGGAGGTGAGAGGAAGGCTGTCTAAAGCCCGACATTGCAGGAGCAGACAGGTAGAAGGTGTGGAATCAGACGGTCCCCTGTACTCACTCAATCTGGAGCACACCGTTCTCAGAGTCCCAGGCAGAGCCCAAGCCCTGACCATGAGTGTCATCAAAGAGGATCTCAGGCCACCTGAGAAGCAGAAATTGGAATGATGTGTCCACCAGCCCAGGGCCACCAAGGATTGCCAGCACCCCCAGAGGCCAAGAGGGAGACGTGGAACTTCCTGCCCCTCTGAGCCTCCGGGAGGATCCATCTTGCCACACCTGTTGCCAGACTGCAGCCTCCCCAGCTGCAAGGAAAACACTTTTTGTTTTAAAACCCTGGTTTGTGGACCTTTGTCCCAGCAGTCCTAGGAAGAGTAGGTCATCAATTTCACTTCCAAGCCCCCCCCCCAAGTTACAGAACACAATGGTCTTGCCAACCACTGTGGCATTGTGACTAATTTTAAAAATTATTTCCTAAGTAAGCATATCAAATTATTCCTTGTATATTTTTCCCTGAAACAACAAATTCTGCCTTTAATTTTTGAAGCATAGTAACATGGACAAATGTCCCACGTGTCCCAAGTCTGTGGTACAGAGAAACTCCTATGCTCATCTGAGACTTAATGGGAGAGAGAAGACCAGAGCCCTCTCCTCCCCCTAGCTCTCCACCTCCTTCTCTGCCAGGTGCGTCTTCAGAAGCCAGGGCAAGGTCCCATGTGCTTTCTGAAACAGGTGACCTCCCCGCTCCTCACTGGGTGTGAGTACCTTGTCTGTGCCAACGCTGTCCTCAGGCCTAGCGTTTCAGTCATCCCCTGGACTGTGAGGTCCTGGGCCTTCTCTCCCTGCCCTTGCTCAGAGCCGCCACACTGACAAGACAGACAAGGGGCTGCCGAAGCTCCACTCCCGCATTAAAATCCCAGCAAACCAATGCAGGCAGTCACCTGCCGTCTCCATGGGAAGAGAAGTGGGTGTCCCAACAGCACATCTGTAGAAACCTGGCTCCATTCTCCTTCCCGCCTGTCCTCCCAACGCCCTCTTGCCTGGCCTGTGTGGGTTACCATGGATCATTGCCTGGGAGGCTCAGACTTTGCATAAGAAAAGAAGTATTTTCATTGCTAGATCTTTCATCAGCTGCATAAGTGAAATCAAAGCCCCAGTTGTAGGCCCTTGATCCTAAATGAGCCAGAGTCAGAAGAAAGAGTCCTCGAAGTCTTGTGTGGCCGTCAGCCCTCAGAGAGGTGCAGAAACTGCCACATAAAAGGGGACTACAATCCTGAATGGCAGGGAAACGCCTTTCCATTCTCATCCCATGAGTTCCACTTGAGGAATATGGAGTTGTCTGCAAAATTCCAGCTGCAGCTCTGTCTGCAGGGAGGGGTCAGCATCAGGAGCCCCCCAACAGGGGCTTTCCCTTTCTCTCAAGATGGGAAGAGACTCCAGGAACTCTGGAACAGTCATGAGCCATCAGTCCCCCTAGCAGGAGGGAAGTGAGTGGTGCACTGAGCGACTTTAAGTCTTGAAGCCGCGGGAGACAGAGGCCCCCTTCCAGCTTGTTGGCGGTCAGGGCAGCTGAATCAGGGTTGCCTGCCCAACAGGCAGAGAAAGAAAGAAACCTGGTTGACACCTTTCTCTTGGCCTGGAGAGCTCCTCTCTGCTGGGCAGACACAGAGCGAAGGCCGACACTCCCAGAGCTCCTTCTCCATGCGGTGGTCCAGGAGCTTTTAGAAGAGACTTGGAATTTTAAGATTCCTGCTTCTCCACTCCCACTTATGTGTGATGAGGGTGGAAAGGGGGAGTCAGCCTGTGACTCTCCCCACTATCTGCTGCAGAGACCTGTCCCTCCACTGATGGCTGTGGGCTTGGAGGAATCTTTGCTTTGCCAAAGTCCGTGCCCAGCCCCTTTGTCCACCTTCAACTCGGGTTGCCCATTGACTGGCTAACTCTCCCTTTTTCTCCAGGATGCTCCTTATGAGGACTTTGGGAGCTTTGGTGTCCCCAGTGTGCTCTAAATGGCTCCCTGGCTATGGCCTTCTCCACCCCTCTAGGTAACCTACATGCACCATGTTGTCCAGGCCCAGTGGCCTAAAACCTTCCACTGTGAGGGCTGGCTCCGTGGCCTACACAGCAAATTCTACAATATCACCCCATCCCATGTCCCAGCATGCCACCACACATGCATGCTAGGTCCTAGGAAGAAAAGGAGCTGGACCCTGACACCAGACACCTGCTCCCTGGATCTGTGTTCCTCTCCCTTGCCCTAGCCCCAAAGAGGGGCCTGCCTTTTGCTCCTGGTGGCAAAGTGTCCCTGGAACAGCCTGAAGTGACTCTGCCCTGGGCTTCTGATGCACTGTGTGATCTAATCCAGCCCTTTTCCCAGCCACTAAAGAAAGTCAACAAATCCTTCTTGCTCCCCACCAAGCATGACCCTCAAGCCTTTCCTTGCTGGGGACTCACAAATCCTATTTGCGAGTTAAAACTGGAAATGGCTTTGTTCTCCTAGCTGGTCCCCACCTGCCCTTCCCTTGGAGCCCTCGTACCCCTACTGCAATAGGCAAGGAGCCTGAGAGCAAGAGGATTTACAGATTATGAAAATGTTTTTTAAATATGGTGTTTTTGTGTGGCCTGGGTGGAGGTGTTAAGGATCATGCCAGACACCATCTTTGGAGTCCCACATATAGCAAAGATGCTTCCATTCCTGGGCGGTCGTCTAGGCAGAGTCTGTAAGGAGCCATGATCCAGCCTCAGGAAGCTCCTGAACTCTGCACCATGCACCAGCCAGAGAAAGGAGGTGCTGAGGGAAGGGAAAGAGAGGGCTCCCAGGTACCCCCAAAACATCTGGGGAGAGCTGAGGCTTCTGGGTCCTGATGGGCAGGGTCAGCAGGCTCCCACCCCACATCCCTATCTCTAGACCTAGACTGAGGGGCCATCTGGGAGGTTCAGAGCCACGAGGCCTGTGCATAGCCCTGCCAGAGCCCAGGCAGGAACACGGAGCCTCGAGTCTCTGACGGAAGCTTGGTCCTCAGGGAAGGATGAGCATGAGCTGAGCAGGATTGTCACTGAAGAAGCTCAAAGAAGCATCACACGTCTCAGCATGAGAAATATGTTTGAAAATGTAAATGTTAAGAAAAAATAAGAGAACAACCTTCCATGTTTACAAGATCAGGAACCGTGTGTGTCAAAACCCACACATGCACACACGCAGAGGAGGCCTCCCTTGGAACACCTGAGGACAGCCATCTCCATCTGACAGTTGTTTCTTTTGCCATTTTTTTCTTCAAATGATTTTTGCATCTATGGACTATGGAACAATTTAATTATTCCTAATGTAGTTGATTTTCTTTTTAATAAATGAAGTTCCCTAATTTGCTTGGCAGTACTCTATCTAATAGGAGACTTTGCCATGGATTTACTTTGATAATAATGGTATTTTTATTGTGCTGGGTCCCTAGAATGTCATTTTTCAACAACAAATAGCAGCTCTGGCTCCTTTGAGTGAGGATTTCTCATTTCTCTAAAATATTGCCGAGGTCCATGGCTGTGTATCCGTGGAAATGTAGTGTCTTCCATAAAGGACTTGGCATTTGTGAAGTTCTAAGCCAGAGGGGGTTAAACTAGACAAAGTTACTTGTCCCTTTCAACAAAACAAAAGCCCAGGAGGTCTGGGAACGCTCAGCAGCCTGCCTCCCGCCCGGCCGTGTTGCTGCCAGCAGCGGCGCTTCACACGGAGCGCGCCAGCCGGTTCCTTTGATTCTCGGAACTCAGAAAGCTAAAACCAAAAATAGTCTTCATCTGCTAAATATCCATAGGTAGCCTCGTTTTTTCTTCTTTTAATTTTTTTTCCTTTTTCTTTTCCTTGTTGTTGCTGTTGTCCTGGGAGTTACTGGTATGGAAAAGAAACGGCGACCATACTGGATTCTGCAGATTTTTGCCAGCCTGGTGGGATGAAGGCGGACGCTCATGGACAAGGCCAGACACCTGCACACCGCAGGCTGTGGCTCTGACCACCTGGGCAGGCCTAGGTCCACCGGAGTGCTGGGGTGCTGCCCAGATGATCTGTGTGGCCCCGGCCCGCAAGCCTTCCTGCCAGCCTTGGCCTCTCCCATGAGCTGTGCCTTTGGTGCCGTGGTGTGGTGGCAGCTTCCTCCTGGGGACTCAAAATGTCCTGTGATCTTCGGTGGGATTAAGGCTGATGGGCATCACCCCTGCTGACAGGTGACCCCCTGCCACACTCCTCTCTTCCATCCTCTCCAAGGCCAGAAGGTGGTTCCACGCTAAGTGGACCCTTGAGAGGTGTCTCCACCAGGGAGGCCCGTGCATGGTGGCCCCACCGCCTGGTAGTCAGGAAGCCTCTATGACCCAATGGCCCTGCCACGGGTTTTGAGCCTGCATCTGAAACCTGGCACTGCTGAATCTCATCATTCTGGGTGGCGTGGCACATCGCTGCCTCCTGGTCACAATTGTCAATCCAGCAACACATTTGGGCCCCCACTTTTCCCCTGCTGGTCATCTCTCGGGCAGCCCATCTCCTGCCTCATGCCTGAGATCCCTGCGTGGTGCAGGCGCTATACCAGCAGCAGCGCTGCTTCTGTCTAGGAGTCCGAATTAATTAGTCCACCAATTAAAGACAAAAAGCAAATCCTGACTTCGCCTGGTTTACGTGTTTTCTTCTCACGTGACCACGTGTGGCTTGAGCACCAGAGTCACAGGATCTGGTGGGTCGTGGATGCCAGAGACCTTTCCCAAGGGCTCCGGGCCACGTTCCTCTTGTTCCTGCCTGTTGCATCACTCCACGGCCATCTGGATCCCTCAGAACAGGCTCCGCCCCTGGGGCTGGACTTGCATTTCTGAGGTGCAGCCCCCATAGTGGAGTCAGCCCTTGGCTGCAGGGCTGCCTTGGGGCCTCCCGGTGAGTAGTGAGGGTGCGGAACAGCTCAGCCCTGTAACCCCCAAATCAAGATCAGATGGCTGGCCAGTTGTAACTTGTTTTAATGGAATGAAAACGTGGACTTTTTTTACTCCTAACTTGTTTGGGTCAGGTGAGTCACTTCTGAAATCACACAGAAGGAAGCAGAGAACTCCTGGTGGGATGTTGGCCAGCATGGGAAGGACAGAAAGACTCTCACTGAGAACTGTCCCAGCTGTTTCTCTCTGGGGCTGACCACATGTGGACTGGGCAAGCTGAATGTCAGAAGCCAATCCTGATGGTTGGATTCCATAGGGAGACAAACCAAGTTATTGCAATTTTATATGCATTCAGATGAAATACCCTAATAATGATGGCTTACTGTAAAATGAAAACAACACTAATGATCGTATCCATTAGCAAAATGATATTTGCTGGACTAGCATTAGCAGTTATCGAATTGCAGGTGATAATAGCAATGTGAAATTAATTTCATTGAAGGAATTGAAGAATGATTTATTGACAGTGAATTCCATTCTACAGGAAGCTCCACTAGCTCTATTAAGGAAATACAGCTCTAGCCTTCTTAGAATGTTCAGCTCAAAACTAACTGCTCACAATCTTGTCACTCTGTGTTTTCTTTAAAGCATACTGTCTTTCTAACTCCCTTGTAGTGGACCTGCGGGTGTCACCATGAGTCATGGTGGTATTTTGTTGAAGTGTGAAAAATGACAGACAGGCTATGTGACCTCACTCTGCTTTGACTGGACTCATGGCATTGCATAGTCATTTTTTAATGTGACTAGGGTTTAACTTACAAAGAGAGTGAGCCAAGGGCAGGTGCTGGAGCAGTGGACTTTCATCTGTGCCCACACCTGCGTAACCACAGCCCGGGTCAGAGTGCAGCCTTCCAGCGCCCCAGCAAGGTCCCTGCCTTCCCCATCGACACGGTCCCCCGGGAACCACTACTCTGATTCCAGCACTGTCGACGGGCTCTGCTCTGTCTAATGGAATTTTTTGTTGTGTACGTTCTTGTGCCTGGCTGCCTTCCCTCAGCACAGCATTTCTGAGGTTTGGCCGTGAGCTGTCAGATAGCAACAGTCTGTTCTTCTCTGCCTCTCCTCTTAGTCTTCACACCGTTTGCTCTCATTGTGTCTGGTTGACTTTGTGACTACTTGCTATTGAGTCATCCCGTGCAGACTGGTTCCTTCTGATAGAATCTGTCCAGTCCTCAGAGGCAGACACAGTTGTGGTTGGATGGGAGCAGAGGACAAAAGAGTCGGAAGGTGCTGCAGCAGGGGACGTGTGCAGAGTCCTAGTGCCCTGACTTGGGCTGTGGGGCAGTGAGTGATAAAGGGCCCCGGGGACTCCAAGAGGCGACCTGCAGGTGTGGCATGGGGAGCATGTCCTTCTGGCCCTCCTGTTTTTAAACTCTATAATTGTGCATGCACGTTTTTACCACTGGTTCTTCATGGGTTCCAAGCTCTGGCAGTAAAACTTAACTTTCATTTCTTCTGCAAGCACGCAGGGCTCTCCGGCTCAGTTGGTCTTTGGGTTGCACAAACTCATGGTTAGAGTCCAGGCCCCCCCAACAATATGGTTCTGTCTCCTTGAAACTTTTATTATGTTACTGGCCACGAGCTCAGGCAGCCTCCCCTTCTGTATTTATTTATTCATTGGCTGACTGAGTGGGAAATTGCCCCCTTTTCTTATTCATTGTTTTTTAAGGATTTTAAGCTGATTATCTAAGTAAACAATGCTCTTAAAATTCTCCCTCCAGTAGAATTGTTAACACCACCATAGATTTTTTGGTAAAATAGAATAGGAGCCATCTCTTCCTAAAAAGTTCTTTTTAATTTCACCTTTCAGAGACTGGCTAAGAATTCTCAAAGACTTAAAACCCAAATTCAATCTCATTTCCAGAGGAAAATGCAAGAAAAAGAACACCTATTCACTCCATGGTGAGCAGGTATGAACAGCTGTAAAGAACTGCCCATCAAAGACAGGTGCACTTTAAAACCACTTTTAAAACAGAAACTGGGCTTTGAAATCTACCTGGCCAGTGAAAAATCTTAAGGAAAAAAAAAAAAGACTGGAGCACACATTCCCCCTTTTTTTCTCTCTTTTTTTTTTGCACTGTGGGAGATGGTGCAGTATTGAGATATCACTCCTATTATAAAAATGAAGCATGTCCTATTTGATGTACAGCATTCCCTAATTTGTACTTATAGTAAAATCAAAGAGGGGGAAAGGCTGCCTTCTTCAATGAGATCATTGTGCTTGCTACAAAAAGAAGGGCCCCTCGGTCCCCTGAGCTCTGTGGAGGGCTGCTCATCCTAAATGGTTCCTTTGGTGAAGATCCCAGCGCGGATGCCTGCTGGACGATATCTGACCTACAGGCTCACACAGGACACAGTCGGATGACCAGCTTAGGTAGAAGCAACGGCTGAGCCGTGGTCAGAGAGCAGGGGCCTGATGGGGGAGGGGCAGGTACAGCCTGCCTCCCTTCGCCTGCCCGGTGGCTCCACAGAGGAGGTGGCCCCAGGTGAGGTGCCATCTGCCACGGCTTGTTCCCTGCTCTAAGAGGCTCATCTTTGAGGGTGCCTTGGCTCCTACCAATTCTATTACAGAAGACACCAGGAGAGGCAGAGGGATGCCAATCCCCCGGGACTCTGGCCGGCAGTTATTTGAAAGCAGAATCTTTACTGTTGTAATCAAGTTTAGAATCTTAAGAGGAGATCATATGGATGTAAGGTGGCCCTAAAACCAGTAACAAGCATTCTCACAGGAGAAAAGAGACAAATTGGGGCCACAAAGACACAGAGGGAAGGCTATTGATGACAATATAGAGACAGGAGTCAGACAGCCACAAGCCAAGGAACATTTCAGAGGCACCAGGAGCTGGGAGAGTGGCATGGAGCAGTTTCCCTTCAGAGCCTCCAAAAGAACCAACCGTGCTCACACCTGGATTTTGGAGCTCTGGCCTCCAGAATCTGGAGGGAATGAATCCCTCATTTTAAAGTCACCAAGTCTGGCAATTTGTTGTGTAACACGTTGAACACCCTAGACCTTGAGAAGCTGTGGTCCTTGGGTGTTTGGCTCTTGGGTCCCACTGGGAGGCAAGCCCCAGCAGAGACTGAGCCCCCGTACCCACGGAGTTCTCACCTGTGAGGTGTCACCCGTACACTATTTGATCATGCAGGGCAGACCTGGACCACTCTGCTCAGCACAGTGAGCAGCAGAAGGGAAAGGTGGGGACAGCAGAGCTGGCAGTTCTTATCTCCATGTGGACTGGCACGGGCTGGGTCTGTTTTGCCAAGTGCCAACAGCAGTGGGACAAATTCAGGTCACCAGTGTTAACCAGGGAAAAGGGAGGACAGGGGGCCTCCCACACGGATGGCTGAAGAGCATTGTGCAGGGTAATTCTCATGCATTGTTACACTTTAGCCTACAACAAACCTGAAAGACCACCGTCATCAGCTCCACGTTAGAGCCGAGGGAGCCCCACTCAGACGGGTGAAGCCGTTGGCTGAGACCCCTGGCAGGTGAGTGGACAGGAATGCTGGCCAGGCTTCTGCTCTGACCAGGGCTGCACCTCTGTGGTGACCAGGAGACGGAAGCCCATGACGTTGCTGTGCAGCTTCATTCCGGCCGCTGCCCTCAGGGGTTTCTGCGATTCCCTGCTGGTTGGTGAGGAGTTCAGCTTGAGCCCTCTCCTGACTGTGGGGTGCAAAGGGCCATGACGGCCATCCACACAGAAAGCCACCGTGTGGACAGGACCAAGGAGCCCTCAACCCCTTCTGGTACTGTGTGCAAACAGACCCTTTCTGATGACTGGGAAATGGTCCCAAGCCCCTGTGATGAAGGGCTTATAGCTCTGCCTTAAAAAGAAAGTCTGAACAAAACTCTCGGGGATTTTGGTGAGTTTTCTCCAGGCTTAATTGGACATGCTCCATGTATGATCTCTTAGCCCCACGGTACGCCCAGGTTTGATGGGACAGCAGCCTGGGTCATGCCCCATGACAGACAACCATGACTGTGACAGTTGTCTTCTTTATCACACGTTAGCCAACCTAGTCAACTTTTCTATGCATCTTTGACTTTGTATTGACTTGATACAGTCTTCACAAAGGTAAAACCACAGAGAGATCAAGAGCAGAGGCTTCCTTCACATGACATCATCTCAGAATCACAGGGAGCTTATCCAGTGCCTGGCCCAAGCCCAGGACAGATTGCTGACAAAGCCCGTCTCAGAGGGCCCAGCACTGATGGTGACGCTCTGTGGCCGAGCTTGAGGACACAGACGGTGAGAGGGACAAGTGACGCAGGTCAGGGAAACAGAACTTCAACGACAGAGAGGCAGAACAGCGAGGATGAAATGCTGTCAGCCTGACCCCCGAGTGCCAGATTAAACAACCCACAGGGTGCAAGCCACCAGACAATGGGAAGCAGAGTCCGAGCGCGGACACAGCAGACCCACAGGTGCGGTGGCGGGCAGCCCTGAGACCAGATATGAAGACGATGACCCCAGGGGAGCCTTCTCCATGGCACGGGCAGAGTTCCCGCAGGCTCAACAGGACCCGCTCCCATCTCATGTGGCTTTGCAGGGGTCACGGACTACTCCCTCAAGAGGTTAATTGCAGAACTCATTACAGGCTTCCTCTATGATGAAGGATGCCATCGATTGACTTTCCAAATAAGTCAGTACATTAATATTTTATTAATGATGATTTAAATCTGCTAAGATGACATGATTCCAGTGGGCATCAGCATGTGTCAGGTAACAAATGATGAAAATCTTGAGTCCAATGGAATATTGAAGTGTGAAGACCCTCGTCACCTGATGGTCTTACAGCCGCTCCAGACAGCCTGGACCCTGCACTCAGAGCTCAACTCCGACCAAGACCAGTGGGTCAGGAGAAGTCCCAAGGGCCTCTGCCTAGCTCTCCTGGCAGAGGAGAGGTGTCCCGGCCAGCACCAGCAGCCCCTTGGCTTCCCAGCCTGCCAGGTTGCAGCCCAACACAACCAAACGAACGTTAGAGAAAAGCAACTCCTGAGTCTGCATCATCGACCTGCATCTGCTGCGGCCACAGGAAAACTCCTTCTGATGAGACGGGAGCCACGGCAGGTTTCTCCACGCAGGGCTCCTGCTCCAGTTTGTCCTTCCAGGCCCGACCCCACCTTCCTGTTCTGCTGGCCCGATTCATTGTGGAAGGTCTGCGTTTCTCGGTTATAGCTGGAAATGTGAGCAACACACCAGCGCCTGGAAGCCTGCCTTTGAAATGCTTCCAGCCGGGCCAGCGAAGGAAATATCAGATTCTTCGCCAGAAACCTGTTTTTATGCACTATGAAATTCAAGTCCTAAGCCCGACTTCCAAGGATTTAGATGCATTCCCCGTCAGCATCCGAGTCAGCAGCAGTTAGAAAACCCCAGGTCAATCCCCAAATCCTGAGGCCACCCTTTCCCCTATCGGTGTATTTGCCAGGCATTTCAGAAAGTGACAGGTCCTGACTTTATTCTAAGTATCAAAAATAAAGGTGTAAAACAGTCTTAGAAGAGTCGGAACTGCATCTGTGACCGGGAGGGCCTGCTTCAGCTTTCCCTGAAAGGCTGCTGCTTCCCTGCGATAAAAAATCAAACACTTGTGCAACCTTCTCTGGGTCTCAAAGTTACACAGCACGCTTCAAATCCCGCCAATGCTAATGGAAGAGCAGACAACCGCAGTCGCAGGCCTTGGAGTCCTGGAGGCGGCAGAGCCGCAGCTCACACGGGGCTTGCTGTGGACATCGGGAAGCCCAGAAGGGCCCACGTGCTGCTCTCTAAGAGGCCGCCTCTCCCTGGGACCCGAGGTTGCTGTCACTTCCCCTTTGCTCTGGTTGTCACTAACTTTGCTTAATGACCTTGTTCTCTGGGACTCACCATTTCTCCAGTGCAGAGACGGGCCCCACGCTCCAAGGCTGGGGTTGGGGGAATTTGCTCTCTGACTAAGACCCCAGAGTGCAGGGGCAGGGCCACGTGGGCCGTGGTGGCACCGAATGTTCAGTACATTTTTTTTCTAAATGGCTGTTCAATATTTTAAGTGGCACATCAGTTACTCTGGGGTGTTCTTATCCAGTTCACTCCATCAGCTTCAATAAATGCCAAATTAAAAAGAAAGAAAAAGAAGAAGAAAGAAATAGCATGCTCCTCAGTGTCCCTCTGCGTGTGGGTCTGTGTGTACGTGTGTGAGTGTGCATGTGTGTCGGAGGATTCAAACTTTGGGATGAAAAACAAAGGGAATTAACAAAGCAGAGGAAGAGGCAGGTGGGGAAGGCCAGGGCAACAGCACCGTGCCAGAGGCTGGTGCCCTGCCCAGCCCCGCTGACCACCGGATGCCCAGGAAGGGGACCTCTCTGCCCCTTGGCAACATGTCCCTCTCCTTCCGCTTTGCCTTCCTATTTTCTGTCTTTGGTAGACAGCAATGGTCCCCAAAGGTGTGCACGTCCTATCCCTCGAATCTGTTCTTTTATGTGGCAGAAAGGACTTTGCGGAGGAGACTGAGCAGAGGATTTTGAGATGGGGGATTATTCCGATGATGCAGAGGGATGCCATACCCTCACAAGGGTCATGCTAAGAGGGAGAAAGGAGGCTCAGACACAGAGTGATGGGGACCTGTGCTCAGGAGTGCAGGTGCTCCAGGAAGCTGGCCCAGAAAAGGAAAGGATTCACCCCACCACTCCGGAGCCTCTGGAAGGACTCAGCCCTGTCAACGCTTGACATTAGCCCAGGGAAACTGGCTTTGAAGATCTGTCTTCCCACTGGAGCTGGAGCCCCTCCACGACCCATTATTGCCACATTCCTTTGTGCCCCCCAACTGCCTCCTGCTGTTCACTTGGGTAACACTCCTCTGATCTCAGCTTTCCCAAGAAATGCAGGTCTAATTGCCAGGGATCTCGAGGTGCAGTCGGAAGTTCAGCCACCGGCCTAGATTTGCCTGCAGAGCTGGGACCTGTGGGAGGACAAGGGCGGGGTGGCTTCCAACTCAGGCTCCAGACCCTGCTGCAGGGGGAGGGGAAGCCCACGTCTTCAGGCTGGCACCCAATCAAAAAGGAAGGATGGGGACAGTGAATAGAAGGACTGCAAGGGAGCTCCAGTTGAGTGCCATTGGCTTGGAAGGGAACTCTGCCTTTTAAAATCTGCCTGGGTTCATATCCGAATGTTAGTCAGGCCAACTGAGGGTGCCAATTCTCACAGTGAAAAGGGAAAGGATAGCCCCACCCAAAGTGCCTGGCAAAGGGGAATGGGGGAATGACCGGCAGGCTCCCCGGGCTGGATTTCCCCAGCCACCGAGGCAGGCGGGCTGTACCTCCACTGATCCTGGACTCCTCCTGGGGGACAGGAGCCTCAGGTTGGAGCCTGCAGTGGTCCATCTAGAGGAACAGAGCTCTGTGATCTTCCCAGATTGGCTCTGGACGTCACAAGCACCCTGTGGAAGCTCCTCCAACACCACTGTCCGTTCCTCCCACGCGCGCTGGCGGTGCTGAAAGTAAGTTTTGCAAGAGGCAAAGCCGAGTATCCCGGGGCACACTCTGCGCACTGGGCACCAGGAGTGAACACTTAACATTCATCCTTTGATGTCTTCCAATGGTCTACACGGGAGCTGTCAGCACGAAGAATTGTTTTATTACATTTTCAGCAGCAACTGGGAAATCTCGTTTGGAGCCACTGTTTGTATGTTAAAACAGCATAGGCTGATTTTCCCTAACTGAGGACAAATTGATCCAGCACGTGCAGCAGGAGGAGGTGCCCCAAGCACACGCAGGGGAGGAAGGAAGGGAGAATGGTGCCAGTGGCGGGCACCGTGGTGCCAGGGTGGCCGCACAGTGCACTGGGGCAGACGCTGGCTCGCCTGGCCTTTCCGCAGCACTGATTTCCAGGTTATCCTCCTTTTCCCTGTCCAGGTCTCAGACTGTGCATTTATAAAGGGAGGGTCCAGATCAGGGTCACGGCGGAAGGAGAAGGATGTGCAAGGAGGAAGGGCCCTGACCGCCAGCTACTTGGACCTAAGACAAAGTCCATTTGACTCTCTCAGAGGAGCTCTGAGCCCAGACGTGTGCTCGCTGCCCACTCCTGCTCTTGTCTGCCATCTGACGTAGTTCTAAATAGGATCCCTGCTTCTCCCCAAATGCGCCTTCAGGTTTGTTGATGAGGAGCTGCCCCTTGGCACTCAGGTGTGCCTAGATGTGTGTTCCTGTGTACATACGGGGAGACACCAACCAGCGTGTGTGCAGGGGTGCGGTGTGTGCCTGAGCTCCTGGGTGTGTATATGTGTGCACATGTACCAGGCACAGGCTCGTCACCCCACACCACCTCCCCACTGTTCTCTGGGGACTTCAGCTGTGCCCACACAGACCAAACACCTCCTGGGTGGCCTGTCCTTTGAATGTTATCAGCCTGGTCACTGATGTCCAAAGCTATTGTGCTGCTAAGAAACGTGATCGCTGATTGGACCGTGGTGTGACTCATTGCCTAGCCTGTGTGAAGGCCCAGGCTCCATGTCCAGGACCAAGGAAGGAAGGGAGGGAGGGAGGAAGAAGGAAGGAAGGAAGGAAAACAGGTGACCACTGGTGAGCTTCCTTTGAGGAACGGAAGAGAGTGGTTGGTCGTGGAGCCTGTCTCCCCTGCCTGATGCCTGGCCCCTGCTGGGATTCATGTGAACCTGGCATTCTCCAAGCCTCTGCCCCCGCTGTGACACACAGTCAGAGTCAACAAATGAGGCAAGGTCCTTGAGGACCCCTGGTGGGAGTCAGGCTAGGGACAGTGGCCTTACAAGTCCCCATATGAAAGGAACATAGAAGGCATAAGTGTTAGTCACCCTTCTGTTACTGCAGCGAAATGCGTGAGATACTCAACTTACAAAGAGAAAAGCTTCTTTTAGGCTCACAGTTTTGGAGGTTTCCGTCCACAGATGGTGAGACAGTATACTGTGGCAAGAGCATGGCAAGGAAGCTGTCACTCGTGGGAAGGAGAGAGAGAGGGGAATGGTGGGACGGGGGCCCCAATTGCCTGCCTTCCTTCCCACCTCCTGAAGTCTCCACCAACTCCCAGCAGGGCCTGCAGCACATGGGCCTCCAAACAGAGCCCACAGCAAGGGAGAGGCCCCCGCGGCAACCAGGACATGACTCCATCCCCCTCAGGCCTCCACTTTCTCCTGGGGCTCAGTCATCACAGCTGAGCTCAGCCAACGTGCCCCGTGGAGCACATGGAGCAAGTCCACACTGGGTTCCCGCCCAGGGGCTGAGTGCTGTGGGTGCTTCCAGAGAGTCACTGTCCTTCTGCCTCAGTTTCCCTGTTTGTGAGACAGAAAGGAAACCTCACCCGTGGGGGAATGCGTGAGAAGCTCTGCATGCAAAGCCAGGCTGGCAGCAGCTGCCCAGCGACAGGGACCTTTATTCCAGCCCAAGCCAGGTATGGAGCCTTTGGGTCACATTCAGAGGGGATAAAGACCCAGACCTGTGTGTCCCTCCTGAGCCCACTACAGACTTGGCACCTGGCAAGGCCCCTTCAGAAATGAGAATCAGAAATCGAAGCTTGGGAAACATGAGGGGCTGCATCCCCCTGGTACAGGAAGGGCAGGTGGGAGGCCAAGCCTCGTTTGCAGAGCACATGGGCAATGCTAGGGGTGGGGAGGGGAAGGAGGATGAAAACAGACCCCTTGGGCTTTCACCACAGACTTAGGAGGACGGGGAACCCTGCACGGGAGCAAGAGTCCATGAGTGGAACACGGGAGAATGCCCAGCCCACCCCTGGTCCCACAGTGGCCTCTCCCATGATGGACCCTGCCCAGAAACCTCTCTCCATCTAGGAACATTTTCTGACCTTAAAGGTATCTCATTTCCCACCCCCAAACTACAACCTCAGATGTGTGGTCAGGACCGGGGCTGAGCTGGTCATCTGTCCTCCTGGTAGTAGATTTGGGTCAGGTATAACCTCAGCCCAGGGCTCAGTCAGGGGAAGAGTAATCCCCTCAGAACCAGGACTGCCTCCTGAAGTGGCCCAGAATGGACCAGAATCCCAGGATACACGCTCTCCAAGGCCCACATCTGACTCCAATGGAACCTCCAAACAAGACAGGCCCCGTGGTGGGGGCATGCACCTGAGCCTCACCAAACACAAAGAAGAATCCAGAAGACACTTAACAAACCCCACAGCCCTGAGGACGTGGTCCTAACCAACAGCTTCACACTGAATGAAGTTTTATCCTCACTTCTTGAAACCCAGGAGAACAGACGTCTCGCCAACCAGGTCCGGAAGGGGCTGGAAGCAGCACATCAGCCAGGTAATTAGAGGAATGGATACGCACGCGGCACTTGGCTGAACTAGCAATCTTCTGGAAGAATCAAAAGGGCCGCCTGAGGTGAGAATCTACATTTGAGGGATAAATTTAATTGATAAAAATAAAATGGTAGATTATTACATAGAACTTAATAGTACTAGGACTCAAATTTTTGAGGAAAGTTTGCTTTTTGAGCAAAAAAAAAAAAAATAAAAATACCACTAAGAGCTAAAGGGAAGGAAATAAGTGGAAAAGTCTCCTCTTGTGTTTCCCCCCTCTTCTGTGGCAGAGGGCTCCTCCGTGACAGGCAGGAAGCGAGGGCAGGTCTCCCTGTCGGAGAGCATCTTGCACTGTTGAATCCACGTCAAAGACCACCTTTGCCAGGGAAAAATGTCTCAATGAACTGTGAGCCAGCATCTCGATTCCAGGCTTGTCGCTTCCCCCTGAAAGCTAGACATAAATTATCGAAAATACCCTTTGAACATTGGCCCATTAGAAGCTTCAAAGAGACTTTGAAATGCACAGAAAAAGTGGGAAATTACCTAAGACCAAGACTGGCGAGGCGCAGGCTGCATCCTTGCCCCGCTAGACTTTGCACACTTAATCACGAAATTGTGCACTTAGCAGAGGCCGAGCCCGTCTCATACAGATGAGAAGAGCGAGTGTTTTGTGAACACAGGAGACAGACGCAGCCTCCAGCCTCCCGCCGGGTCCTCCGGGTATCCGCGCCTCTCCAAGCAGCAGCCGCAGCAGCAACAGAAGCTTTTGCTGTGGCTCTTCTGTTCCAGCTGTTGGTGGGAGCCCATGACTGCCTGCGGGGGCAACCAGGGAGCTGCCTGTTGGTGGCCTTGCCCCACTGCACACAGCGAACTCAAATGAAGCTGATGGTTGACCCGTGGCCACTCCCTGAAGCTGGTCTCAAGGCAAAGGGCCCTCTTCCGTTTGGTCGCTCTGTGGAAGAAAGGCACCAAGAACGTGGAGAACAGAGGGATGAGAGAAGCAGGAGGACACTGGCTTCTGTCCCACCAGTCTCCTGCAGGGCTGAGGTCCACGTTTGCCAGGACAGCCCTCCAGGCCTGTGCCCCTTTGCAGATGTGTCCGTGACACCCAAAGCATAAGGTGTGTGGATGGGGTGACAGCTCTGAGGTAGGATGAAGCTGGCTCAGTAGAAGTCAGGGATCAGGGCTCAAGAGCCCCACTGAAAATGTATGACCATTGTAGATCTGGGTACCTAATGGTGACACTCGGCCTCTGATGATGGGAACCCCGGACTTGGGCTCTATTCTCTGGGAGCAGTGACATGGCCATGTGAGGCAGGCAGCCCAGCCTGGAGGGGCCAGGGCCCCTGAGCCCAGTGGTGGAGAATTCCACTCCAACTCTACCTGCAGGGGAGCTCCTGTGTGGTCCTCGGCCAGCTCCCAACTTGACCAGGCACCTGCGGGGAAGCACACAGAGGCCACAAAGACCATTTCATCATCTCCCACCAAGCCACGTGGACCTCAGCAGGACAAAATACAGGTTGGGACTCAAACAAACCTATTAACGCAGATTTTCAAGTTATTATTAATGCATTAATATAATTAAACTATTATTAAAATACAAATTATCATCATTACCATTACACCACGTCTCCTTTCCCTGTCTCATGGATTGCAGTGATTAAAATGAATTGATTATAAAATAGTCACCTAGTACCAGACAACTGTATGCATTGGTTAGTTTGCAACTTATATACCTTGCCCATTTTTAAGTTGGGTAGTTTGCATTGTTTTATTGATTTGTAGGGTTTCATAATATATTCTGGACACTGATCCTTTGGGAATTATCTATATTATTATGTTGGTTTTCTGGGGCCACTTTAACCAAGACCACATGGGTGGAAACAACAGGAACCTCGAGGGTCTGGAGACCAGGTGCTCCAAACCCAGGTGTCTGTAGAGGATCCCACCTCCACCACCTCTGCTGACCCTGGTGCTCCTTGATGACGGCTGTGCCACTCCCTCCTCAGTCTTCTCATGACTTGTCTTTGTGAATTTTTTGTTTACTCTAAATCTCCCAGTAGAAATCTGTTTTCTTTGTTGCTGGCCATTTTTCTTGATAATATTTAAGAATTTTGTTTCCTCTATTATTTTACTTCCTGTTCCTTTTTCACGTATAGGAAAGTTGTTGATTTTACGTATCAATATTTTCCTGGCCATTCTACTAAGTTTTCTTACTAATTGCACTAACTTTTGTTTCAGTTGGTTTTGAAGGTTGCTGCTCTTTGCAATTTGGGGTGTATATCATCAGCAGCAGTTAGCAGAAACTTTGCCCCTTCCGTTTTGATTTTTGTCTTCAGCTTGCCATCCGCTGGGTTGGTATTTCCAGAACAACAGAACATGAGCCATTAGGTTGTTCTTAGTGGCAAGCAGGGCAACAAAGAGCTAATGTTCTCACATGCATGACCCTCTTCTGGCCCAGAGGTGGCACGCACTCAGTGCACAATGCGCAAATCAATGCCACCACTGTCCGTGGGAGCAACCACAGTGCCACTACTTGTTTGTACTGAGCACCTGCCACTGTCCTGACACAGTCCTGCATGCCTGGGTCCCCTTAGGAAATAAATCAATAGGGAAAATAAGACCCTCAAATATTATCAAGAAGTTAACAACAACAAAACAAACTTCTACTGAGAGACCCAAAAGATAATCCTGGATGTATTTAAACACACGCTTTGTAACTGACTAAAAAAACTTCATAAATACACCAGTTTTCTCCAACTTTGAGATATGCCTCACAATCTCTATCAAGACACCAATGAGGTTTTCGAGGAAAGAGGATGAGCTATTCCAAATTTTATAGAGAAAAAATCAAAGTACAAGAAAGGCAGGGAAATGCTCAAAAGATAAACTGGTAAAATAAACTAGCACCCATTAGCATAAGAGAAGTTAATAGCATTTGAACATTGCAAAAGCCAGCTGTTAAGTGTGGACGTGGAATAGACAGATAGGAGGAGAGGTTTCCCAAGGCCCAGAACAACACAGGATTCCTGTGGGAATCTTAACCGTGGTGAAGGTGGCATTTCAAACCCAGGAGGAAAAGTTCAAGAGCAGGCATTTGGAAATCCCACTGCTCTTTTTTTTTTTCCACTAAAATTACTTCCAGATAAATCAAGCATTTAACTGTAAAAATAAAAGTACAAAAGTAACAGCAAAATCATAGAATTTTTATTTTTAGTATTATCTTGAAGCTGGTAAGGCCTTCGTGGCAAAACACAAAAGCTAGAAGCACAAAGGACAAGTTTGATCAACTTCATCTGTATTTTATGATGTAGAATTTGAAATGTTGTATCAGAGTTAAAATTTAAAAAGTACAATTTGAGGAAACAATGATTGAGAAGAGCTTTTTAATGTGGGTGTGGTGAAGTGGTACACAATTATTAGAAAAAAGACAACAATCCATTAGAAAAATCAGCATTTTCTATAAATAGAAAAGTAAACGCACACTGTAAATGAAATGTAAGACTTTCAACTTAATGTATAATTAAAGAAATGCAAATTAAAACAATACTTAGAAAGTAATTGTTACTTATCAAGGCCAGGGGATTGAGAACTAGGCTCTCTCTGGTGGTCAAGGTTGACAGGATTAAATGATTCATAAAAATAGGATTGTGGTTACCAAATGCAATTAACTCATCAGTTCCTCTTGGAGGAGTTTATTCTACAGCTAAAGTCCAAGAAGACAGACACGTGGATGTTCACAGTAGCATTGTTTAGAAAGGCCAAAGACTAGAAAAAGCCAGACTCTGGGGCACGTGGCAGACGCGGACACTGTGTTCCATGATGCCCTGTGTCCTGGTGTCAGGTGAAATGAGCAGCTTTCAAATGAGACTGTGGTTTCATCAGACAATTTTATTTCTCCAAAAAGGACCAAAGACAGAGAGCAGGGGATGGGGAGGGAGGGAGAAAGGTGGGGGGGGGGGAGAAAATAAATTTCCTGGGAATTTACCTAAAAAATAGAACTATGACTAAACAGCCATTAAATCTGCAGAGTGGGCCTAGAGCTATAAAGACAGGAGTCTTTATTTAATATTTTTGCTTCAGGTTGACTTTTTAGCCAAGTTCATGTATTTCTGTTACAGTGTACGTTAGTCATGAAGCATTTCTCAAACTAGAAGCCTTAGAATTTTGAAGAGGTAGATTTATTAAAGCCCTAAAAATCATCTTGGGGACGCCGTTTCTCTAATTAAAAGCACACTTTTTTCCCTGACCTTTTAGCATTTCCTGTTCAGCTCTGATTCTTTTCTCAAATGTCTTTCTTTATCTCTCTGAAGCTTGAAGTGGACATTCTGCATGCTTCCTTCCGAGCACCCTGCAATAGATTATATTCCATTTCCTGATCCTCTGGTGATACGGGCCCGTCCACAGAGGCCGACAGCAAGGCACGCAGGCCGCACCGGGACACTCACCTGCAGAATATCCTCTCGCTGTCTCTGGATGCTTATCAGTGTCTCCAGAAACCGACTGTTTCTGGGAAACATCTGATCTCACCTTACCATTTCTGCCTCCACTTTGTTGACATTAACCTGTAGATGCTGCTGTCTCACCCAACATTCAGACAAATATATACTGGGGTACACAGACAGAGAGAACGAGAGAGACCAAGAGATCTCTTCAGGGGGTGAACCCAAGGGCTCTGCAATTAGAACATCTAGAAACAAGCTAGATGGATCTCATCACACCTGGGGCTCTGTATTAATGGTTTACGATTTTTGTTTGTTTGTTTTGAATTCTATATTCTTATCTTCTTCAAAGTGAACTTAGAGGTTGTCACTCATGTCTGGCCACCCCCTAGAGAAGGTTGCTATCTCTCGAGTCCATTTGATCATAGATATTTCTATTTGTTATAAAGTCCCAAGTCTATCCTCAGTTTGGTCCTTCTGAAAGCAAACCCGCAGCTACCTCTGCGGCAGTTTGCCCTGCTTTTCCTGCCAGGCTTCTGCCTGCAGCAACAAACTTTCTGGTGACCCAGGGCTCTCTAGTCTGGCAGCCCCAGATAGGACCAGGTTCAGGAAGAGCACTAGTTAAGCTCACTCTCTGGAAAACCAGATGGTGTTGGGTCTGAAACACCTACAAATGCAACTATTTTCTCCCAGAGAAAGGTAGTTTTTGTACCTATTCTTTATTAGAATAAAGAAAATTTGGACGTGGGTTTGGTTTAAAATGTGTGGAGAACAAATTTCAATTTCATTATCAAAATTGGGGGAGTTGCGTTCTCCAGTGTTATTCCTCTGCATGCCAAAAGGATTTTTCTGTTGCCTAAAATTGCAGTCCCCCTGCGAGGGGCTGTTGGGAAGCAGCTCTGAGCTGCCTTTTTCTTTCACAGTGCTCACAGGGTTTTACGGTTTTCCCCATTTAGTGAAAAGGGAACTAGAGTAGGAAAGATCAAGCACTCTAAATTTTAGCATAAATGTCAAGGTGAAACGAATGGCAAACCCTAAAACTCCCTAATAAAGCCGAGGAAGCTCCTATTTTATTTCAATGACAACCTATACTTCCAGCCCAGTTCCCAACCATAAAGGTTGATGCCATCTTAAAGGCAAAGTCACTGGACACGCTGCCAGAGAATGAACTGCTCAGAACGTTTAATTCAGCCTGGAAACCAGCATGGCCTCTCTAACGCCTCGGTTCAGCACAGAGTGGCGTGTCACCCTGCCAAGGACAAACACATAGTCAAAGGCGTTCTTAATTGATTCTTCATTCCTCTTGTATTATTATTCAGAAACTCCAGGAAGAGCAAGAAATCAGGAGATGTACAGGAAAGAAGAAAGAGAAGGCGCTAAGATGCAATTAGGTATGCACGCCCTGTCCATGTCTTGCAGTTGAAAAGTGATGGATTCAGTTAATATTTTTTTATATTTCCTGGAATCTAAATGTTTGACATCCTCTAGTAAATGTGTCTGGGTGCCTCTCTGGCTTGTTGGTTTCCTTCAGATATGTGAAGTCGGGTTGACATGACAGTAATCTGAAACACAAGGATATAGCCTGGGAGATGTGCAGACAGGGGCCTGGGAGAGGATGTTTGAATTACTGGAATGCCTCTCACATGTGCTGAGGGCTGGCCCAGCCTGCATTTGATTGTTCTAATTGTGTTTTAAAGTAAAATGTATACAACATGAATCTATAAAGCTGTATGCTCTATAGTAAAGTACATAAGGAAAGGGGTAAATACACAGCACTACATATTAATAAATAGGAGGTAAATAGTAATGACGTAGGTGAAATTTCAATGCATAGAAAGAGATCAGAATGAAGATAAGAATCTCTCTTGTTTAAACCTACTCTCATTCCCCGGAAGCATCACATTGAATAGTTTCAATGATTTATGTTCTTCTGGAAGTGGTCACTTTCACTCCAAATAATGTAGTTATACTCTTATTTCTAGATTTTCCCATTATGTAGTATCTGCTGGCTTATGTAAAATCAGGACAGAGTTTACTCTCCTTACCTCCACCTGCCCTTTCTTGCTACTCATCACTAGTTCTTCTAAAAGACACGTTTATAAATACAACAATACAATCTGAATTCTGAATATTTAACTTTTGATAATACCTATTGAGTTTTATTGCCAGGAAAATCAGGATATTACAATAAACTACATTTTTTCCCATTTCTGTTTATCTCAACTTCTTGAATCTTATTAAATTGTTTTGTACAAGTTGTCAATATTTTCAATATCATAACTTCTGTAACTGTAATTGTCTTTCATGATTTATCTATAATTGTATTCTTTTTAAATTTCAGTGTGCATTTATAATAATTTAAGGAACTTGTTAAAAGATAATGAAGCTAATTTGCTGCCCTCCCTTTTGGAGTAACCGGTACTGAAGTAGCCCTGCAGCCATAAACCACAGTGATGCTGAGAAGAACATCGGAGGCTATGGCTGGCCGACGACGATGAACGAGGGGAGCATCAGATGAGGACCCTTGCGAGGCAGAGACTCACAACTCGACCTCCATAATTACCCTGGCTTCCTGCCAAGGGACAGTCACCCACCACAACCCAGAGCAAGTCCAGTAAGTTTAGGGGGTGCAGGTCAGAGTCCCTGGCAGCTCAGTTTGCTCAGGTCTGTGTGTCAGGAGATGTGCAAGGAAAAGATGGAGAATCCAGGTGGGACACCTGGCAAGCCAGGGCCTGAGGGCAGGGCTGGGGCTGGGCATCTGCAAAATAAAAATATTTGAGGCTTACATAGACCAGTGAAATAGGACGACGTGTAGCACAGAGGAGTCAGAGGTCAGTGAGGGGAGCAGAGCAATGCTGAGGGCACAGGGGATCGGGCCTGAGTGAAGACACCACGTAAACACATCTGTAACCTGTGGACCCTCAGCTAGGATAGCACGAAGACCTCAGCTTCTGAACACAGACTTCATTCGAGAATAAAAAGTATTCCAGATCACCCTAGCAAATCTGCAGACCAAGCTCCAGCATTATCTTCAGGGAGATGGTGTTTGGATATTAAATCCTGACGAGTTAGATGGACTTGGGAGGAACTTATGTTTTCCACATATCTGTGCAAACAAAGCATATCCTAAGGCTGCTCGAGGCAACATAGCAAGCCAATAACTGAGCTTACTACCAGAACAAGAGTCAAATGTCTTCAGAGATAGATAACAGAGCCTAAAGTTGCTATAACAAGTAATTTAAATGTCCAGCATTTATGTGTGGAAAGAAACAGGAGAATTTGAACCAACCAATAGAAACTAAACTTGAGATGGTCTAGATTCTAATTTTATAGGACAAAGTCTATAAAAAAAAGTTAGTATAAATATATTCAAATAATCAAAAAATAAGATCTACTAATTAAAGAAAACATAGTCTTCATGAATGAACAGATAATAAATATACACAAATAATGAGAAATATAGATGGAACTATATAGAAATTATAGACATGAAAATTGCATAATTGAAACACTTAGGCACTGGCTATGCCTAAGAATAATATTGGAAATAGCAGAGAAAAGAATCTAAATATATTTGATCAAATTAGTAGAAATTATCCAACCTTAATAATAATAAAAAAAGAAAGCATACTACAGAAAAACAGTCAAAACTTTGGAGTTTTGTGGGTTAATATCAGATGGTCTCAGAATATCAGAAAGAGAATAAAGACAGGAAGAAAATTTTATTTGAAGAAATAATTACTGGACATATCAGAAATTTGGTGAAAAAATTGATTGACTATTTTAACAAATTCAGTTAATCTGATGCAGCCTCCATTTGTTATAGAAAAAACTATAACAAGAAAAATTGGAGTCACACTGCTCACAATTAAAGATAAAGAAAACAATGAAAGTGACCTGAGATGGAAAGAGATTATTCACAGAAGAGCAAGAACAAGAAATATCACTGATTTCTTACAAGAATTGATAAAGGTTGAAAGACAATGGGATAACGTGGTTTAAAATACTGACAGGAAAAACACCACAATCTTCTGTCTACATCTATTAAATGTCCTTCAAAAATGAGAATAAAATAAAGAAATTTTCAGATAAAAACTGAGAAAACTCATTATTAGCAATCTACAATAAATGCTAAAGAATATTATTTTGTCTAAAAGGATCCAGAAGGAAATTTAGCTCTAAGAGGACCCAAAGATTCAAATAGGCTGGTAAGTAATTTTAAATTATATTTTTTAAACTTATTATAATTTGCTTAAAAGAAATCTGAATGTTTGTAACTAGAATGAAACCTAAGTTAGGGCTTATAATGTACATATAAGTAAAAGATAAGACAAAGATTTCATGTAATATAGAGTGGAATAGAATCGGCTATTGTGTGGCTATTACATTTTTGTACTGTAAAAGTATGAGAGTGAAGTTAGAAGTGTCTTATGTCTAATGGAAAGAAAAAAGTAGAAAGTAAAAAATGTGAAGCTATCAGATATTAAGGATAAAATGTGACATAAAGAAGGAAAGTGCATTGACTCTATAATAGTCAATAGTAAGCATGCACACTATTTTAGCAACACTAAAAATACTCAAAAAAGTATAGCTAAGAAACCAATAAAGGAAATAAGAGTTGTAAAAACAAAATGGAAGAAAAGGAGCCAGAGAATAATAAATAGAAAATGAGGAAATATGGTCAACAAATCCAACTTCATCAATAATTACACTAAAAGTAAATGAACTAAACACCTGTAATTATAAGAAAGAGATTTTCAGACTGGATTTAAAAAGACTGACCCAATCATGTATTCTTTATGAGAAATCTATTTTAAACATAAAGATGAGTGAGTTAAAATAAAAAGGAAGACTATAGATCATGTTAATAATAAGCACAAGGAAACTGATATATTAGAATCTAAGTCCATTTCAAGGCAAAGAACACTAGAAGACATAAAGGGGGACATTGCATAAAAAGGGTACATGCTCTTTTCTCCATCTGGAAGACGACAAGCCAACAAACCAACCAAAAACACCTTTACTATGTGGCACCTAGTAAGAGGTAAGACAAGTCAAAATTCATGAGTAGAACTGGCAGAAGCAAAGGGGGAAACAGACAAATCAGAGATCACATGCCACTGAATTCCTGCTATTCAGAGAAAAGCAAGCATTAGACTCACCAATTTCCTTTACCTACTTTTTATTTTGAAGGGACCACTTTATTTATGTTCTCTAAACCCAGTCTTCCTTTACTTCATTCTGATAGACTGTTTTCTCAGGAACCGTCTTCAGATGTGACTGTGCCACCAGGGAAGAAGGGGAGTCTGATTCCTGGGGTCAGACCACAGGTTTCTTGATAAAATACAAAAGATACGACCTTGTCTTCACCGTGTCACTTGAAGGAGCTGTGGTTTTGGCAGATTCCATGAGGTTAAAATCTAAACTTGCCTATCAATAATGTGGTTTCTGATCAATTTTCCCCTTGGTTTTGCTGGTTTCCATCTGGGTGTCCAAAGAAGTATCAGGGAGACATGTTGTGGTACCTGCAGCACCTCGGGTGATTCCCTGAGCGGAGCCAGTGAGCATTCGTAAGCCGCTCCAAGCAGCCACTCTTCTCAGACCTGTGGTCCCCAGCCACCCCCAGCAGTTGGTGGCCAGTGTCTTGTACAAGGCTCTGTTCTCCAAAATGTGAACAGCATAAAAGGTAAAATATGGTCTCCATCTTGCCAAACTCATTTCAGCCCTTATCCTTCTCTGTTTCCCATGTCACTTGTAACTAAGGAGCAGACCCAGGAATGTGGGCAACCTTATTTATTACCTAAGCCTGAGCTGTTTAAAGGACCTGAACAATACCAGTGACCCTGATGTCATCACCAGTCTCGTGGCTAAATTTCCAGCATGAGATGCCGTCCTCTCTCCTCACACCATCTTCCCACTCTGGCTGTGTGTACATCACCTTACATCTATTTTTAAAATTCCCACAAAAAGTTCTGGGTTAAAAAAAAAAAAAAAGTTCTGTGTTATATTTGTAAATAGAGACATCTAAAGAACTTCAAGAATAATTCTTCAGTATTTTCCCATCAGCATTTATACTCTTTTTGGTTAGTTTATGTTATTATTTTATTGCATCAATTTTATCAGACTTTGTCATAAAATCCCCTTGGCTGCCTGCATTTAAAGGTGCAAAGCAAATATAATAAAAGCTGACTTCCTAAGGCACTTGAAAGGAGAAACATTTTTGAATCATGCTATGAGGAGACACATAGAAAAAGGCTCTTATTAAATCCACTTTCAGCCGAAAATTTCTAAGCATTATATTAATGACCTTGAAGATTGTCCGGCAGCAATATCTTGGGCATGAATTTCTTCAAAGGTTGAAATATAGGTTAGAACCCTCCAGAGGCTCCTGTGATATCAAATAAAAAGCTTAATCAATTTGTAGAAGCAAAAAGGTGGACATGCTTTAGAGCACCAGAAATTGATACTCTGAAATCCACAATTATTGGGACTGAAAGTAACTAACTTGCAGTCTGATAAAATTTCTTTCTACTGGTATCTCTCTTGCCCAAGCAGACATGAAAGGAAAAGCAAATTTCAGTGGATCTGAAATCACTGGACTCTGTAAATGTGCCAGAATGTCCAGGCTATGAAAACGTCATCTTCTCTGGCTAAAGGTTAAGTCCTTTATCCTGATGAATACCTGGGTATGGAAGCTCTTTCTGTTATCGCACACAATGAACCCTTGCAGTGTCACCTGAACACTTAACCCTGAGCAGAGTTTGTCTGGTGTTGGGCCCACAGCCTGAAGTCAATCAACACAAGACTTCTTCCCATGCCTGTCTGTAGGAGACACAAGGTGTGCAGACCTGGTGGGTTAACTGGAGACTTCCTGGATGAGAGCCATCCCACCTACGTCTCCACAATTCCTCAGTGAGCTGAGAGGGACTGGCAGCATGGGTCCACCAAGGCCTCTCCCTCTTCTAGCTACCAGCTGAGCAACCAGCACACCGGCTGAATTTTTCTCTGTGGAGCTCAACGATAGCACTATAAGAATGCAGAAAAGTGTTCCTAACGAACAGGAGAGAGGCAGATACCAATGGGCTCCTGATGATCCTGGGAGTTTGGAAAATCCCTTGAGAATCACCCACCCTGTTTTGTGATGACAAGCTCAGTTTTGTCCCTCCCAGGCAAAGCGCAGCAGTGAAGCCCTGGATTTGAGCTGATTTCCAATGCTGAACTGAAGCAGGGCGTTGGCTTGTTCTCCTTATTTTCTCCAAGGGGTCATGAGCACGTTCTGCCCAGACAGCCCGCTGCCTTCTTCCAATCTACAGCCTGAAGGGGACCAACCCCAGCAGAGCCCCAGTGGGACTGGGATTCCAGGGTGGACTTGGAGATGCGGCCCACTCTCTAGAGAGGAATCACTTGTTACGCCGTCCCTGTGCGGGGAGATGAGCGCAGCTTGCTAGAAACCCCACGAGGTCAAGGCCAAGGTGAAGCAAGACCATTCTTCAGTAGGAAGCTCCAACACACCCTCCTCTCAGCTGGCAAAATCCACTGAGGCCTTAAGGTCATGACCTCCTTTTGGAATCAACCCAGGTGAATGATTAAATGGGGGGTAAATGTAAGCAGAAGAAAGTAGCAACTAGATTTTCTTTTTTAAAAAATAGTAGAGCATCAGTCAATGTCAAGTCATCAACTGTTAATTGGCAAAACTGAAAACATTTAAAACTCACCTAATACTTGTGTATCTTTAATCTACCATTTACAGCCACTGCTGTTTATGTAATATATACCACTTATATCCACTGGTTTTCATGTTTTTGTTACTTTTAAAATTTTCAATATACTCGTAATTGTCCTAATTATTCTCATGCCCCAAGCTGAAATACCAAAAGCACAAATTTAAAAATATAAATATGTGTGAAGAAAAACAGTTCAAGGGGTTCCCTTGAAAATTGCCAGTAATACCAGGAATCTAAACAGTAACCATGAGACTGCAATTTTTATAAATTTTTTTCTTGATTAACAACTTAAGAAAACAATTTTTAAAGCTTATAATCCGTGAGAGGGTGGTCTTAGTTTTTTAGAGATTAAAGCTGTAAAAAAATCTGATTTGGCTAAGACCTATTAGCATTTTCAAGTTATGTACTTGTTGATTTTGTTCCTTATCATTCAAAGATTCAGAGACACACGTTGTGGAAATGTAAGTGGCACTGCTTGGGTGAGGAGGAATTTGAGGAAAACCATCGGGGGCGCAGAGTGTCCGTGGCCTGGGTGAGCAGGGCTCTGCTGCTCCCACCACTCTGCCCAGGGGGTGGAAATGGTCACTATGGGGAGGTGGCATTGTCACAGAAGGTTTTCCTACCACTCCTCCTTTTCAACTCAACCCCCGGCCGATTGGCTGATAGAATATGTTTTAGTGGTGTTTCAAGTTTGGGTTAATTTTTATGTGCTACACTCAGCAAACCTGATTGCAATTGGCCAGGCCCCAGCCCCACAGTGTGGGCAGACAGCTTTTGTTTTTTGCTCCTTGTGGGGAAGGAGTTCTTGTAAAAGGCAAAAACAAAGAATTACTAGAAATATTTGAGACATAAGATGTATAGAACCAGCTTGATTATTAAATTCAAAAGAAAAACTTACCAGTCAGATGTTACAAAGGTTTCCAAACCTAGCCCTCTGCTCTGCTGTCCCCTCTGTGTGGACCAGAACCAGGCGTTTGCAGGTTGCCCCCAGTCCCAGACGGTGTTCTGGAGGCTGGCTGCACTTCTGCCAAGGCAGCAGCTAGACACTTTTCTGTATTCAGGACCATGAGCAGGAGACCCTCATCCTGGCTTTAATTTGGAAGGCTAAGGTTGCTGGAAGAGAAAACCAAAAATGAACAGTCACAGAAGGGGACAGCATTCTTATTTAAATGCAAGGTAAGAGAGGCCCCATCCTAAACTGGTTTTCCTAGGACTGCAGGGAGATGTTGTAGACAAGGACCCTGCTAGGGAGACGCAAACTCCGTCAGAGGCAGGGGCAGGCAGGAGGCGAGCCTCTGTCTCTGAAGTGGCCCTGCTGTTGCCTGCTGGGACTACAGAGCCCTGGGGACAGACTGGAAAGGCCCCCCAAGCCAGGAGCCTGGCTCTGTCAATGCTGGGCTCTGCCGTGGTGTTGCTGATGCTGCCTGTTAGCTGGGTGGCTTTGTTCTTTCATTGTGACTTTGGCAGCCCAAAAACATGGAAAAGGAGGTCCGTGGGAACAGGGTGGGGAGGAGGGGAGGGATTCTGGGACCAAGGCTCCCTCTGGATCACACATCTTCAGAGTTGAACTACACTGAACTCAAGAAGTGCACATTGCGGTTTATCAGGGACGAGACTATTTCACAGGGCCCAGTACCCCTAGAACATTCCATGAAATAACATGCAATACACCAGGTATTTGGAAAGATCACATGTTTCAAGAAAAATTAGAACAAATGTTCACCCAGGAAACTCAAGAGGCAGCAGGGACTTTGAGGATCCTGTTCATTTTCTATTGCTGTGTTACAAACTGTCCACAATTAGCGGCCTAAAGTGGCCTACGCTTTGTAACCCACTGTTTCTGTGGGTCAGGGTCTGAGCACAGTTTTGAGGTGCCCTCTGCTGAGGGGCTCAGGAGGCTGTCCGACACCGTTCTCCTCCGTAGGCTCAATGGGCTGAGGATCTGTTTCTGAGTCTCATGTTGTTGACAAAAACAATTTCCTTGTGGCTGAACTGAGTGCTTCGGTTTCCTGCTAGCTGTTGGCCCAAGGCTGCCCACAGGTGGCCCACACTTCCCACAGGCCAGACTCTCAGCTCTCAGCACTACAGAGGGCACCATCTGGGAAAAAGAAATAAGAAGAATGGCATGTGTGAGTGTGTGTGTGTAGGTGTGAGTGGGTGGTGTGTGGGGGGGTGAGTGGGTGTGAGTGGGTGTGCTGGGTGAGTGTGCATGGGTGTCAGTGTGTGGGGGCGTGAGTGGGTGTGAGTGTGTGGGGGCGTGAGTGGGTGTGAATGTGTGTGGGTGTGAGTGGGTATGAGTGGGTGTGAATGTGTGGGGGTGTGAGTGGGTGTGAGTGTGGGGGGGTGTGAGTGGGTGTGAGTGTGTGGGGTGTGAGTGGGTGTGAATGTGTGTGGGCGTGAGTGGGTATGAGTGGTGTGGGTATGAGTGGATGTGAATGTGTATGGATGTGAGTGAGTGTGAGTGGGTGTGGGTATGAGTGAGTGTGAGTGTGTGGGGTATGAGTGGGTGTGGTGGGTGAGTGTGCATGGGTGTAAGTAGGTGTGAATGTGCATGGGTGTGAGTAGGTGTGAATGTGCATGGGTGTGAGTGGGTGTGAGTGTGTGGGGGTGTGTGGGGGTGTGAGTGCTATTTTTTTAATAAAGCACCAACAAAAATCATATTGGAAAATGCAGAAAACAGTCTCTGACTTTTTCATTGTTTTTATTTGCCCAGGTTTTAAAGCTAAAGAGTAGAGACGCATATGTGATGAAAGAAGTTGGCAGAGGTGGAAGAAGTTCCAGGAAACTCACCGTGTACACAGTAGGAACCCATGGGCATGCAGGGGGCAAGCATTGGTGAAAGAAGTTTTCTTAGCTGAGTAATTTCTCTTCCCCTTTAAAGTAAGTTTTTACAGAAAATGAGCTCCCCACATACTAACACCTACAACAACATGATCCACAGAGACATTCTGGCGGCACATTCTCAGTCCTGTCATCCAGGCTGGGAGAAGAAAGACTACTTATACTACTATGAATAATAACAAATCAAACTAGTTCTCAAATATATGAATTCTAGAACAAACACAGAACATCATCAAAAACATCAAAACAACAAAGTTTTGAGGGAAATTATACTGGCAACCAAGCTACTGCTTTTGTGATTTAGGAATTGTCACCCTGCACCTCCAATATCAAAGAAACTAACGCAACATTCAACTTGAGCTGGCTGAAAAATAAACCAGAATGTGCATTTCAGAAAGTGGGAATTCATAGTGTAAAAAAAATGGATAGTAAGAAACTACAAAAATTTTAGAGTTTAAGTAGGCTTAACATGATAATCAGCTGGGCATGATCATACACAGCAACTCAGGAGGCTGAGAGGCAGGAGGATCATGAATTCAAAGCCAGCCTCAGCCACTTAGCGAGGCCCTAAGAAATTTAGCAAGACCTTGTCTCAAAACAAAATAAATAATAATAATAATAAAGGCTGGATATGTAGCTCAGAGGTAAAGTGCCCCAGGTGCAATCCACAGTACAAAAAAGAAAGAAAGAAAGAAACATTACAAAGTTCAAAATATCTTAGATAAATAATGTGAAATAATGTAATAACAATAATATGAATAATTCTTGGAATACACAAGTCTGAAACTAAAAATGGGTAGAAAAATGGAAAAAAAAACTAAAGTGATGTAAATATTTTTCATCCTATGGGTTGAAGAAAAGTGTCAACAGGTACCGTTACCCAAGATATAAAATAACTAAGAATCAATAAGGAATCCATAAAACCTGTGCAAACTATGTCCTTAAATGAAAGACCCAGAATTTTAAAGTAGTCAGTCCTTTCTAATTAATCTACAAATTCAGCATAATTCCAATGAAATTCCCATAAGAAATTCTTTTGTATGATAAAATAATCCTAGAGTTCATTTGAAAAATAATTTTAGTAGGATAAAGAATAGGAAGGGGGAGAACTTGTCCAAGTAGATATCAGGACATATTTAACAGCACTGATTCAGAGGTAGGAAGGATGGCATGGAGAGAGATGCACACATACGGAGGAATACAACACCTTCAACTGGAGCCAAGGGCATCTCCTGGCATTCACGCCATTCACATCGATGTCGAATGAGTTGCATTGGGAGAGATTACCACCCATTTTGGAAATTAAATCTAAGCCAGATCCATCCCAGAGGGACTTAAATTTATTATAAAACCATAAGACAAGAGAAAATGCATTATAAAAATAACTGTACAATCTGATAACAGGAGATCTTATCTGAGGGTGATGTGCAGAGCAAAGGCTATAATGGAAAAGACTGGTAAATGTACCATAAAAAGATGTTACACTGCTGGTGGTCAAAAAATAATGGAGATAGAACAAAACACAAATGACCAATTGAGAAAATCAGATGTTAAAATATAAAAGCAGAGTTTTCACAAATTGACAGGAAATAAAAGCCTCCTTGGAGACACAGGTAAAGAGCATTCACCAAGACAAACACAAATTGTTTAAAAGAAGAATGCACATTTAAAGGCAGTAAAACCCCCAAGGTCATCTCAGAGACTGGCATCTATCTGTTCATGATGGATGGAGGGAGGGATGATAGACACATAGAGAAACAGGTAGATGGTTGATGGTAAGCATGAGGATTCAGGAAAAGAACATGCTTATACGTGTCCACTGCACAAAAGCCAATACAGCCTTTTAGGAAGACATTTTGGCAAGAAAGATCAAATGCTGTTCTAATTGTGACAATGTACCCCAAGAAAAAAAGCATAAACACACATGGATTTAGCTAAATTGGGACATTCCTCAGAAGGATACGCTTAGCAATAAAAACACTGTGGTCAAGAGGACACCTAGATGAGCAAAGACATGGGCTTACTTACTTACAGAGTCACAACTTATCACCAGAAAAATGTCATATGGAAGCTACAAAATGTTATCTCCTCTTTGCAAAATCTGAAAGTATATCTTAGAAAAATGCAATGTGTTTATTTTGTTTCAGTGAGCACCAAATATTTTCTCCCTAAATCGGTCACAAGTATCTAAGCCTCAACAACGTGTTAAAGAAAATAGCTTTGAGGCCTAGAGAGCATCACTCGTTTTATTTTCTGTATCACTCAGAAAGCAAGTTCAGGAATTTTTGACTTTGGTGAATATTGCCTGCTTTGGGGTTCAACATTCTGAATATGTGGGCGAATTCACAATGAGCAGGAAAGATTCTGGGTGTGCTCGGGAATTCAAAGTGACCTCTGCCTCTAATTCACCAGAGTGCCTCCTGGACATGGTTCCAACTCCACTCCGATTTTGTAGCATATGGCTAGACTATTACAAAGACGCTGTGACCAAGAAAAAGTACAGTTTGTGGATGTTGCTCGGATGGGTCACGCTTGGCTGGTAACACCAACTGGCAGAATGAGTGCAATTTTTAAAATATGAAATACAAATTTTTATCAAAGGAGAAGTAAAACATTATAGCTTTAGGTTCATTAAACCCGGCTCACATTCTGGGATTCCAAAAATAAAGCACTGGCTATTTAAAATTGCAGCCTGACAAAATTGCTCCAGATCAAACCCTGGGGGCAGCAGGAACAGCGTGTGCAGGGCTAGTCCCTACCCTTCCTCTCTCTGGGACAAGCCAGCTGAGATAACCTTTATCAAAGTCTGAGAGACCCTCTGGTGGTGGTGTACCACCTACTAGAGCCTCACTGCCTCTTGCAGATTGGCCCTTTGGGCACCCCTGCCTCCGGACTGGGCTCCTGTAGATTGCAGAGGAGGGGTTGAATATGGGGTCCAGCTCTGCTGGCCAGGGGACTGGGGGGAAATTTGCTGTCTCTCTCTGAGCCTTACCACCCTCAGCACAGGGGATCCTCTGGAGTAGTCTGCACTGCATGGAGCTGTGGCAGTGAGAACCCTATCAAGGTGCAAGGTGCTAGCCCTGGGGCAAGGGAGTCACAGATGTGAATCCAATTATTACAAACTGCTTTAGGTCCTGAAAGAGGAAGGCCATGTACAGCCAGGAGGTAGGCATGTCCTTCCAGGAGTGCTCTGGGCTCCTCCTCCTCCCCCAACATCCTGAAGTCACCTCTGCAGAGGTGTGACTTTCCTGCTCTGTCAACTGTCACTCCTCTCTCCTTCCTCTCTTCCTATGAGGACTTCTGGGTCTCCTCCAGTCTCAAACTCTTGCCTTTGGCCCAGGTAAACCTTAGGCTGCCATCTTGCCTCCTCTCTTTCCTTCACCCCCGAGCCCCATGGAGGTGCTCTGTTGCCTCTGCCTCCTACAACCCACCGCCTCCAGATGCCCTGAAGTCACCTGCATTCTGCCCTCAGAAGCCATCCACAATTGCTTTGCAGAGGGATCCCTTTTATGCTGGATGGATATAGGAGAATTAAGATGAGTTTAAGGCTCTTTCTTAAAACAAGACATATTTTTTTGCCTCGAGTATGGAGTTTAGCTACAGATATGGATCAAATGCATTGGCCAAAGGAACATTATATTTTCCCACTCACAACAACATATTCATTATTTTTTATTGATCAACAGAATTCAGGATTCTACGAGATAGAAAATTATATCACCAATAAAATTGGAATAGCAGCATTTAAAATTAGCCTTGTGAATAAATAGGAATGTGTTGCCAGATATTGAAAGCAGGCTGTACTCTTCCGCCCTCCTTGGGGGTGGACTCTGGTCACTGTGAGTGACCCCAGCCTTCTCCTCAACTTGCTGCACTGGTGACTTTCATTTCTCACTTTATTTCAACCTAGACAACGAGCTCTTTGTATACCAAGCTTCTTCTTCTTTTTTTGTTGGGAGGGGACTGTAATTAAATAAAATTAGCTGTGATGCACAAGGCGAGGTTTGCAATACAGCCATCTTGTTGCAGTAAAAGGCTTCCCCACCGAGAACAAGTTCCTATTCACCTAGAACTGATCTCATAATTCCAGCACAGCCTGGCTGTGAAATCTCTCCAAAGAAGCCCTTACGAGCGGCATCATCTTAAATGCAGGCAGTGGAAACTGGGGAGACATTGCTAATAACGGTGCTGCATTAATTAATTGCTATAAAATTTGCAAAATAAAAAGAACATTGGGAACAAAGCGATATAATATTTACCAGTGCTGAAAATTAGAAATAAATATTCAACATGCCCTTTTTGACTCATACAAGCAAGCAGTTTTGAATAATAAGGCAGGACAAAGTCTTTTACACAGGAAAAGCTAATGATTTCTGCATTTTGCTGCTGGTGAAGAATTGAAGGATGGCTGATTTGAATCTTCCTTCAATCTCCCATCAATAAAACAGAGACAAGGCAGAGGCGAAAGCTGATCTGGGAGAGTCATGTTTTTATAATTGCTTTTTACCCTCAGGCATTTGAAATCCAGAGGGTCAGTTGTACTTGTGAGAAGGCTGGGGGAGCCAAGGGGCCCAGTCGAAACCCTGAGACGCAAATTAATTTGTTTGTGGGGCTCGGGTCTAATTTGTGGAAAGAGAGTGCGGCACGGCACTTTCTAATGTTATAACCTAATTAAAGATGGATCCATGTAAAATATTCATGCAAACTTTACCAAACCCAAAGATTTTAATCTCATTTGAGAGGTTAGCTGACTTGTGGGACCCAAAACAATTCCTAAAACAAGCTTCTATACCAGGAATCTGGAAGGCAAAGTATTAAAAAAATTTTTTAAGGTATTGCTAAATTTAAGTCATTTTGGTACCTGTTAGTCATTCTAATTAAGGAGACCTAATCTCATGCCACATTTTCTGAGTCTGCTTGGTTACTGGTTAAGTCAGATTTTTTTATTCAAATATTCTGTAACCTTTTTTTTCCCCCTCCTACTTTGCTCCACTGTTGGGAAATGGAAGTGAAAATTTGCATTTCTTAGGATTTTGCAATCTGCTACTCATAAGCCTACCTGGGACAGATTCAGCCTCAGTCCCACCAACGCAGCCTTTAATAAATGTGCAGCGGGGTACACTGGAAGCAAAACACCAGGCCAGAAGAATGCAGGGAACAAAGCATGAGTGACCAGAGCCCTGGAGGTTTGGAGGCTGCTCCCACTCACTGCAGAGCTCATGTCTGCAAAGGCACATTTCCTGAGGCTCCAGAGGAAGCCATCCAGCCAAGCCCTTCCAGGGCTGTGCCAGTTCTCCCCATCTTACCCTTCAGGACAATGAGATCGAACTTGAAGGAAGCAGTGATAACACCAAGGTATTCCCAGCACACTGATTTGGGGCCAGGACTTGTCTCATCTTACTCTTGAGGCAGCATCCACCTGCACCTGCATGGATAAGACCCCTGGCAGCCCAGGGCTTGCCTGCCCTATGGGTTGTCTTCGAAGCTGTTCAATAATGTGTGCCCACTGATGGCCTCGCAGGCACCAGCCGGACCCACCCTGCTGATGGGCCTAAGGCCTGACAAGTCCCTGGATGGATAGACTGGGGGACTGGGAGGAGACCTGGCTTGCTCTGAGATCTGGATAGGGGGAGGGGAGGTTGTGACCCTAGCAGGAGCTTCCCCAGGATGAGTGGGAATCTCAGGTTGGGGCACTTCCACAAAGTCAGGGCCTGAATAGCCAGGACCTTGGAATTCACTCTGAACCTGTATTTTTTTTTTAAATTTTATTCATTATCAAAATATATAACATATATATGTGTGTGTGTATATATATTATATATATATATATTTGCATACATTTTAAGCATATGGTTTGTTGTCATTAAACTCACATGTTGTTCAACCATCACCTATCTATTTCCAAAACCTCCCCATTGTTTCAAGCAGGAAATGACCCCACTAAGGAATAGCTCTGTAGTCCCTGCCCCCAGCCCTGGGCACCCTCCAAGGCCCAGTTCTGTATCTGATACCTCCAAGCACAGTCTTGATACCCCTTTCCCTCTTCTGTAGTGTGACTGTCGAGGAGATGGAGGGAAGGGAGTAGAGTGATTGCCTTTCCACTCTGAGGGTGAAAATGGGTACCAGTATGCAGGAGGTGACAGGGCCCTGGAGCAAGGGGCTATCCAGGACTGGCATAGGGCAGAAAGACAGTTGAAGTTTTCCAGTTGCAAAAGCCAAGCTGGGGAGGAAGGTGACTGAGTTCTCAAGGGGTGGAGAAGAGGCAATGCCAAGACATTTCCCTCTTGCTAAGTCCATGAGTAGGAACCTCCAGGATTGCTGGTGGTGGTGGCAAAGTCTGGTGTGGACCTAGGGTAAGGGGCTGCACCCACTGGGGTCTGGAAGGCTAGGCTCCAGAGCTCCTGGCCCTTTGGCACTTGTTCAATGGGCTCTGTCCTGCAATCTGTCAAGGAGATGCAATGAACTCTGCTCAGCCAACCACGGGCTCTGAAAGCAAATGAAGAAAGTTTCCCAGGGAAGACGGAATAAATTAATTAATTTCCATCAAGTTCACATTTACAGTCTAGCAGGCAAGTGCCAAAGGCCACCAGGGTCCACGTCCAGCCCAGCACCTGCATGCCCTTGCTTGGTCTTATAAGCACCTGACCCCTCCTGCCCGGGAAGTGCTGCCTATGTAATTAGGTGACAATTTCCAAGCAAAGTAGACTTTTCTATTGGGCTCTGTATCGTGAAGCTGGATGTGTGAGAAAACGACTATGTCTTGTTTTAGAACTACATCTGACCCATTCTAAGGGTCCCTGGTGCCCCGTAAAATGCTCTCCTCCTAAGGAAGAACTTAATGAAAGTCAGCCGTAAATCACCATATTTAACATTTATATTTGTTTATTCTTCACCTGTCTTAAAACTGTTGCTTGACCCTGTCTGGCACATGTTGAGATGGCCTTGGCTCACACGGTGACGCTCAGGACGCCAGCTGATTGCCCCACCCCACTCTCCAAGACCCCCCCTGCAGTCTGATTGGGAGGGAAGACAGGGTCCTCCTAGTGCATGTCAGAGCAAATGTCACCTTTGACTTATTTCCCAAGGACCGATGGAACAAGTCCAGGAAACCGCAGTCAGAGTGCTGCTTTATTTTTCTAAGAGCAACCCAAAGCAAAAAGATTGAAAAAAATCAAATGAGAATAAGCATTCTAGGCTTCTCCACAATTTGTTTAAAGAAATTAACCCATGAATTTTAATTCTCCTGGGTGGTTTCTCCGAAGACTACCCCAAGAGAGCTTTGTTCAGAGGAAGGCACCCTTGTTCAAGAGGGCAGGGTCCACCCACCACTCCACCCTGTCAGAAACCTGCCCCAGTCTCCTAAGACCAGGTCACCGGACGGCCATGGAACATCTCCCTGACAAGGGAGGCAAAGTCCACCCATCCGCAGCAGTAAAATCTCCCTCTTGTCTTGAAAGAAACATTCTTTTAATGACAAAACCAAACCATCTTGGATTTCTCTGTGCCCAGTCTGAAAGTACCTGTTCCATTAGTCGTTCTGGGCAGATCCAGATCGCAGTCTGCACCCTCTCAGGGAGAAGCGGCCCCTGGGCTGGGTTTGCCTTTCACAATTAGAGCAGCCCTCTCGTTGAAATTGACCATCTCCAGCCACACTGACCATAGCCGTGTGAATAGATGGCATCCTGCTTCTAGACTCCCTGAGCTGCAGTTCTCCCATCTGAAAAAATGCTGATCCATCCCTCCCCCATGCAAAAGTGCAACAGCAGCAGCTGCTCCGAGCAAGAAAGGGCCCCTTTTTGTTCTTTTTTTTTTTCCTTTCCTTTTCTTTCCTTTTTTTTTTTTTTTTTGAGGTGGGAGGGTGCCAGAGATTTTCTAACCAACCTGAAAATGCAACGTGGTGAAAGGCTGCCAGTCCCTCCCTTCCTGGGCGCCTCAGCTCCTGTGCTCTGTGCATCTCTAAAGCAGAGCTGGGGCATGATATTGCTGACCACACTCTCAGACCACATGCTGAGCTGGACCCTGAGAGAGCAGGCTGTCCTCCTGGATGTCGGAATGGGGAGCCCACTTGGGAAAATGGCAGAGGGCGCTCCTCTGAGCAGTGAAGTGTCACATATTTATTTTGCCAGAAAGTGTCAAACAGCTTGACTAGCCAGTGTGGGCCTTTCAGGAAATTTGCACTTGGTTACTATCGGCTCTGAGCCTTCTGGTTTTCACACTTCTCTGCTGTTAAAGTTGTGCTGTGTGGCAGAAGCTGAACTATGATACAGACATAGGAATGCAACCCTGGGTGCCCCCACTGGCCTGCATGCATCTCTGGGTGGGCAAAGGAGCGCGTTGGGAAGGAGGGCACCTCCCCAATTCTGGAGTAAATTATTCCCAAGTTTCACTTAGACTTAGCGGTGACTCACCTATTTTTCTGGTGAGCAGAGGAGACCTAGAAAAAATGCCAAAAGGAAGGGGAGCAATAAAAGAGGGAAGTGGGTGCCCCAGGAAAAGAGCTCCATGCTGGCTTCAAGAACAGCTACTGACCTGACAAGTCATGTCACTTATAAAACAAACGCCATTTTCAAATGAGGAAGTATACAAATTTTTTTTCATGGCTGTGTCCACTTGGGAGAATATTTTCAAGCACAATGGCTAAGGTTCTATTTTAAAATTTTAAATGTGCAATCCAAATAATACCCTGTGGTTCATTAAAAAATAAACCACAGCCAGCTGCTGATTGGTACCCACATCAGATCTGGCAAAACTTTACATGAGACCTTGGGGCAGGGTGGACTTGCTTGTGCATTGGTATGATTCTGTAGAATATATAATATTTACTTAAAGTCATATTGCACCAACATGAAATTTTAACTTTCTAGGAAAAAAATTAATCAATGCTAGTATTAAAATTGGGACTGATTATTGGTTATATAAAAACTGAATGGAAATTCCTAGAGGATAGATGTATTTCCTGGAGATTTCCGACAAGATGGGAATTTGTAAAAACAGGACCCTTCACAAAGTGATTATTATACAAGGACCAGATCATTCTACCACCACGAATTCATAAGGTGTCCCTGGAGATCAACACACAAAAAAATCAAAATTTTATAACAGTTTTAAATAGCCAAAAAGCTTCCCCGTGCATTCTGTGGAGCTGAGCAGAGTGCCTCTGGTTGTACGGTTTCCGGGAGCTGCCTGCCTGTCCTTGGCCATCTCCTGAGGATGCAGCTCTGTCTCACTTTCCACATAGGGTGTCGCGTTCTTAATTTTTGTGCTAAATTTTTCAGACCCCCTCCTTGTATGTGAAGCAGAGGTAAATTAAACAAATTATGAACCACGCAGAAGCTGAGACATTTTGCCAAGTTGCAGCACTGGCTTTCCAAAGCCTTTGCCACCCGCGCCCCGAGGTGGGCTGGGCTCTGTCTCCTGCAGTTGCCCCCGCCACTTCAAAATGTGTCTGGAAACGGCTTTGCAGATGGCCTCGTATGTTTTACAGGAAATATTACTTAAACATTGAAAAGGATCACGTTTCTCCTGTTAGGAATTACAAATCTGGATTTCATTTTCTCTCACTTTTTTCCCCCCTCCAAACCCTGGGAAAAAATGTAACTGTTATACATGACATGCAGGAAGCATTTGGGATTTTTTTTAATACACCCCTAGCACTTGCTCATTTCCTTGTTCTTTATATATATTTATGCACATGCATGTGAAATATATTTACATACAGTATATGAATACACATACTCATAATCGTGTTATTTTATTTATAAGTAAACATAATTGCACAGGGGGAAGAAACTCGTTTTGAAAATTTAAAAGACTGACTCTTCCCTTTTTTCTTCTCTTTTTAATCTTCTATAGCACAAGAAAAGAATTCATCATTCAACTCACTTGGATAACTAAAACAGGAGCCCCTGGCTCTCCCCGGCTTCTCTCCATGCATTTTATGTAGATGCATGAAGCCCAGGGGAGCCTCTGTTGTTGGGAAGATGATTAGCAGCGATAAGCAAGGGAGTGGTGAGGAGGTGAGTCTGCCAGAAGCCCACGCTCCTGTCTCAGGCTCCTGGCAAGTCCCTCACCATCTCTGAGCCGGAAGGCAGTGAAATATGCACTCTGCCGTGAATGTCCACTTCCAAATACTGTAGAGACCACTCTCCCAAAAGAGAGGCACGCTGACTTAGTCGGAGCTCCAGCTGGACTCTGGAATGTTCTCCGACAGCAGACAAGGGAAGCCATGTGTGTTCTGAGGTTCAGAGGGGTTCAGGAGGTCCCCTGGCTGCAGGGGGACACAACTCAACTGCCATCGGAAGTCTCAGACACTCAGCATTCAGGAATCCTCAGTTACTGTTTGCATTTCAATATTTCTCATGCAAACCCAGATGGAGAGAAAATTGACCCAGCCAGATAATGACACTCTCCCCTTTGTCACAGATTCCACGGGTATCTCTGAATGCCGCTGTAATAGACACAGCAGTGATTCTCCTTGTCCAGCTATAGACAGAGCGCTGGAGGAAGCCTGGATCTGTGTCGGGTTTTCCTGGACTTCCAGCCATTCCCTGAATCTTCGTGCCCAAGCCCCAAGGTGCTCGGCATGGTGCCCGGCCAGTCTGTGCGTTGGCCTGCTGGCTGGAGGGCTTTCCTGTGTTGGAACGCAGTGAGCGAGGCCCACGCAGCAAGCCAGCCACAGCCCCTGCTTCCTGAGCTGTGGCCCTTCTCCTCGGGGAGGAAGCGACTTCTCCGGCCACAGCAGAGCCCTGCCAGGCCGCTGTCCCTGCTGCTGCCCAGCTCCACCGCCCCTCACCTCTGAGGCACAGACGCCTCTCCAGCCATCTGGAACCGCCTTCCTGTGTCTCCACCTCATTAATTCCCCTTCTCATTTCATATTTCCTTAGAAAATGCTGCTGTTTTCCTCTCTCTTTCTTGCACCATGGCTTAAAAAACCTGTTTCCATTAACCAGCAGGGTCCCAGGCTCCAAGTCCTCCTGAGATGGAGAAGTCAGGGGACCCAGTGCAGCCACCAGCCCTGCTGTCTGCTCAGGTGGGAACAAGGAAGCCCCCGCGCAGTACTGGCCCAGGCCACAGCTCAGGCCCAGGGGCTGCCTGGGCTCTGGGCTCAGCTGTGGGGCAACCCCCGAAACCCCCGACCTTGCCCCATTGCAGAGACAGATGGCAATCCAAGGGATGTCCTCAGAGGAAGCTCTTGTGACAGAGCCCTTCCCAGTGCCAGCCAGGCTGTCTGTCTGCATGCTCAGACCACAGTTAGGAGAAGCAAGCCTGACCAGAAGCCCAGGTGACTGGGGGGGGGGGGGGTGTTGCGGGGGCAGGGGTCCACAGGATGGAGTAAGCCAGCACCTGGGCTCTCACCCTCGCCCTGAAAGGCCATTGTCCACTTCGACCAGTGGCCAGCTCTCTGGAAAACCACTTCATTTGCAAGTGTCTACACCACCTCCTTTGTTGTTGAACAGCACAGAAATGGACACAGGAAAGAGGTGGCGCATCACCTAGAGGTGGATGCTCACCTAGGCCTGGGAAGGGGTCAAGCAGTGTGATCAACCCCACTGCAAAGGAGGAGAGGAGCTGGTCCCCTCCTGTGCTGTCACACCTGCATTGATGCTGCTGGCCTTCACCCCACATGCCACCTCCCATTACATGGTGGGATGCCCCACCCCCTCCTGAGACCAGCAGGACACCTGCCCTTGGAAGCTCTGACCACTCATGGGGCCACAGGGCAGGACCTCACCTACCCCATGGAGAAGTCCAGCCTCCAAGGTGGCTCTGAGGTGGCACTGTGCAAGTCCTGAAGGGTGGGTATGTCCGCAGTTCTGTCCCTGGCCTTCTCAAGAGCCTCCTACAGGCAAGAGAGAAACACTAGGAAGCCACTTCCCCAGGCTTGAAGCAATCAAAAGGGCCCAGTGAATGGTGGTTATCACACGTGAGATATTTGGGACTTTTTAAAAGAAAGTTGAGATTTATTGGCAATGATGCCAAACAGGCACTCTTCTGTTGGTGCCCAATAATGATAGATTGGGGAAATAAACCATGTCTGCACATCACCATGACATTTGCTAACTGAGAACCCGGAACATGCAGTAAGAAAGGGGGAGAGAGATTATATATGTATGTATTTACATATACATATATGTGTTGTGTGTGTATGGTACACACACACACATATTATAAATATTTGGCATACATAAGATGCTAAATCAGTATTTCTTGAGTGAATGAATGTACACATCCCTGTAACACTGCCAGACTGGATTAGATGAGTTTCCCTACTTTGCGTTATTTTTTCTACACACATGACACATGCAAACTCTCATTTGCTCCCTTTCCTTCTTCTCTTCCCTCGAACTTCTCCTTGGAACTTGCCTAGATGTTTTATTATAAGCCCGTGATATTTTCACAGAGGGAAAGCAGTGCAGGCTGGATTCTTCCCAGAGGGATGCTCTGTGGGTTTGGAGGTATGGAGGAGCCTCAGGGGGGAGGAGGCACCCTCCTTGGTGCCTACTTCATCATGGGACCCCTGCACAGAGGAGTAATGCCCCTTCTTTGGTTTACCTGGGAGAGCAAAAGCAGCAACCTAGCACCTCCAGCTGGCAGGCGATGGGTGGAACCTGGCCTTCGTTGGAGATCCCCCTCTTTGGTCTCCTCAAGGAGTGCTGCTTCTGGAAGTTCACTGTAAATCCAGGGAGGTTCAGCTGAGAGCAGGAACCAACCTTAGAACCCAACCAGCAGTCAGGAGGCAGGGACGGGGGCAGGCGCCTGTTTCAGAGGGGCTGGCGGGACCCATCCCTGAGACTGACCTTTCCAGCTTGACCTGTCAACCCACGAGGGCCATGCAGCAAAAGTCCAAGGCTGCAGCAGGATATTTCCATCCTTTAGATCCTCCCAAAGGGTGAAAATATTCCTGTGTGCTACTAAACATGATGCTTCCCATGATCAAGCAAAAGAATTACCCACAGAAATCCTAAACCCACCTGACCCAGAGAAGAAGGGGTGCCCAAGGTCCCTGACGTCTGATTACATGAAGAACATGACTTTCATGCCAACAGATGAACTAACTCAGTCCTACACAGGTGAGGCTGGGAGGTAAGTAGAGACAGAGATGAGTGTAAACCAATGACAAAACCACATAGAACAAATGCAGCCACATTGCTGTATGCCCAGAAATGGACCGAGCCTGGTGCTAGCCTTCTAGATCATTCTTTGTCACTCATTCTAGCGAGTACCACATCCTAGTTCTGAGACCTTCCTTTGTGAGCACACAACCAGCGCTTCTGAAGTGTCTACCTGCCATTCCTCCCCTTCTTTGATAAGGTTAGCATGTGCTCTGTGTGTTCCTGGCTCTGAAGGACCCTGCAATGGAGGAGGTCTTGTCTCCTCACATCCTCAGGTGCCCCGTCTCCCATCTACACAGTGCACGGCTTCCCACAGGCTTTGCTCAGCAGGGTGCACTGGGCATCCCTCACCTGCCTTCTGAAACGGTAGCATTGGCTGGAGGGATACAACTGCCACAGGCAAGCTGACTTCCCTTGACAGGGTGCCTACCTGATCTCCCATGTCATTGGCTTTGAGGTGGCAGCTCAGTCCTGCTGTGGACCATTCACCTCCACATGGACACGCTCCGAGCTGCAAGGAAGGAATTCCTCCAGGAAGACCAAAGGAGGCATTGAGAGCGTGGATCCTTAGGGCTCCTTCACAAGTGTAAAATTCTTGGGGTTTGTCCAGACTTGCGGCTAACAGCGCACAGACTGGAAGAAAGGAACACCATCGGCTGCCTGAGAGCTCCTGGCAGGGGCAGGCAGGCATGTGCAGCTCTGGCCAGGCCCCCCGAGTCCAGGGAAAGTGGCCAAGGCAGCAACAACAGGGTTCTTTCCAGAAAAACTGGGTGGCTCCCAGGGAGCATCAGGTTAGGATGTGGGTAAAATGTGGCTCAGATGCTTATGTTCATTAGAAAGGGGACTTAAAAATAGATGGAAAATAGCTTCATTCCATTTCCTCAAAGCCTCTCTCCTCAAAAAGAGCATGCCTAATGGGCAGTTTGATCAGCAGCAGTACTTCCCCACAATTACGTGGCTGGGAAAATTCCAAGATATAAGATAATTTATTGAAAAGAATGCAAATACGATTATTCAGTTTAGAATGTTTATCTTTGGGAAAAAAAAAAAGATCTATTTCGGCTTCATTATTTTTACATCCTTCCCAAACTCCCCAAATTCTCTTAAATACAAAAAAAAAAATGTTAATCTGCCTCATTAATAATAATCAATTGCAATTGCAGAATATTCTCTAATAATGTTCATTAACTCTTCTGTGTGTTTTGTCCCTCTGATATGAATGTGGGATTGGGATTAGCAGGGTTTTCAATTTTTAAATAAGCCAAATAAATTTGAGGAAAATTTATTTTCAATCAAAGCAAGGTATTCAGACTGCAGGGGAGACGGGAAGGAGAAAAGGTGGGCGGCGAAGCCAGGCGGGCAGGCTTTGTGCCTGCAACACGCGCCTGGCACTGGCGCCCGCGGGCCCGGCTGGCTTCCTTGTGCTGTGCCTACCTGGGGGACAGTGAAGTGGCACAACCCTGGACATCTCACAAAAGGGACACTGCCCCCGCTCCTCCCCAACAGTCTGCCTCCTCTGTGCCCTGAAGTATTTCTGTTCCTGGAGCAAGTGCCCTCCCCAGGCTTCCTGTGCAAGAATGCAGCCACGCACCCCGCCCGCACTCAGCTATCTGCTTGGCACGGGCCATGCTCAGCTGGGACTTCACTAAGGATCTCGCTTTCCTGGGCAAACACAGCTTCACCTGCCCTCCAAATCCCTCTCTCCTCCTCCTTCCCCAGCCCTCCCAGCTGAGCTATGGTAATCAGGTGGGGGACACAAGGTAGCATTGAGGTAATTCAGCCAATTAGGCCCTGAATTGTTTGCATCCAACAGCATTTTGTATTTCTGCAAATGTGTGAAATGCAAAATGTGCCCTCCAGCAAAAACGACAGCAGCCATGTACTGGCGGCATGTCAACAGATCCTGGGAGCGGCGGCCCTGACGGCTAATAGCGACGCACGCATATGCTTGGGAAGGCTGGCCTTCTTTATGTGTGCGCCTCTCTGCGAGGGAGGCAGAGCTGGGGGTCTTGGTGGCAGATGGGCAAGGGTAACAGGGATTGGCTAATCCCAGATCTGCATTCTCTTCTTCACGTAGCAACTGGGGAAAGATGGGGCCAGCTGTCAAATGGAAGACTTTCATGGTCCCCTGCACACAACAGCTGCACAGGCGCTGCCTGCTTGGTTCTAAATTATTAAACATCTTTTTAGTTTGTTCCAGCTGCAGGCATCAGTGTGTTTATGCAGCCTTTGTGCATTTTACATATGATTCCTTCTCCTCTCCTCTCATCAAAATGCTGTTTGTAAAAGTCATTATCCCATCTGTGCCCCAGTTTGGCCAAACAGCCTAAGACAAATCCGATGCCATTCTCCTTCCAGGACAATTTGGGAGTTGAAGATGATTGCTGTGACTTGAGACTTCGGGGCTTTGCCGCGTTCTCTGTGCCACCTGTAAGAGGTGGCGTCATCTTACGGCTTCAGGGGACCGACGCATAATGGGGATCTCTGCAAGGAAGGTTTCATTGTCGCGCATTTATGGCTTCAGAGAAAACACACATGCGGAGAAAACAAAACGTGGCCTCGACATCTGCGGAGCTCTTCCAGAGCGCTGTCCTGGAGGAAGGGGCTCAGCGGGTCCTCTGTAAGTCGTCGCTGGCTGGCAGCCCCCGTCCCCGAAGAGTCCAACGACAATAATACCGTTATTATCCGCCAGGGACATGAGTCTTCGCAAACAGGTATAAAGTGCCACTGTTTAAAAGAGCTGCTTTGGCAAGGACGTCCTTGACACCCATCTACTGCATGGGCCACCACAGCCTGGGAAGTGACGATGTCATAAACATGCCCCTGGCAGGACAGAGCCTGACCTGATGTGTTCATTATATTCCTGAACCCAGGAACAATGTGTTGTTGGACGTGGTTGATTCCTGCAGGACACTGGTAGCTGCCAGATTCCAGCACAAAACGAAAGACTCCAACCACAGCGGCACCGTGGGCAGCCAGCATTAACTCTTCCCTCCACAGCACACAGTGCTCTCGGGGTAGAGGCGGCAAGCTGGGGGACAGCCTGGCTGCTCCATCTGCCCCTCTCGAGCCGTCCACAAGCCCTGAGCTTGTGGGCACCAGGGCACACGATGCCCAGCCCCTGGCTGAAGGCCATAGCTCCTTCTCTGGCCAGGCCTGGGCTCTCCCCTTCTCACCTACCGTGTTGCTCCCTGGCACTGTTGGGTCACTATGGTTTATTTTTAATGTAGCAACACATGCTTCAAGTGGATTTCGTAATACATCTAATATTTTACTTCCCAGGGAGTCTTTATCAAAATCAGCCTCTCTCCCCTGTTAGCCAGGAGCACAGTTAGAAAAGTGCCAAGTGTAGTCAGGAGGCGCCTCCCCAGACCTGCAAATTGCATCGGACACACCTCTAAATGAGGGAGTGGGGGACACCAGCCAGGCCTGGAACCCTCCCAACCTGGCAGCACTTGCTAGAAAGACGCCAGTAGGGCCAGAGAGAGGCCAGACTGACACCTTCAGATGGCATGGCATGACGTGGGGGCAAGGGCTACTCCTCCAGAGCCTGGGGACCATGTGGGCCACCCGCAACACAGTCATCACAGGACAGGTGGCTTCTTGGGACAGCAAGTGGACAGGATCTCAGAATTTCCAAGAGGCCCAGAAATACCATCTCTCCCTGTCTCAGAAAATGGCCAAGCTGCCAAGGCCAGAGCAGGAGGCTCTGTGCTCGGAGATCCTTGGCCAAGCTGGAGCCTGAGAGGAGGAGGGGCTTCCACACCGACACCCATCCTCAGCTCAGGGTGGGTGCTGTCCCCCTACAGGCCATGCTGCCCCTCTGGCCTTTCTCAGGGTGGGGCTGTTGCAAATCAGGCCTGGGTGACCTGCAGCAGTGACTGCAAAATATCACTTAGAGGGTCCGGGTTTGCTCAGAAACGTCTTAATGAAGTACTAAGCATTTATCGAACTTCACTTACTTTAACTGCAGCCGGTAAAAGTCTCCAAGGACAAGGAGGAAACCAAAATTTCCAGGGAATGTAAATTCCAGCTTGGGCTAATTTTGAGGACGATGATTTCTCTCCTTTACGAGGTGCATAATGAGGCAGCCCACGCCTCAGGAGCGGACAGGGGAGGGCTGCTCCATCCCCAGGGCGGGGAGCAAGCCGGGAAGAGCCAGCTTCACACTAGACAAATGGCTCTTTTGTCTTACTTCATTTTTAATTAGCCTCCTTTTTAATGACCTGAGTTAATAAGTGTCAAAAGGTGCAAAACACAGCTTGGCTTTATTTTTAAAGTAGGAATTTGCCTTTAATCTTGGAGGCAAAGCCGGGCCCTGGGCAAGTCTCGCCTTCAAGGGCGCGCGGCAGTTCTCACTGCTCTGGCGTTTCTGGCCAGCAGTGCCCGGACACCCCCGCACAGAGCCCCAAGGGGTCGCTCTGATGGACTGGGGTCCCCAGGGCCTCCAGCAGCTGCCCAGCTTCACTGTGCAATTCCACACAAGATCCTTCTGGGCCGAGCTTCCGGCCAGCTCTCTCCATTTTTCCATGGCCCCATCCTGGAAGCAGCCCATACAGTCCTGGAAAGGGGGAGAGGGATTGAGGAGGTGGCAGGGGCTGATGCCCCACCAGGCGGCCAGGTGATAGGCACAGTCTCTCCATGCCCTGGGCAGCTCAGGTGATTTTACTTCCCCTTTGCTGCATGGCTCAGGTGACGTTCCTCCTTGTCCTTCCATCTATCCAGCCTCAGCATGCAGGAGGGACCCAGAACCACGTGAATGGCAGAGGTGAGGTAAGGGCACACTCGGGCTCCAAGGCACTTCTAGGACGAGCCTGCTGCCGCACGCGCTCCCAGCCCGGCTTCTGCGGGGCCAGAAGACAGGCTCTACTTTGCTTGCAGCCGAGCCCCACTCCATCAGGCTTCGGAAACATGCAGCTACCGCAAGAGTGGACAACATCTCCCCCCAGAGCCAGGTGCCACCGGTGTGGGGGAGACCAGGGCTGTTCCAGGCTGCCCAGAGCATCTCGGACTGGATGCCACTCCAGGAGAGCAATAGTATTAATTTTGTGGCATTTTATAGCCTGGATAAATATCCCCCAAGGCCAGGCTGCAACCACAGCACTCACATTTGTTTATGATCAAATAGACTGAATAAGCAGGAGCGGTCAGAGGTGAAGCTGGCACAGAGATCTAAACCACTGGGCTGCTGGGCCCAAGAGCTCCATCCATCCGTGAGTCCACGCTCAATGCCCCTGTCCTCAGCACAACCAGAATGCTCATGGGTGCAACTCCGTGCTACACAGCCACCCCATCTGCCAAAGAGGTTCCTGTGAAGACCTCAAGTCCACGGAGGCCAGCGTGACGGGTCTGCTCTGGCAAACTCTGGAATTATTTAGAAGCACTCAAATCCATACTGCTTTATGCTTAAAAAATCAAGATGGTGCACAAGGCCCTGGGTTCAATCCCCACCACCAACAACAAAAAGAAAAAAAAAGAATCAAAATCAAGATGTGCAGAAGTTGTGAATGGCCTGTGTGGTCACTCTGAGTGTTCCTAGGTAGGTTTATTAAAATTCATTTCAAAATACATACATACGTAATAAACAGCAGACTTGTGGCTTAGGTCTGTTGGTGCAGGTAATTTCCATAAAAATTAATATTCCTGACTTTACTGGAACTAAATAATTAAGGAAGAAAGTATATTACAATAATAAAATTATCAACAGACTTTTGACAAGCAGTCATGTGCTTGTAAATGAAATTTATTTAGGTGCCACTCAAAACATTGTAATTAAGAGGTACAGAATGCATTACCAGATGGTTCTTGCTCACTGTCTACTTCCTTTAGAGAACAAGGAGATCAGAGTGAGCGCTAACTAGCACCAAGTACCCAATCACCCCACGACCCCAACAGCACCCCATCATGGTCCTGTGCCCAAAGTGTCCATGCTGTGCAGACTGGGGCAGACACACTTGATGTCAGCCTAGGCCATCACCAGCTGGAAATGAAAGAATGGGCAGCGATACCTGGAGTGGGAGCACCAGGGTTTTAGAACTAGATGTGGACGGACGTGTGTTGATGAGAGCTCACGGCTGTGCCGCCTTGCTGCACTCTTCCACTGCTGGGAGTCACCCTGCAACTCAGCTTAGGGACGCATGCGGCACAGTCACGGGCTCTTGGTGCCTTTGGTCTGAGGTCAGCCACTCTCTTATTTCCCTGGGATCATTATTAGAAAGGGGCTTCAGGCCTGGGGTGTGCTCTGGGTAGAGCACTGCTGTAGCGTGTGCACAGCCTGGATTGGAAAGGATGTCATGTGCCGTGTGGGATGGCCCTGCAGAGACCTAAGGTGGGATAGTCAGAAGGACCTGGGTGCCTTGCTGAATAGAAAAAGCTTCTGGGCTCAGAGGTGTGGAGTGGGGGGTCAGGTTCACACCATGGTGGGAAGGTGTGTGAGCTAGCTCAGGTGGCCATGGCCAAGTACCTCAGGAGGCGACTTGAGCGACCTATGTCCTTCCTGGGGTTCGAGAGGCTTGGTTCCCAAGGTCAGGCTGTGCGCTTGGCTGAGTTCCCCTGAGGCCTCCCTGTGTGCATGCAGCTGGCCACATCCTCGGTCCTCACACTCTTTCCCTGGGCGTGTGTCACTGTCTTCCTCTCCTTTTCCTCTAAGGACACCAGTCACATTGGCCAGGACCACCTAATGACCTCCTGGAACCACAGTGAGCTCTCCGAGGCCTCTCCAAATACAGTCACCTCCTGAGGGCCCACAACCAGGCCCTGGGGACACCCACCCTGTGTTTTGTTGCCTGTCCTTCACAGATGCCCAGAAGGACCCCAACTCACAAGCCTTCTCTGTCCAAAATAGTGGCTCTAATCTGGAGGAAGCTGGTAAGCTCAGGTGACTTCAGGATCGAGCCCCAGGTGACACTTGCCCTATGTTGCGATGGGTGGGGACAGGAGGGTGTGACTGGAGACTGTGGTCACACAGGGATTTAGTGCTGCTGGTGAGAGGGCACAGGCACCAGGAAGCCCATCTGAACTGCTCTTCATGGGGCGCTCCAAAGCCCTTGTGCAGACTCAGCCCTGTTCTGCCTTTGACCAAGAGTGAGATGGCACAACCCTTGCACTGTCAGCAAAGCTCATCATGGACAAGAAATATTTATTGAGTGTGCTCTGTGATGGGCATTGTTCTAAGTGCTTTGCTTACATTAACTGATTTAGTGAGTCAACCACTGAGTGAGGGAAGTAGTATCATTGTTCCCATTTCACAAATGAAGAAATGGTAGCACAGAGAAGTGAAGTGACTTGCCCAGAGTCACACAGCTGTAAGCAGCAGGGCGTTGAAGCTAGAGGACTGGGCTCCAAGGCAAGCTCTTCATTCCTTGACACTCTTCCCTATCACTAAAGTTAAGGAATTAGGATAATTTTAGCCACATGCACTTAAAGACTTATTCATCTTGGTATTTAGTGTCTAAGATGCTGCTAATGATGTGTTTGCAAGTGAACCCATGAAGACACAAAAGCAGGCCCAGAGCACGGTGACCTAGAACCTGAGCCAACAGCAATAACACGGCACGGCACCTGTGGGCACATTCCTGCAGTCCACCTTCTCCCTAACCCCCTTCCTCTGCTCTCCTCCTTTCTCCCTCCCTCCCTTCCAGCTGTCTTTTCCTCCTGGGGTGAAGTGGCAGGTCAGCTGGGCCCGTCCAGGAGGGCGTCCCGTGGTGCAGCAGCACAGCCAGGCCACAGCATTGCTGCCATGGAGAGAGGACACGCCACAGGACAGGAGCCGGGCTTCCCGTGTAAACAGGGAGGGATGAGGGACAGGTGGAAGCTGGAGTGACCTGGAGGCAGGTTGCAAAGGGGTAGGGGGAGCACTGACCTCACAGATGGTTCACAGACACCCCCACAGGCTGGTGTCCCGCGGGTCCCCCTCTGGCTGCCCACCTGGTCTGCGGAGACCCAGCTGCAGCAGCACCCAGGTGGACCGCACAGCCACAGCAGGAGCTTGGTTTCCAACACCATTCGCTCCTGAGCGGAACCGCTCTCCTTGGAGAGCTGTCTGGTCGGGAAGAGAGCGAAGTGGTCCTGGGGTCTGTTAGTGCTGGAGAGCAAGGGAGGACTCGGGAGCGAGGAGGACTGTCCAGAGGTCACAGGCCAGTTCAGGCACAATCTGAGCAGCAAAAGGAACAACAAAAGTAATGGATTATAGTCTATGAGGGAACATAGGGACTCAGGATTAGGAGTCAAGGAATGAAATAGGGACACTGACATGAACAAGTAGGGAGCATAGAAAACTGATATATCACCAGAGATGATGGGTGTGGGCGTTCGCCATTTGGCAAACTTGATGCTAGTAATTACACATGCCAGAAAGTCAGTGAGTGCTGGAACCAGTGGGTGGAAAGTGGCCCAGGACAGGTGTCTCACACAGCCCCAGAGTATGGCCTGCCGCCATGCTTATCCAGGATAAGGAAGAGACCTGGCAGCAAGAGAGACCTGGCCCCGGCCCAAGGGAACCCACCGGAGATGGTCCACTCACATTGTGCCCCAGGGACACCCCACCACCTCCGGGATGTTCAGAAATACAGAACACGGGTCTCTAAGCAAACGCTGAAGGACACGGAGTCCCTGCCACCAGGACTGTCGGTGACATCGAAGACCAAGAACTTGCTTAAGGCCGATGGAGCCTCCACAGGCCTGACCCCAGGTCCTGGTGTCGCGAAGGGCCCACAGAAGGAGCAGCTGGACTGGGGTGTCTGGGGGAAGGTAGGGGAGTTCTGAGAGCTCTTCCTGCATGTTTTCTACGTTTGAAGTTGTTTTAAAATAAAAACCAAAAAAAAAATTGTGAAATGTTTGGCATCTAGGTGATGAAAGTAGACTGTTAGCTAACCCCTCAAAAATAGGCAAAACACACTGCCCTCCCAGACACAGAGGGCCAGGGCACGGCTCAGGCAGGAGAGACCAGGGCAGAGGCTTTCTTCCAGCACCCGTGGGACTGGGGCTGTGACGGCACCCTTTCTCAGAAGCCCTTTGGCAGGATACATCTTGAGACTTAGAATAGTTTTTTTTTTTTCCCTTTTGACCCTATAATTCCATTTCTGGGAAACTGTCCTATGGAAATAATCTGAAATCCAGAAAAAGGACTATGTCCAAATATATTCCTAGCAGAGTTATTAATAAAAGCGAAAGTTCGGAATCAGCCTAACTGGTCGAATATGGGAAATGAACTCATAAATTCAGTGTATCTACTCAGTGGAATGATAGGAAGCCACCAAAGACCAACGTTTACAAAGAGTTTATGATGTGAGAAAATTCTAATGCTTGTTTAAAAAGAAAATTACAACCTTAGATTTTAAAACTTACTAAGTTCATACTGTATATAAAATTTTATCTGGGTTTCTTTAATTTAGCCTTTAAAGAATAAGGAAAACATGTTCTCATCTGTCAGTCAAAATCGTAGTGATTTTTCTATATTTCCTGAAAACATATTTTACCCCTGCAATGAGAAAATAAGACAAAATCCCTTTTCATAAAGGAATTAAGCTACTGGATTTTTTTTTTTTTTTAATGTCAGGAAGCACGAAAAGCAAAAGGGGCACGGGGAGGCAGAGGTGGCAAGGCCTCTGCCCACTGCATGAGCAGCCGCACTGTGCCAGGGCCTCCGGGAGGCTCCCGCGGAACGGTGGCCGGACAGCTCTGTGTGAGCAGCTCTGAGGGGCCGGGGCGCACCCGGAAAGACTCCGAATCACCCAGCACAGGAGGAGGCTCTGACATTCGGGGTCCAGCCTGAGGAGGTTCATGGATGAGGGGAGCACATGAGAGATAGAGGGAAGGACAGTGCCCTTCAAGGGACAGTGGGGACTTTAGATGGAGGGCCACGCCCATGCAGCAAAGATGAGAGGCCAGACAGGGAGAAGAGAGGGGAAGGCCGCCCTGTTGCCCAGGTCTCCAACAGCCTGACCCTTCCTTCCTCAAACCCTGCAGAGGCCCCCTGCCTGGCAAGCACAGCAGGGACGCAGATCTAGAGAGCCTTCACCCAAAAGGTCACCCTTAGCACAGGTGGCAGGAGAAGCAGGTGTGACAGGACAGGGGTGCAGGCCTGGGTGTAGACAGAGAGGGATGCCCGAGGAGGCAGAGCTGGAGGAGCTCAGGGCCGCAGGAGACGGCCACAGGAACGGGTGCCCTTGGCACCAAGAGGAGCCAACAGGAAGGAGAACAAGACTCCCAGAGAGGAGGAGGGGGGACAGTGCCCACAAGTGAGGACAGGGCGCTCTCCAACGTCACAGCGGCAAACGTCACATCAAGCGGAGGGAGTCCGAGGGGCCGTGAACCCGGCAGTTTTCTGAGGTTCTTGGTCTTTCAGGAGTTGGGGTGCATGGTTTTTGCAGCACCCGGTTTGCAAATTGTAAGACGGAACCTGCACCTCGCCCACTGCAATGAGGGGCCGAGTACAGCTTCGTCTGTTGATCTTTCTCTTATTTCAAAAAGTGGGTCCCAGTTGAGTCCACCAAATTTCCAGTGGAAAGAGGTAACTGGAAACTACTGCAATCCCAGAGTCGAGGCCACTGCTGCTAAATGTGCCCCTAATGTCCCATGATCCGCAAGCTCACGGCACTGGATGCTTCCTTGAAAGCAGCCACCACTTTCTCTAGAGGAGGGCGCCAGAGCAGGGGGTCCACTCTTACCTAGAGGATGGGGCCAGAGCAGAGGGTCTGTTTACGCTGGAAACCACACCCCCACCCCTGCTGATCAAGGGCAGGACCAGGGAAGGGGGCTGTGGGGGGACAATGAGAGCCTGAGAAGCCTGCAGGCAGTCCTGTTCTGACTGGGTCACCGGGCGTTGGGAGATGCCAGGGACAGGACACAGCACTGCTGCACGTCCAGGTAGCTTTTGAGAAGCTCCCAGGCTCCTGTCAGGTGAAATTGTTAGTAAGTTGTCTCTCTGCTCTTCAGCTTTAACTGCAAGAAATTTGCACCTTTTCAGATTTGCAAACAGCTCTTAGATGTGCGGCTCACACACCCTGAAGGTTTTATGTGACATGGGTCCTTCTGTGCACTCACTCTGCCCAGACCCTCACGGAGCACGGCCTTCGATGGCCCTTTGGAACATGCGTGGATTCTCTGCCTTCCTTAGGTAACTGGCTCAGGGAATGCCCTCTGTGGGGCACCTCGGGGTCTCCCACTGCTGGGAGCTGGGCAGCTGTGATCCTTAGGCGAGCCCAGGACACCCAGGTGTGGCCCCCAGGCCCACCCAGCCCAGCAGCTTCCTGTCCTTGCCACCCCTACCTCCCACCCGTGCATGTCTAAAGCTTGGAATGTTTTTGGAAACACTTTGTTGTCACTGCTAAAGTGCCAGCAAATTCCAATTTGTTGTCCTCATTCCATCAGCTGCTATGGAGCCCCAGTCTGTGGGCTGGGTCGGAGCTTCCTCCTCCGTGCGCTTAACCTAATTTTCTCACAGCTTCATTGAGACCAATTACTCACATATTAATTTTTCACCACGAAGAACGTAGCAATCCCAGGCAGCCCCGAGGCCTCCCGTGGAAGTCTTTGCAAAGGTGTCCTGGAGCACAAACCCACAGTGACCAGAGCTGCAGCACAACCCCTCACACCACTCTTAGATTGGCCTTCCCTGCGTTTTGAGGGTGGAGGGAGCACCCACAGTGTGCCTGTGGGAAGCCGTAGCCTCCAGGGAGGCCGAGAGGCCCTGGGAGCCAACATGCATGGAGAGATCTAATCTGGGGGTCTCTGGGGAGGGCACCTGACACCAGCCCACCTAGCACCTCAGCAAGGTGGCTCCTACTCCAGGCAACTCCCCACAGGTTTCAGGGACCCTGACTCGGTAGTGGCCAGTCCACATCCTGAGTCCTGGCCATCCCCACAGACACCCCTGCTCCTGGTAACTGAGCAGCCCAGCCCGTGCTGCCTCATTTTGGTAAACAAATGAGGAGAGATTTTTCCAGAAGCTGCCGGAGAACTCCTTTCTGGAGATGGACTGTGAGCTTCAGGCCTCTGGATTCGCCTGCCTCTCGCTTTGAAGCCGCCGCGCACTGGGATGAGGGAGGTCAGAGAGCACCAGTTGTGCATGAAAGATGTGAAAATTTACTGCAAATGAGACAAGAGCAGTAAATTCATTTTTATTCAAATTACTGTCATCATACATTACCACGTCTCCTGTAAACACTGGGCTTCAGACGGGGTGACAGCATATTATTATTTGTGAGATTATATTATTATTAAGCTATTAACATGTCACCCCTGCCTGAAACTATGACTCAGCTTGGTTCTGCATAATAGGACGAGTGAGGGGGACAGGCAGAGGTGACAGGAAGGTTGGTTTTAAGACTCAGGCCGGGCAGAGAATGACAGCTGGCACTTCAGGCCCACGTAATGAGGCGCCTTTGCAATTTTATTTGGGGACTTTGCCACCACGTCATTGCACCTAGGACTGTGTGTTTCCTTCAGGAGCACATCACCCAGACTGCGCTGATTAGTCTCAGCACTGCAGGAGGAAGCTGGCGTAGCTGCCCAGTCCTGGTGCTGTGTCCTTCTGCTGCAAGATCTGTGATGGTCAGAAATGGAGGGGTGTACAGACCTCTGAGCTCTGGCCACCTAACTGCACAAAATGAAGGACAGGCCCCTCCCTGCATCCCACTGCTGCAGGAGATGGTTCCACTTGCTCAGAGCTCTTGAGGGACTGAAAGGTGAGCCTCCACTGGCTTCAAAGGTCTCTGCTGGTGTGTCACTGTCCCCCATTCCTGGGAGGCACTGAGCATGTCCCACCTATGGGGCTTTCTCTGTGTCCACTGCAGCTGAGCAGCCCACCCTGATCCCCTGCAGCCTGATGCCTGTGCTTGATGTGTAGGAGTCACCACCATCCAGCTGACAGAACAGCACTCTGGGAGGAGGAGGACGGGGAGAGTTGCCCATAGGGCACCAGAGCAACTGCTCCTGGCTTGGGCAGCTGCCCCTGGTGATGCCTGGTCCGGGCTCAGCCCCTCTCCACCAGAAGCCCCCACTTAGTGATGCTCTCAGGGGTGCCTGAATCAGCCAGAAAGGCAGGCATGGAAGCTGGATTGGCTTCGCTCTCCCATTCAGTGTTTGAAAGCCTTTTGGACAAAAGTGAGATCTTAAGAAATCAAGTAAAGAAAAATCTTTGGGGCAGTTTTTCCTGAGGAGTTGGGAAGGAGTCCTGTGAGGGAGAGCAAGTTCAGAGCACCTCAGTGCACTATGGAGCACCAGATCTCAGGCTTGACGGGGAAGTTAAAGATCAAGTTGCAGGTGAAGGGCCTTTTTGGAGTAGGGATCTGAGGCGGCAGGAGCATAACTTCGACATCTTAACCCTGAGCTGCATTACTATTTTGTCAAATTGTCCGTACCAGCTCAGGAGTTGTGCAGTTGGTGGATGTGAACCCTCAGTGGGTTTGGGCTCCATCTTCACCCACTTGTGAAGCTGGTCTTATTCTCCGTGCTTCCCACGGACCCGAGAGCAAAGGCACCCCCGTGGCTGGGGTGGCTCTCTGCCTTGCTGACCTCTTCCCACCCATCTTTCTTTCCTCGAAGAGGAAAGGTCACCACGGCTGAGGTCACCTCAGTTTGGGGCCCACTCTTCCTAATGGTCTCCTCTGGTTGACATGGTTCTGAAGGAACCTCTGGCCAGGCAGTCCAGGCCCCTCCAGCATCCTGCAGGGCACAGGAGCCCCTGCCACCTGCCAAGCTCGCGACGACCACACCTTCTCTTTCATGACCAGTGACTGCTCCCCTTCTCTCCAGGGCACAAATCCTCTACAGTCCAGATTCTCCTCCTCAAGATTTGCTCTCAACTTACCCTGGCATCCGTGGGACCCTTTAAGAGAGAGACCAGATACACAGTTTTTCTTCCATGGGAATGATAACCATGATTTTAAGAGGAGAAAGTTGAATGAGTTCACTAGATTTGATTAAGGGAGGGTCTGGCAGGTATTGCACATGTAGAATCACAGCTAGAAAAGTGTCCCCAAACCTTTGGGGACAATCCCCTGCCTACCTCTAAACAGATGGCGTTTTCTGTGTTTGGGGAGATATGACCGAGGCTCAGGGAGATGAGGTGTGGTCAGTTCATTCCTCTGTTGCTCAGGAGGCGCCAGGCCCACATTTGTCAGCTGATGATGGCAGAGTATGAAGTAAGCCAGGGGGAAGGGCCAGCTTCGTGCCCTTGGCCCTTTGCACCTTGGGGCAAAAGGCAGCACGGCTTCAAGGACAGCCTGGAGGAAACACCACTTTTATTATTTGAAGAAGATGAGCCAATTTCATTGTCCATCATTAAGACAAAAAAATCATAATAACAGACGGGTAGAAAAGTCACATATAGTAAATGACAGCATGACTGTTCCGCACAGTCTAGGTGTTTTCTAGGACCAGAGTGGAAACCATTTTAAAGTGCATGAGCCTGGCCTTCAGGGTAAAGCTCATTCACCAACCAGGCTCTGCTCTGCGTGCTCCTGACAAGTGGAGCTCTCGGGCGAAGGAGGAGTGCTGCTGCCCGGGCTCTGCTGAGCTCCACCAGCCTACCCATGAGCAAATCCCTGGTGGTTAAGAAGGGGAGGGCCATCGTGAGGACAGCACTCCAGACCATCCCTCACAGCGTCACCAGGATCCTTACCTGTCACTTGTCCTTATTGCCTGCACACCCTGTCACCCTGCATTGAAGAGCCCCATCCACCCACCTCAGCAGTTCTGTCCTGGGTGGACAGTCAGAGTGGATGCCTCTTCCCAGCTGACCCACCCCTGAGTCGGGGAAGTCTGGCCACAGTTCCAAGACATGCCACACCCAATCTAAGCAGAAGGTCTAGGGGAAGTCAGGTCTTCCCAGAACCAGAGGTGGTACTGCGGACTGGACAGCAATGTTCTGTGATGACTCAGCAGAGCACGTGTTGAGGTGGTCTCAGGTGAGCTCTGAAGTCACAACACTAGTTTTGAGCCTGAGCTCAGCCACATGTGACCTGAGTCAGGAAATGTGACTCTGCCTCCGTGTCTACTTCTGACTCTGGGTTTACTCCAGCGTCTGCTGCATGAAATCAGGCCTGGATGACCATATCTAGTGCAACCCAGCAGAGACAGGTCTCCAGATCCCCACTCTATGCCCATTTCTGGGTGCGAGTGGATCTCCTGAGCTGTTCAGAGCAAGGAGCCAGCCCTGAGGACACACCTTCCATCTTGGGCCAAGTAGCTGGTTCTCGGTCTCCACAGGAAGAAGAGAGCCAGTGGGTGCTGCCTGGGGCGTGGCAGTGCTCAGCCCTCATTAGCTGGCGAGGGTGGCTCCAAGATGCAGAGGCTTGGCGGAGTGGGGGGCAGACTCCAGAGTCATCTGAAAAACTGGATCCAGGGCTTCATGCCCTCAGTTTGGGGTAATTTCAACCCTTCTGACTGTGTTTCCTCCACCAAGAGAATTGGGAGAAACCGGACCAGGGCCTTAGGGAGCTGGGCTGTGGTGGGGGAGAGGCTGAGGGGATGTGGAGGAGTAAGCCATGCTGGGTTTGCCGAAGGACCCTCCAGGGTTCTAGAGCAAACGGAGAAGCCCTGGAGCCCATGTGGTGGGCGAGCAGGGGCAGCTGTCTGCCAAAGCCACAGGGACAGGAGCCCAGGCCCCGGCACAGTGATGGCTGGAGGTTCAGGGAGAGCTGTGAAACCCACTGATCATGATGAAGATTGACCCAGTGTGCCAGGTAAGAAGCAGGGCGCGCAGGTATGGGACTTGGACTTCTGCAGCTGGTTTCCCGGTACCTACAGGCACCTGGTGGTGGGTGTGCAGTGAAGATGTGCTGTTGAATGAACAAGCAGACATGCATCTCCCCTCCTCTACAGGCTCTGAGCCCCTCGTGACCGGGCATTGTCCAATTCCATGTCCTCAAGGACTAGCACCCACTCAGTGCACAACACTGACACAGCGGGCAACTCTTGCAAGAATGGACTCGTGCAGGCAGCCTGGGGCTGAGAGGGAAATGGGCAGGTTCTGGCCACCTTCGTGCCAGTGCTATTGCCTGAGCCGCCCTCTCAGACCTGCCCTTGAGCCAGCCCTGAGTTGCCGCCAGTTTTCCTGCCCCGCAGTCCTCCACTCCCCATCTGGAGGACCACTGCCTCCAGTGTGAAGCCAGATCCTTTGGTGGTCTCCCATCTTAGCATTTCTCTTCCTCTGAGGCCCCTCGCTTTGCATTCTCCACAGGGATGAGTTTATGAACACACCAAAGAACCAAATTCCCCTGGCTTTGCATAAGCCATTCCTTCAACCCCGACCTCCTTACCACCTCCTTCCTCCCAGAAGGACTCACATGCTTATCACAGCTCCTTACCCAGACTGTGGCTGTGTACAGGTGTTAAAAGTGTTATACAGGGTGGGGTGCCCCCCTTGTCCCGGTAACCTTCAGCACACCCCACACCATAGCCACTGCCAAAACCAGGTGTGGTTCCAGGAAGTCATACTTGCCACCATACTGTCCACCCAGAGTCCCCAGCTTCTGTCAAATCAAACTGCTGCTTCTGAGCCCTCTCTGGGACTCTGGGCTGCCCCCTGTGGCAGCCCTGTCTCATGGCAGGCTCTCCCCTGAGGACAGGACAGCATGTTGTCGTCTGTTACCCTCAGTGTAGGCTTCCCTGAACATTGACCTTCTCTCGTTGTGTTTGCTTAAAAATAAAGCAACCACAACCAGTTCACTGAAACCTCTGGGCTGGAGATGTGTGCAACGACTCGTCAGGACGCAGCAAGCTTCCCTTGGTGCCTGCCCGTCCACCCCGAAGGCACAGGGCTTGCTCTATTAAGGACATTTTCAAAGAACAAACAAAATATGTGATAGCTGTTAGGCAGATTATACTCTGAGAATGACCTGAAAATTATCAGCTATATCAATTCCTTCTTTAAACACGGCTTTTTCCTTCATTGTATGCATGACAAGCAGGGTCAAAAAGGACTTAAATGAGATCCTGCAAAGAGCTTGGCTTAGCTCCTTGAATGGCAGTGACATTATTGTATCACTAGTAATATCATCAGTAGTAACAAGACTCTCTGCTTTCACAATGGTGCTTATGAGAGTGGATTGAGGAAGATAAAAAGTGAAAATGTTTAAGATCAATGGGACCCTGGTCTCTGGGGACAACTTAAAATCCCCCGGCAGCAGGATTTATGCTGGCCAGAACCAGGAGAGGATCACTGGCAAAAAAGCTTGCAGATTTCTGTCGAGGGGTGGGGATAATAGCAGCGAGAGCTTACTGAACCAGGGCCCAGCAAACAGCAGCCTACTGGCCAACTCCAACCCACTGCCTGCTTTTGTAAATAAAGTTTTATTGAAACACAGCTATAAACCTTCATTTGCCTATTGTCTGTGGCTACCGCGGCAGAGGTGAGTAGTTGCAGCAGAGACAAATGGAGCGCAAAGATGAAAACACTCACCACCAGCCCTCTAAGGAGAGACTGCTGACACTGGCGAGGAGTGACAAACCAGGAGCAGCATTCACACGGCCACCAGCCACGATCTGAGTGAGTCCTCTGCACATCTTGGCTCAGTCCATCTTTCTAGTAAGCCTTCAGGGTCCTGGTCCACATCCTACACGGGATACTGAGGTTCTGAGAAAAGGCATGACTTGCCCAGGTTCCACTGGGGAGTGGGCAGCAGAGCAGGAGAGGGACCAGGCCGAGTGCTTCCCCAGCCCTGCCTGTGCAGCTGGAGGCAGCTTCAGCTGGCCATGTTGAGGACAGGAGCCCTCCTCCTGCAGGGCCCCTCAGACATGAATGGCCCTCAGAGAACTCGCCTCCCTCCTGGGCCTCTTCTCAGACTTGCTCCCTGGCTGGTGTGAGGTGCTGGGAAAGGCCTCTTGTGCCTGGAACCTGCTGGTTGGGGGTGGCCTATCAGCCAGTTCTGGAAAGGCCTGTGCACTGGAGCTGCCTGTTGTGAGCCAGTCCTTGTAAAGCTGCCTGTCACACGTCGTTTCTCCTTCAGTGAAAGGAACACTTTCCTTCATTGCAGACACTGCCCTCATTGAGCTGGAGTGCGAGGCTCCTGAGATCTTGGTTCCCTAGGTGTCAACTTGAGATAAGACCCAGGTACGTGGAGTTTTGGTACAGTGCACGGGTGGGCCAGGTGACCTGCAGCGACTGACAGAAGTGGCTGGGAACCAAGGGACGACACCCACTTCTTGGTAGTGAGTGCACCTCAATGTGGGAGTCCTGGGCATCCATCCTGCAGGGCCTGCGTAGGGTGTGTGGCCCATGTCAGGCAGCGTCCACTCATGGGTGAGAGAGTGGGGATAGGGCTCTGCAGGCCGCAGGACAGGCAGAGTGAGGAGGAAGACGGGAGCCCGTGCTGGAGCTGCCCTTGAAATGCACACAGGAGAGCAGGCTGCTTCCAGGGCTGACCGCCCTGAACACCAGCGGCTCCCTCCCAGAGCATGGGCAGTACCATCCAGCTGGTGACCTAGGGAACACCTCCAACTCCACACAGAGCCAACACAAAGCCACCACTTGAGCCCACAAGGACGCCCCACCAGGCACCCGGCTATGCTCAGACTTGCTCAGGAAACCAGCTTCCCACAGTTTCCCCACAGTGAAGAAACCACCTCCCCTGATTGCCCTAGAGGGCTTCCGGGCGAGTCGGGGCCTCCTGTGTCACAGACGTGTGGCCTCAGCTTTTGCCTCTTGCCACCATCCTGCCCCCGGGGTTCCTAGGGCCCCTGGTACTTGTTAAAGCTGCAAATTCACCAAATTTACTCCAGCCCGAGTGGATGTGGGATCTCAAGTGTTCGCCACTGATTAGGCAACATTATTTCTATTATCCTACTGGGCTTCACACTAGGAGTGGAGGCACTTGCCTTGATTTGAAACTAGCAGACACCAGGAGAATTTGCTGATTGCTAATGAGAACGCTAAGGTTCTGTTGATACCATCTGGGACCCTCTTGCTGTGGGCTGAGATTAGGACGAGGAGCTCGACATAATACACCGTATTGAGCAAGCAGTGACTTGGTTACAGGCTCGGTATAACTTTTCATGTCTGCTGCACGCAAACGCTTAGCCCAAAACACCTTTTTCCAGAATATGAAACATAATATCTCCATGCTCATTGCATTATTTAAAAAGGGGCAATGTGGTTCATAACTTTACATTTATTGCATACTTTTAAGCCACTTGACCCATATAAATATTGCTATAGAGTTGCCCTCAGTTATTAAATTCTTATTGCTTATAAAAGGGGCAACAGGAAGTATATAAGCTGCAGTCCAAGGTGTGGGAAGGCTGTGGAGGACCTGGGACCCCGGGAAGGGGTGTGTTGGGGGTGTGGGGAGCAAATCCGTTTCAATCATGCTCTCTGCTTTCAAGCTGGGATTTTATTATTTTTTCCTTGTTGTAGGAAGCAGACTGTTTTACTTTAGCTCAAAGAATTATGTATTGACATGGCAAGTGACATTTTTGCCTTTCTACTAATTAAAATGGAACCCCACTCTTAAAAGAAATTGGTTGAAAGAATTTTTTATTGCAGCAGCACAGCTGAGACCAGATAAAAACAGGCATCAACATTTATCAGGGTTCAAAGTCACATCTCCTCACTGTGAACGGGAAGCACACTGCGTCCTCGTCGTCTGCTCATATCCTTATTAATGCTGCCTCCCTTGTTCTCCATGTCCTCCTAGGACATGTGAGGTTCTCGAGACGACAAGCACACCTGCCCCATCCGGAGGCGTGTGCCACTCGCGTGTGCCTAGGAGTTTGTGTCCTGGTGTGCATATTTTGGAAACGACAAAATGACCACGAGCACTTCAGGACACCTCAAAGCCATTCTACAGAGAAGGTTTCCTGAAAGCAAGTTCCCTTGAATGTCAGCATATGACCCTTTTGGGCTTACTCCCCCCACGGGGACGACACAGCATAGAGAGGGCATTACCACCCCAGCACCAAGTACAGGTGGAGATACACGGGGACCCAGGCTGTTATGAAGCATGCTTTTTCTCAATCATAATAAGACTCCCTCCTGTCCTGGTTCACAGTGGAACCCCAGGGTTGGGTGGGCATGCTTGGCACCCCCGTCCCTTGCATATTGGAGACAACCCGGCAATGCATTAACATGGACGATTTTCCTTGCTGGTGCTTAGGGCAGAGCCTTTAAACCTAGAGGTTACTGCTGTCAACACAGGACCTTTTTCCTCCTGTCACTTTTTTCAGAGATGAAGGGAAAGATTTCCCTTAGCCTACAGCATTTAGCGTGCAAACCCTCCTCCACTGCACTGTGCAGCCACAGAAATCATGAAGCCAGACTGCGACCTTCCAGTTCAGTGACAGGACAGGGATCCCAGGAGCAGTGGACGCCTCCTCTGATATTTGGAAAAGTGTCATGTTTTCTTTACAGAGAAAACTGTCAGGTTGTTGTTGGCATAAAATACACCACTTCCTGGATTGCGATTTCCTTGTTTGCTACAAAATGTCACCTGGGCACATGACATGTTTTCATTTTGCTCACAGCCCCTCTCTACTTAAGATATTCAAATGCTGCTCAGAGTCCAGCTGCCCCCGTGCCCTGCTCTTTCCTCTTCACAAGTACAGATCTTGAACATCCTGGGGAAGGAGAAGTGTTTGCAGACCAAGAGGGCTTCTTCGGTTGTGTGACTTACCTGTGTAGACTGGAAGAAAAACACTCAGCAAATTCATGCTCACCCTGTTGATGTGCTCTTTAGAAAACCTTTGGAACAAAGACATGCAATCACTGACCACAGCTGTCGGTGCTGTTTTAAAAGAAATAGAGGATGCACTGTGAATAACATTTAAAAGGCCACCACCTGTCACCCATAGCATTGGCAGAGCTGGCAGTGGTTCCTGGACCTGGACAGGTTGCTCAAGTGGCTGGTTAACTGGGGATGTCACCCACAACACATCAGCATAATCCAGCTTGCACGGCAGTCAGCCCTGACCTCCCATCCTGGACACTGGACAACACTTACCTGTAACCCCACCACCACTCACCCATTTCTGGGTGCTACGCTTGGAAGCACCACTACAGGATTCATACCTAATAAATGTGAGTGATTTAGGTGACATGAGATAAAAAGCTTCAGGACATATATTATCCATGTTATCCGCCCCCCCCCCCTTTTTTTTAACTCCTTTGAAGACCTAAAATAGGAAAACTGTGTCCCTCTTTAGGTCTTTTGTCTTGTCAGACAGAAGTGTAGTCATTTAAATGATGTCTTTTTTTTTTCTGTTGCAAATTTAGCATATAAAATAAAGGCAAAATCTGACCAATCTAAAGATGGGATTCTGCAAAATCCAATTGAGTGTCTAAGAGGGGCATGTGATGTAGATCAGCAGACTCCCCTCCAAGGAAAGACTCTCCAGCCCTGCTGCAGCCCTAAAGGGTCTGGTTAAAGGAGTGAGCTGAGCTGGAGTTCCAACCCCAGGATGACAAATGCAAGGAAAATCAAACCCCAGTGACTCTCTCGGTTGCCCTGGCACTTTTGCACAAGAGGTTGGAGTCAAGTGCAAAATAGAAATAAAACAGCAGCACAACCACAGGAGGATTTATCCCTCACCGATATCATCAGGGTATATTTTCTGGTCACAGTGAAATACACAACCTCATCTGGAGCCGACAACCCCAGTTCTTTAGCTCCTGGAATGCAGATGAAGGGAGGAGGCAAACACAGCACAACAATAAAACAGCAAAGGTGTTTTGCTTCTTTTCGAAGAATTTGCATGATTTGAAAAATGCACCATGCAGTCTGAAGAGCAGGTTCCTGAACCGTCCTGGTGGAGGACAGCCCATGGGCTGCGCGTACAGCTGGAAGGTTCTGTGGCTCCATGGTTAGGGCAGAATTTGAGACTGTCTCCTTTTCTTCAGCACTTTATGCCAAATTACTCTGAGAGTAGGGGAAAAAAAAAAAAAACAGCACCTGTTATCATGCCTTTCCCAGGAATAGGAAATTAATATTTTGCATTTACGTATGTACATATTGCAGCTCTAGACATCTGCCCTTCAAGACTCTGCCTCTGGATTTTGAAAACTTCTGCCAGATTTCCATTAAATACGAACTAGGGAGCACACGGACATGTGGCTTTCGTTTATTAAGCCTTGCATTTAGTTTTTGTTGGTTGTATTTTGTTCATTTGTTTGTTTCAGCTTGTGTTGCCATGTCTCTATTGGTGTGCAAATAAACTGCTTTACCCTCAAACCACACAGGCAGTTTGGCCAGAAGCTGACAGACTCTTTGGAAGGCAAAACTCCTGAAATGGCACAGAGAATGGTACCTCTGACCTGCAGAGTGACAGCAGCCACAAGGCATATTTCCAGGACATGACAACAGTGACAATACAGCAGAGAGCACTTCTCAGCCCAGGCCCACTCAGAAGTAATTTGGGCATTTGCAAAGGGCCTGGGCAGGGCTTTAAGGGGCACTCTTTATTGTGATTGCTGGAAGGTAAGGAGGGTTACAAACACCTGACACAGAGCAAGACATCTGCTGCTGGGCACAGACACTATTTCCAGAATGGATTCCATATTTAATCTATTTTCTAAAGTCAGAGGTGAGTTTAATAGGAAAACTAAAAAAGGAACTGTATGAATGGATGGCTCTCAACATGGAGGAATTTTTCTGGAAAAAGTTGTCCCTGTTGCATTGCATTTGGAATTGAACTTGGGACAGCCCTTGGCAGCCTTGCATAAAAAGATTCATGCTCAGTCCTGGTGGACTTTACCAATGGTCAATAGAGCTCAGCACAAATATACCTGGCTCAAAATCATGCCCAGAAAATACTCTTCTGAAGGATAAAGCTACACATTAAGCAAATTATGCATTTTCACTTAAAAATATGAACAACGGTCCTTCCCTATTACACTGTGGCAATTTGAAAATTTCTAACAGAGCAGGATAGATGCTTCACAGCCTTGTTTATGTTTTGTTTAGCTGGCTGTTCTGCCTCTGCATTACTCCAAGAAAAAACTCCAAGAAAGAAAAAAAAAAATAACATTTTTTTTTCCTCAAACATTTTAAGGCAAGAACCTACCTTCTAATGGCAGAACTTTATTTTCTTCCTCATAGTAATATATAGTACTGAAATTCCAAAGGTTTCTGGTGCATTTCAGCTGTCACCTCAAGTCAAAACCATAGAGTTCAACTATAAAAGAATATAATAAATTTAACCTGACCTAAGGGGGGATTTTTAGGCAGTCGGTTTTTTTTTAAAATTGTGTATCTGTGAGCTCCCTATTCTCACATATAAATGTTTTTTTCTTGCTGGGTTCTTTCTTAGTTCAAACTTGTGTACATATGTGAAATTATCTGCCCTCATATGAAAGTGCTTCAAAGGCACTGAAATAAGAAGGAGCTTTAGAAGAAAATACAGTTCAAAGGGAAACTTTAAAGAGCACATTTTAACCTAGGCTCGGATCTCCTGATTTTTTGGTGTGCTCCTGTCCTGATGGATTATTGTAGGGCAAGCCAAGGGTAATCTTCTTCTTCCAGAAGTACCCCCTGCCTATCTCTTGGCTTCTGGTGGCCCTGGCCCCCAGCTACTGGCTATTTAGAGCCTATATGTATTTCATACACCCAAGCAAACTTCCGCACTCCGGTTCAAATGTAATCAATGTTTTTGTTTTGCAGCCTTTGTAGATTGAGTCTTTGTTAGGCGAGAGCACATCTTGTTTCCCCAACACCCGAGGAGGAAATCCCCGGCATCAGAGTGCCCCCAAAAGGCAGCCCGAGAAATGAGCAGGGGCGCGCTGACCTTTAGCGAGACAGCTAAGGTTATGCACATAACATTTGCTTGTTTACTTTGCAAAATAAGCAACGAGTTGGAAACTCCGAGCTTCACAGACGCCTCTGTGCACTTAAAAAACAACCACAGGAACCCGAGGCCGCCGTCTTTCCAGCTCCTGTGCGCGGTGCCTGTTATCTGCTTTGCTCCGTATCTATCCTGATGCAACTTTAATAACGTTAGCCAAGACTGCTCGAAAAATCACAGCTGTAGCTGGAGGCGGAAAAAAAAAAAAAAAGGAAAAAATCCGAGAAAACGAGGTGCTTCCCCCCAGCCTCACCTAGGAGCCGGGTTGCTCTGGCCTGCACGGGGCAGGAGCCTCCAGATCGATGGCCGCAGTGGGCTGATGGCCACTGGTCGTTTTGATGGATATGACTGTAAAAAAAAAAAAAAAAAAAGTCCAGATTGGTTCACAGTGGACCTCAAACCATGTCAGCTAAAACCAAAGAGACAAAAAAGTGACAGCTGTGGAGAGCGCACTGCAGGCAGTCAACGGCGCCTGTGATTTATCGTTCCATCTGCCTCGCCGCGGTGAGGACAAGTTCCCCCTGATTTGGTTAAAATGAAAAGGACCTCAGAGAGAGCAACGTGGGTTTTGAAAATGTGCAGAAACTATTTTTTTTTATTTCCTGATTTATGTCCCTTTCCCCTTTCAGAAGGTCTGCCCCCCTGGGGAGCTCGGCGGGGGTGGGAGCGGGAGTGGGGGCGCGCGCGCCCCAGGCCCGCGCGATTCTGGGGTGCGGATGACTCGCCCCGATCCCGGCCCTGCGCACTGCCGGCCTCTAGGGCGCGAGCCAGGGCGCAGAGTCCAGCCAGAAGGGGTAGCTGCGCGGCTGAGAGGAGCGCCCCGCCCCGGACCTGGCTACCCCTTGCAGCCGGCCAGGCCCGGCTTTCCCTGGAAGTTCAGCCTGGTGCTCTGGGATTCTAATAAAAGTTTTATGCCGGTCAGCACATTTTCAGCCCATTTCCCATGAAGAGGCCTGTTGGTTTCGGTGGTGCATGGAAACTTCGGCGCTCTCCTGCCTAGTGCGGGCCCTGGAGCCCTGACCCCCGGCAATCACTTCCTGGCTGGAGGGTTTCGGCCTCTCAGGTCCAACCTGGTGTCAAAAGCTGGCCTGTCTTCTGTCTCAGGATGTTGGTTTTACCTCTCAAGTGTTTCCTGAATTTGTGAAAATTCTTTTTCTAGCCGCTTGTCCATAGTGGTTTAATGCTCAAAAAAATATTTACCTTTTTTATTTTTTTTAAGAAAAAGAAAAGAGGGGAAAGGGGGGTACTGAGAAGGAGGGGAAGAGAGCAAGGCTTGGCGGCTACCGTGGAGTGGGGGCTGCCCCCAGGGGGCCAGTTCTACTTTTGGAACATGTTCCTGTCAGGCAGGGGTCAACATCTTTTACCTCTTTTTTCCATTATTCAAAATAAGTATTGATGTTATGTTTTAGCTATTTAAAAGCCAGCTGCCTTGCTCATTTCACATACTTTTCCTGGTACGATTGTATGTGGTAATAGCTGGTCTGTGTATCGTCTTTCACAAAATCTAGCCTTTCAGAGCCTCAGTCTTCAAATGATATCAATCAAAATTTATGCAATTCAAAATCCATATGTATAGAGTCCCAGTTCACCTCATTTAATGATAATAGTAAACCACATGTTGTGTACATGTCTAAAACACTTTTCTCCTTCTTGGCTGTGGTAACCCTAGGGGCACTCTGCTCCATACAGCTTCCCAACCGAGCAGCATAATACATTGATTAATACTTGGCAACAATGGAAATCTTGAATAATAAAATGGTGAACAAGGTAAATGCAAACTAATAAGACAAGGAGTGTGTCAATAATGTTTGAAGATGTATGTTAATATAAACAACCTAGGAAGACCTGAGAGGCTGGGAAAGCCAGTTACTCCAGATGCACGCATGGTCTCTTATTAACCATGTTGAAGTTGATCTTCACTCTTCAGAGGCGCAGTGACGTGGGGAAAATGAGGCTTGGTCTGGCTGGGTCCTTCCCACAGGTCAGTGGGGAGACCTCTGCCCCTCAACCCAGCCAGGCCAGCTGCTGCAAGGCAGGGCCTGTTGCTCCTGCACTTCAGCTAGGAGCAGAGAGTGGGGGGGGGGGGGAGGAGAAAGAGAATCACTCGTGAAATTAGTCCATCATTAAAATACCTTAATCCTAGGTGGGGAATATTAAAGTGGGAATTTAGAGCATTCAATTGCATTAGCTCTGAGATCTGGTCAGAGAATGCTTAAGGTTTTCCCAAGAAGCAGTGGATCAGTAGATGTTTGACTAAGACCTGAGTTCACAGTACTTGGGTATTGCGTGCTGATAGGCACCAGAAGGTCATGCGCAGACTGTGCATAAGCAGCAGAGGTATGTGCTCCTTAAATGATGAAATCCTTCATCTGATCTATTTTTATCAAAAGCAAAATTGGTAACTGTTCATAGTTGCACAATAGCATTTGCCTCTGACAGGCTGCATTATTTACTTCAGGTTTAATACACATTACAAATAAGATTTGCTTTCATGGAACAGCATTAAACATTTGGCCAGGGGAGAGTGGAACATTTTCCTTAATTTGTTTTGGCAAATCTGAGAAATAGAGGTCATTACACATACTTCTGCATTCCAGAAACGTAACAAGGAGCAAATATTTTAAGAAAACCGAGATTATAATTAAAAATACACCAGCGTTTTAGGGCCTGAGAAGGCGTGAGACCGTGTGTGTAACTCTCAGACTGCAGCGCTCTGGGGCCCGGGGTGGGTTTTAAAAAGAACAGAAAATTGGAGGCGCAGACTCGGAAAGCTTTTCTTTTGGAAATCCTTAAAAACGCAACATAACATCAATTATTCAGCATTAGACTCAACCAGTTTCTTCTTTTCCCCAAAAAACAAGCCTTTTTGAAGCACCTACGTAGATATTCACATTTCTGTCAGGTGATATTAAAGGTTTATGTGAACATTCATACTGAAAAATTAAGCACACTTTTGTTTTGATTGACTGCAATCTGTTCCTAAAACCACAAGGTGAAAAGGCGGCGAGGGCAGCCACATCTGTGTCTTCCTTCTCTGCAGCCAAATGAGCCACACCGAGGCGGGAAAGCTGTTGACAAATTAATACTTTAAGAAAATAAACTATGGTCGTGTTCAACATAGAGCAACTTTATCCTGATTAATTTGTGTTGGAGGCTGTCCAGCGCCCATCGACAAAGCCCCGCAGTTTGTACAAATGTAATTTCCTAATATTTACATGAGGAAAGCCTCACAGTTAAGCTTCGCCGCCAGTGTGAGTTTTGTGGTTTGTAAAAAGACAATAAAAATACAGAGAGGTAATTGTAAGCACATTTGAAAAAGAAAGGAAAAAAGAAAGGATTTTTTTTTCTCTCCTCTCCTTGCACGGTCCTATAAAAATGGGCTGTGTGTGCAGACTCAGGAAGGGGAACTGCATTCAGCCCGCGAAGTTTTAAGTAATGTAACACCTAATACTTAATAATGTATCCCTGCAACCGAGTAGAGCCGAGGAGCCGGCAGAACACCCACGGTTGTTCTTAACATGGATCTTTTGCATCCTGGCATAATTCATCTTTGTCCATCTGTACGGGCTTGTCATTTTACGCTTTTATTTATATCGAATGTTAGGCACTTGTATGACTGTCTGATTTAATAAATATGAAAAAAGAAAAATGCAGTTGTAATGCGTTGCTTTGTTCTGAGAATATTAAAAAAATAACCTTTAGTTTTAATGAGATTTTTTTCCCCCATCAGTTTATACAATTTTCCAGATGCAAAATGAGCTTTTGGCTGTAAAATATTTTATCACATTGTCTTACACAATAAAGATTAGATGTTTTCTCTCTCTCAACTGCACTGCAATTATTTTTTAGTGTTTGCAAATCATAATATCATTTAAAAACCATATTTTATACCTCATCTAAAATACTTTTATAGCTGTATGATGAAAAAAATAACATCTATTTAACTACTCTTTTTAAGTGGCTGTTATGTGCTTTAGTACAATTTCCTAGGAAAAGACACAGCTAAAAACTTAGCTTTCCTTGAAAACAAATCTCCCAAGCAACAGCTTTGCAAAAATTCCCAGAATTTAATTCCCCCGACTGGAAAGCCCAGAGTGCCGGAATGTAAAAATAGTAGCCCTGTCATTTCACATTCATTAAGTGTGAAACTCAGAAATTAATAATGTAAAAATATGCTTTTTAATTAGTCTTACATTCTGCCCAATGTACTTAAATGGGATCAGCGGCTCCCTAATGATTTTTTTCTTAATAAAGTATTAGCCTGTGATGCACGGAGGTTGACAGGTATGATAAACTGGAAAGTACTTTTGGAGGCGTATGAATGATACCAAAATAGTACTCACCCATTTAGATGTAATTAACATCAGGGAGCAATATTACAAGAGAAGCCTGCAAGATTTTTATTTCGGGTTTTTTTTTTTTTTCATTTCTTATTTTATGAGTAGTTTGACGATTGCAGCAGTGATTTTATAATTTAATTACCTTTGCTGAAAGCTAAGCTTCCACTAATAGCAGGTCAACAGGATCATAAAGCAGCCTTCAAAAATATTAAAAAGAAAGTAAATCCATTTAGATGGGCTCCTCAAGCACCATGTGTGTGTGTGTGTGTGTGTGTGTGTGTGTGTGTGTGTGAGATCTGTATCGATAGAGGAATATAGAGACCTAAATAGACAATGATACATAGATGTATAGATACAAGGTGTGATGTACCTCCAGGTGTCAGCTTAGCAAGATTCTGAGTCTTGTGGAACAAGGGACCACTGGAGAAACTCTGGTCCTTAGCCTCTGGAGAGGCTTAGTGGCCAGTTTGGGAAAAGGTTAAAGAAGTTCCCAAAGTAGAGTTGTTTAACCTATAAACATCAGAAATCATTGCTGAATAAGAGACGCCAGTTGACTGTCACCTGATTTTCCTCCAAAGTGCAGTCTCCGGAAGCCTGAGGCAATGTTGACTGGAGCTCCTACCTTGAGTCACCAGTAACAAAGAAAGTCAATTGCTAACACATCCACCTGCTGACCACATTTGCTCGAGGACTTTCCCCCAGATCTCTGAGCAGCTGGGTCCCAGATGATGGTCCATTTCAACTCAGTCAATGTGGAAAGAGTGACAGGACATGTAATAGATGACAAAACCCAAGGAAGTCTTGAGTGTCTCCCCTTCCAAAGACACTGGGCTGCAGAGGCAGTTTCCTCAGCTTTTCAAGGAGAACTCCCGGAAGCTTGCTTGCGTGACATGTGTCTGATGGAAACTCCTGGGTAACCAGAAGCCAGACATAGCAGCTGGAGGACCAGCCAGCGAGCGCCTGGACCAGCCCACATCCCAATCCTAAGTTGACGGCCTGCGGTGCTGATGGAGCCTCAGGAATGTCTTTGCTAATTTGCCCAAGAACAAGGAAGGCACATAGCCCTGACCTGGTACTTAAGAGAAATGCTAACTGTCTTTATGGAGCAGGGACTGAGGGTTCCTGTGCTTCCATGTGGTCAATTGCAGCCCAGAGTACCATGAACCTGAGCTCAGGCAGTAGGCCACGCCTGTGGGATTCAACTCTCTGATGCAAGACCTGTGCCCGTCTGGTAACAAGGTACACATAGCCGGGTTGACTCCAAATGTGCACGAAGCCATTTGCACTTTATCCGTTCCTTCCTGGACACTGATATTCATGCCAGTTTTCAGTATTAATTGCAGTCCCCTACAGTGGAGATGCTGATGCTATGTTAGGCAGATTATTTGATCATGGGATGTGCTTTCTGGACTTTATACAAGTTTACCTATCATCAGTCACTTTATTATCAACCTTTTCACTATTAGAAGGAAAACAAGGAGATTATATAAAGACTATAATTTTAATTATATAAAATTAACAAATTTTTATATTTAAAATTCAAGTCAACAAAATTCCAACCAATAGCTCCATGAAAGTGGGGTAGCTGTCTTCGTGTTCATTGTGGGGTTCCCAGCTCCTGAATGCCTCCCAGGGCACCAGGGGAAGTAGTGTCAGGTGTCCCTTTCCTCTGTGTGGGAGGCACTGTAGCAGGCCTGAGAGGAGTTATGGTCTTGGCTGTTTTCTGACATGAAATGGAAACTCACGACTCAGCTTTTCAGTGTGTCTCATAAAGAGCCTAAAAAGCCACGGCCAAAATGAAGTGACCAAAGCCAAGTGTCGAGGGGTCCTGGGATGGGAGCCATGAGCTGCAGTCCTTCCCCCTACAAGATACCTGGGCTGGAGCCAGTGGTGGACCCTGGGCCCTCTCACCCGGGATGTACACCTAAAGGCATGAATCATAGCTACTGCCGTGGATTCTCTCACTGTACAACAGATGAGCTCTTCTGTTACCATGTTAGAGAGTTTGTCTTTGCTTTTGATTCATACTACTTTTGTTGGAAGGATAGAGCAAAATGTTAACCCAGTTATGACCGGTGATCATTTTGATTGCATTGTTTGTTTCATGAAGAATTAGAAGTAAATAAACTCATGTCTTTATTTATGTGTTCTTAAATAAAACAGCAATTTTCTATGCTAACTGCAATTTTCTACAATCTTGGACTTGCATCAAATTTCACTGAACCTGATTTTAGGAGATTATTAGATTATTATTGAAATAGACTCCTTAATTGTATCCCACATAAAAATAATGCCAGTGAAAGCTAATTGAAAACCACCTGTGAGTAACTCAGGGTAAGATTGAAGAGCAGATTTTCATATGATAATGGGCGTTCAAAGAGAAATTATTTCTTCGGCACTTTATATGCTATCATTTGCAGATGAGGAAACTGAGATTCAAAATCCCAGGGACTTACCAAGACTGTACCTTACCTAAAGTATAGTCACAAGAGGCCACATTTACAACAACCCATAGGTTCCCAGAGGCCTGTGTATCCTACACAGCCTCCCCGAGGATACTGGTGGTGGTCTGGGTGCTCAGGGACCCCCCCCTGGAAGATTGTCCATGGCATGTACCTGGCATATTGACTCTCTGGGGCCCGAGGCACAGAGACCTTCTGATGTTATGGTTTGGAAGCCGTCATGGTCACTCCCATCTCCTCAAATCTGTGTGGACGTCACTGCCTACAACATGAGGGCCATATAGGATCATTCAGACAGCAGAAGCTATTTCATGACTTAAACTATTTCATGCAAACTTTATTAAGGCAGAATTTCAAAGCCAGGAAATAATAACTATTATTTTTTTAAATGGTATGCAGAGAAAAAATAAAATACAAAATTCTTAATTTAGTTCCCTAAGTTTGTTTATCCTTCTTCCTTCCCTCCTCCTCCTCTCTGAGCTCTCTTCCTTCCTACTTTGTTTTTATTTCTTTATTCTTTCCTTCTCTCCTTTCTTCCTTCTTTCCTCTCTTTTTAATTCTCAAATCCAGATCTGGAGTTGTCTTCTTTAAGTTTAATCGTACCTCATCCTTCTTCTTAGAAGGTGTGACTTGGCCGGCTTCGTTGGGGGAATCTGATTCTTTTTGCTTGAAGGACTCTCACAAGGAGTTTCAGCCATGTAGAGAGAACCAGCGTCTGTCCTTTTGCCCAGGGGGATCCTGGTAGCCATACAACTCTTTCCAGAAACTTAGTATCCAATTGTGGTCCTGCAGGGTCCCAGCTGGGCTGGGCAGTACACATGTCACAGAGGGCTACCGAGTCCTGTGTTCTCAGAGCTACCCAGAGCAGCTCTGGGCAGCCAGGAGTGCTCAGGACCACCCTGCCTCACCTCCAAGGCCACCCCAGTTACCAAGGCTTGACAGTCCCACCGTGCACCCTCTTCGTTCTGTGGGTCCACTAATGAGTCCAGTCTGCTTAAGTGTGAAATGAAATCAGAGACACTAATGGACATTTCAAGACAAGTCACTGAACACAAACGGATGCAGCCCATAGCACAGGCTAGAGAAGTCAAAAGGCCTTGTCTCAGGTATGCGCTAGCCCAGCCCTGGATGGGGAGCAGAGGACATCATACTGGAGATGTCTTCCTTCCCGGAAGACAGGCAGCAGCTCCCCTAACAGGCTTCCTTAATGGCCAATCCATGCACTGGCATTTGTGCAGGAGCCGGAGGGACTGCGTGTTTACCCACTGGATGAAAGAACACGCTGCAGGGTTAGGAACACAGGCCTGAGAGCAACCTGGGAAATCCACGGGACAGGAGTAACATTCAAACCATGGCGGATGGGCCACGTGCAGGATTCCAAGGATCAGGTTACCCTGAACTTTTTCTGCAGTCTCCAAAAAACTGTAGAGGCCTGGGATCAAGAGGAACCAAGCCACCTAATAAGCTACCCTGGGCTCCAGCCAAAGCGGGCACCCAGCCGCCCAGAGCTCCACCTGCTCCTGCACCCGCCTGTGCAGTCCACCCAGGCAAGGTCAGGGACACACCTTCCTTTACAGTTACCTGTGGGGAAAGACCAGATTTTTCAAAGGAAAATTCAGTCTGGATACTCAAGAGGACATTCAATTGAGAAAAGAAAACAAATTTATTACTAGGTTTCCTAACTGCCTGAACAGCTTGGGGATAGGTGCAAGTTTTGCCTTAGTTTCATATAGGGCACATCTAGCAAGGCTTAGTATTGATTAAGATATATAAAAATGTAGGTTGTATGTGTGTGTGCAGACAAAATTCACTATCCTTCTTTAGTGATCAATTGATACTGAATGAAAACACGAAGAAGAACCCCTACCCTGTGCTCTAGCACTCCCAGCTCTGACTGCCAACCCCAATACAATGACCCAAGTTATTTCCACTTTGAGCATGAAGAGTATGGCTCAAATAATCCCACCTAAGACACAGTCAGAGGCAGAGTCTGAGCTAGGGCGGCTCTAGTCTGGCATTAAGACTTTGATGGTGTCCACCTGAGAGGGACAAGCACACTGGGCACAGTGTTCTTCTTCTGGGAGACCAAAAGACCTCTTGGCTGTGGTGGAGAGTGGCTCAGGAATCACTGTCGTGCCGCTGGAGAATTTTACACTCGGGATCACAGCTTTGCAGAAAGCAAAGTCTTCAAGGTCTATCGTGTGCTGGGAACATTATCAACCTGGACTGCAACTCTATTCTGCGAACAGGATGAGAGTGGCTGGGAGCAGGACGCCCAGGCAGAAGCTGTCCAAGGGATGCCAATCTAAACCCAAGTCCATTTAAATATTGCCAGAGGAAGCAACGCTTGGCACTTCAGGCTGAATAATCCTGACTCCTTTGCTAGCCAAATGGGGTGCCATATTCTTTGATCAGAGGCCTGACAGGCTGGCAGTTCTTCACAATGAGGAAGAACCGGTGGGTGACAGCAGCAGGCGGTGGTGAATGGTGCCAAAGCATGGGGGGTCCAAGAGGCCTTGGGGGGCTCATGTTTGGAGTGTCCTCACCCTGGGGAGTGGTCTACAACCCCCTCAAAGTGGGCCCCCAAACCTGCTTTTGCAGGGGGAAGGCAAGCACTAACTGCTATCCAAATGACCTCTACGATGACCTAGAACAAGGACATCTTCCTGGGCTCAGAAATTCATTCTGCTGCTGCATTGCAGAATGGAGAATCCTCTGCTCCAGGATCCGAAGCTTTCACCAGCAAGGGTTCAAATTCTTGTTGAGCAGCGCAACCCACTGGGCAGGCTAGTGGCTCCCGGTTATCCTGCTCAGCAGCCATTTCTCTATGTTTGCCCATAGCCGAGGCACCTGGAAACATGGTGACTCATTTCTGTAGGTGTGAGAATTTGTATTAAAAAATCTAAAATGCTACTGGGCCAGTAAGGGAAAAAACACAGACCTTTGCAAACACTTTACAAGATACTTCCATGAATGAACAGCAGGTGGGGCTGCAAAAGCCACCAGATTAGGACCAAGGGAAAAGAGGAACCTTGCAACCCAAGCACCAATTCATCCAGAACATTTTCCAAACATGAATAGGGCTCTTCTTGTGGCTTATGATGTCAGTCAATCTGTTTTATGCTTGAGCTATGTTCAGGAGTTAAAACTAACTTATTTTTTAACATAGAAGATTTTCAAATACTTCACATCCTGTTTTCCTCCAGCACAATTTTCTAGAAGATAAAATAATTGTTATTAATTTAATCACAGCAGTTCCACCCACCAATATGTCAGAACAGAGACAAAGCATGCTCTTTCCCTATGGCTATACTCAGGCACACATACGTTCATGCACACAAATGCTTTAATAGCAGATAGGCTATTAGATCTGAAACATGCACCAATGCAGTCTGAAGAAAGTCGTGGTCAAGATTCAGCCCATGCCCAAGCTCATGGGAAGCAAGGCACATAGAGAAGGGGTAGAGTGGAATCAGAAGCAAATGTCGTGCTGAACTTGCACAAACCAAACCAGGAGATCAGTGTCTCCCACCGGTCTTACAAGTTGGGGAGGCAGTGCATGGGGATTTCCTCCCTGAACAAGAACTAGCTAGTTCAGAGAGGCCATGGGCATGGGCAGCACCTTTTGAGTCTTACCTGGTTCCAGTGCATTTTCTCAGCCACCCATGGGGGCCATCTGAGGAGAGAGATGAGCAAGGAGCAGATGGACGGATGCCGCTTCTGCATGAATTCTGTCCACAACGTGTCAATGACTCATAGGCTGCCAGGTCTGGCTGTGCATTTGGGTCCAGTGTTGACCCAGATAAAGAAGGGGGACGCTCCTGCCTCTGGCTCAGGGACAGGGCTGCCAGATGAGAGCTGCGATTTCATGCTTGTGATATAGATTGGAGCAATTAACAAGTATAAGTTTTTTCAAAATAAGCTTAAATCTGCATTTTATGTGTGCAAGTTTCCAGCTGTAATGGGATTATGATGTCATCGAGGGAAGAGAGGTCCGCAGCTGCAGTGGATGAGGGAGGCAGTCAGCAGCTGTTAAAATAAAAAACTAATGGTGATTAATTCTTATTATGTGTTTGAAGATTTCACAACAAGTTCAAGACCCAACCCTTCCCACAGGGGTGTGGAGTGGAGGGGTTGGTGGCTGGACAGTCACATTCCCCAAACCAGTCATTTTGTTGTTTAGTTTTTAACTCGGTTCAGCTCTCTTACCAGCTCAGATTCTCTGAACGTCTTCCAGGTCACACGTAAGTAAGCTAGTGTAGAATACAGGCATTGCTGGCACTATTTTCCAGCAGGGCTACAACTGAGTGCCCACCAAGGCCCCCACTCATTCAGGAAGTGTCGCTGAGGTTCAGAGAGCCTGGTGTGTGCTTGCAACAGCCTGAATGGATCCCAGCAGCTCTCTATGTCCCATCATTTCAAGACTTCCAAAATATTCAAGAACATTCCTTTTATCTAATGTCTCTAACCACATGTGTGTCTGGAGTCAGGTGCCACATATGCTAAGACACTGAGCATTTCTGAGGTTTATGTAACTTGGATTTCTGCTTAAGGTGGTCTGTTTCCTTGTAGCTTTGCATACAAAATTGGATGATATATGCTTGAAAGGTGGGGAAATCCACGATGCTGTAAAGTAAAAAACTTACATAAAATGTAGCTAAAAGAATGCTTAACGTAACAGGATAATTTTATAATAAAAACAATCAAATAAGAGAGGAAAAACATGTTTTGTTTTGTTTTGTTTTTCAAAGTAAATCTCTGGTAAAAGCATGGCAAGAAATAAACTGAGAAGTAGACAGCCTCAAGCCAAGGACTCCTTGAAAGGCACTGGAAAATCCACTTCTTCATTGGTAAGACCTCTCCATCAACTCTGTTGCTGAGGGCACTTCCAGCTTCAAGTGCTGTGACCTCAGGGGAAGAGAAAGGGCCTGGCACTGGTGTCACTCGCTGCTGGACTGAAAGTCACCAGACCAGCAAACAGCTGTCTGCCCTCGACGGCAGGACTCCACACTCTTATCGGCACTGCTGAGGCCCATGTCCTGCCCCTGGTGGAAGTTTGTGTTTCTGGATGTGTAGGTTGACCTACTAATTTGGGAAGAGAAAGAAGCACCACAGAGGCAGTGACTCAGGTTACCGGAGACAGTGAGCAGAGGCTGGGAATTTGCTGGAACGTAGCTGGACCTCCCGAGCGTCCCACTGGGGAAGTCCTAGAGTAGCATGCATGGTTCCGCTTTCTAATGGGTCTGCATTTCTGTTTCTCTGTGTGCGTCTTCTGCGTCCTCGCGCATTCCTCTACACAGGTCAGAGGCAGGCAGGCTCAGATGTAAATGAGGCAGAATATGCCTGTGTCGCTTTCAGCCTGGCCTGCTGGCTTTGACAGAGGTCCCAGGGCTTCGGGGATGGAAACAAAGAACCCTTGTCTCCCAGCTTCCTATCTCTGGGAAGATCATATTGCTCAGTCCTCACTCCCCCTTTGCTTTATTAAAAAAAAAAAAAAAATTGAAGGAGAAGAATTACAAAGTTCAGGCCAGAAAAAAAGTTTGAAGCCCCCTAAGACCATCTCGCTCTGCAGGGGAGGGAGCGGGCAAAGTGGAGGATTTAATTTCAGGGCTGGGGAGGTGGTGGGTCTCTAATTCGTCAAAGGCTTCCCAGAACTCGCAGGGTCCTGTGACCCGGGGTCCACTTCTGCCCAGTTTCCCTGTGAGGATGTTTGCAGCTCACTGAGTTTCCCGGCGGCCTTAGCTGGACGGCTGGATCATTACATCAGCAGACAGTTGTTTTCTTTAGGTTCTTTTACCTTAAAGTGAAACTGGAGCAATAGAGTCCTGATGGCTTTTCCATCTCTTCCCTTTTTCCCTCCCTCGGTCAGGGTTCAGAGATGAGCTAACCCGGACCTCAACAGCGCCTGTCCGGAGCAGTGAGTCTTCTGCACGTCCTTTGCTTCAAGGTTACAACTTGGTGAAAGTTAACCGGAAGGAAGAGTGACAAGCGGAGACACACTTGACCTTCCTAACTGCGAGGAACCCTGGTCCGGGGGCAGTTGAGATCTGTGGAGCGTCTTTGGTGCAGCCTTCCAAGGGTGTCCTGTTTAAGGACAGCCTCCCGGGGGTTCCCCACACTGGCTCCCAGGCGCACACGGTCAGCACGGTCAGCACGTGGGGCTTCCTGTGCACTGAGAGCCAGGGTGTATGAGTTTCCATGAAGCTCAGTGTCAGGGCCCAGCTGAGATGCGGCCCCAGCTGCTGTGCACCGAAACTCTAACAGCCAAAGGTAGGGGGTCTTGGAGGGGCGCCAGGAACTGCCTGAGAGGTCAGAGGAAGGGGGAGGCTGTGGAGCTAGGAGGGGGAGAGCGGAAGGAGGCTGTAATAGGATGGCAGGATGCCCGGGATTCATGGGGCATAAAGACGGGGAGGCGGGGTGGGGGCAGGGAAGGATCGTGGGGAGGCAGCAGAAACACAGAGAAAACTGGGAGCCGTTACAGACAGCAGCCAAGAAAGGCAGGTCAGATGGAATGGATTCGCCACCAAAATGTACTTTTCAATCTGGCTGCAGAGTGTCGAGAAATATCTTGCAACACGTCTTAAAAAATCAATTTCAAAATGTTGATCAAGTCCCGAGGAAATGTACCTTTCTTTGCACACAGGAAAGTGTTTCCATAATTTTCACACTTAGTCTGTGAAAGTCTGCAAACTAAGGCACAACCATTTTGACCAAGATGGTATTTCACGTATCTTGACACCAACTGTTTAAATTTCTGACTTGCACATCCATTTCTGGAACCCACTGTTTCTGATTTTTCCAAAGGTTTCATTCCAACATCCACTCTTCTGCTGCATTGAAAATGAACTTTTCTCACGAGGGTAGAAAGCAGGGCAGGGCTGAAGGCTTCCTCCAGAAGATGCCTGAAACTCAACTTGTTGGACAAAAGAGAGACTGAAACCCGAGAGGCCACCCAGGCAGAGAGTAGTGACAGAAAGGACCTCAGTGGGTATCCCGAGACAGACAACCAAAGGGAACAGTGCTATGCAGTTAGGGGCAAGAGAAAGGTCCAGGGAAGAGAGAAGCTGGGAGGGGGTGCAGGTGGGAACAGGCAGGAGTCAGCAGTCAGGACGGGGTGAGCAGAAGGGGCACCGGGTGCTTTTGGCTGAGCCTAAGTGAGACCCTGGTCCACTTGCAATCCCACCCCAGAGCCTGGCAAGGCTTCCTCCAGCAGCTATCACTCTGCTCTTTCCATGCTTGTCTCCACCCACACCACCTTCTACAAGTTCTCAATCATATAAGCATCTGGAAGGAAGCTGGGAAGGGTTGTCTGTCTTGTCCATTGATGGAGCCCAATGCCTAGGACAGAGCCTGATAAATGGAGAGCACTGTGCAAATACGAACAATTAGAGCCCAAGTCATAAAAGAAAGTACTCAAACACAGGGTCTCCTTAACTCTCTAAAATACCACACTGTTTTACACGTACACACACACACACACACACACACACACACATGCCCGTGTAAATTTGAGAGAACTCAGAAATGGTTCAAATCACCCAGAAACATCAGGTGACCATTCAAGATAACTCAGGAAATCTGAGCTGGTCAAGTTTATTGCACGTCACCAACAAGTACCTTTTGGGACTGAGGGAATTAGCAAACACATTCCACAAATCCCCGGCAGTTATTTTGAGCGAGGTAGTGGGAAATGAGGACCTAAAAGAGAAATGGCAAGAATGGAAGTGAGAGTGATATTTTACTCCACAGAAGGTCGATCCTGAGTTTTACCATCTGGGAGCCAACCTAAATCCCCAGGAAAACAAGGTCCCCTCAAACCAAGGCAAAGTCAAGGAGACATAGCAATCCATACTTATTAATAGTCTCATAAAGCATCGGGAAGGCTTGCCCCCACCCTGCTTTGCTGGATGGTCGTGGGCGCTTGTCTTGTGAAGGAATACAGCAAATACATTTACATTGTTTATGAACATGTCTTGATTTCAGTTAAACACTTGATGGAAGTTAATCCCATTTGGTTTATATAAAAAATAGCTGTTCGGAGCCTGAAAACGTATCTGAGTGATGACGAGTGGGATTTACGGGTTTGGGGGGGACAGCCTGTAGGGATGGGAACAGATGAAAAATACATGGGCGGCTGGGATATTGAAGCAGGTAAATGATTTAAAACAGCTTTGGAAGTAGTTTGTTAAAAATGAGTTGCCCGGAGGATTTTCTGCCCCAACTTGTCAGGAGTGTCCCCTCCTGATGGTCTGTGCTTAGAGCAGACGGCTGCATGGCCTCCCACCTCCCCCTGCATGTCCACGTCCTTCTGCCTCTACTCCCAACAGTCATTGCACACTGGAGACCTTACGCCCTGCACTACTCTTACCCACGTGGCTGGGTCTTTGGCTTTGTCACTGGGTGTCGAAGGACCATGGCTGCCTTCAGGCTGGACCAAGCAGGCTCCCCCTCATGGCTGCACTCTGTGGTCTTTAGAGTGCTCTTAGCATTCAGACCATGGCCCAACTCCTAGGACTTCAGGGGGCAGTGAAGTCCCAGAAAGAGTGCACACTATTACACTGCATGGCGTGCCTCATGACAGACAGACAACTGCAAGGGCTCACCTGACTCTGGCGGCCACTCTTTGTGCTCAGCAGACTTCTTTCCTTCAAAGAGATGGGCAGGTTTTGACCCAAACCAGTTCTCTCACCAGACGTATGGGAAGAACAACTTCTCCTCCGTCACTTGTTTTTAGCCCAGCTCTGAAAGCTTCCAGTTGTCGGAGGCACAGGGGTGAACTCTTGTTTGGTTGGGCTGTTGCAGAATGTGCAGAGATGATGTAGACTCCAAGAACAGTGCACCTTTCCACCCATCTTGATTATTTAATGGTGTGTTCACATATAAAACCTCTGACTTTGTATCACGACAGGGATGAACTGAATGTGCAAAATCCAAGCTGTGCTTCTGTGTGTTGGTGACAATCCTGGTGGACCCATTGGACCCTAGGATGGCATGGTGCAATAAAGAGTTAGGATCCAGGACTTTCCATCCTTGGCAAGTACTCCACCTACCTGAGCATCTTTCCCTTCTTATAAAGCAAGGTGTGTGACAAGTTTAATGGTGTTGAATATAGGCGATAATAATGAGGTTAAGGTTAGCCAAGATCACAATGACAGCAAGGAAGGCCATTTTGGTATTTCCTGGGTCTTCATGGTATTCTTCTCAGCTTACAAAGACTCCCTAGTGGACGTCCTCACATCATTCCTAGAAGAGGAGCTGGGGCCAGAGACCCCACACTGGCTGGTTTTCTATCATTCAGTGGGGAGCAGGTTCGGGGCTGGTCCTGAGAGGCACCCTCAAGAAGCGCATGAATAGCTGCATGTTCACCAACAGCTTTGAGTTTCATTAGGAAGCTGGGCAACACCTTGGCCAAGACTGCAGTACCATTAAGTGCCACCTCCAGCTCTTCCCGGCCCCGTGGTGGCTCCCACTTCTACTTGACCTTCATAGGTCAACGCTTCCATGATGAGTACCAAGGCTCTCCAGTTCCTCCCTGCCTCCATGTGCCACACTCTTTTCTGACATTCTTTCACTTTGTGCAGCTTTTATCTCTGTCTTTGACTTGACTTATGAGAAAACAGAAATAGGTTCAGGACCTTGCAATGCCCCACTGCAAATACCCGTGAGGACTGGAGGGGAACTGACCTCTGTTCACGACTGAGCCCACAGGCGTGACCCACACTGCGAGGGCGAGCCTAAGAGGAGAGTGGGTGTGGCAGGACGTGGCAACTGCTGTGTCCAAAGTGGGTGAGAGAGGGGTAAGTCCCAGGCCTCCAGGCTGGCTTATCACTGCAGATGAAACAGGAGGTTGGGAAGCAGAGTGGCTCTCCATGCCTTGGCTTATAAACCCTGCAAATGTCTCGGCCTCTAGCTTTTTACCCTCCCCTTCCTGAGCTGTGAATGCCTTGCTTTGTCTCTCCTCGATTTTCAAAACTAGTTGTTTTGTTGAGTGCAAACCACTTTTCAATAAACCACCCTGCTTCTTGGGAAATGGACTCAGGAATGTTCTGGAATCCTGAGAAGGTATCTGGGGACAGGCTGCTGTAAGATTCTGGCTCTGTGGACACTGGGGGATATGTGCTTGTCCTGGGAAGGTCCACTTACCATGCACGCCCTCTCTGGTTCCCCAAATACTGGAAAGCCATGTTCACCTGGGCTAGGCCAGGCTGCAGCTGAGCAGGGGACTGTCTGGCTCACCCTTCTGGTTACAGGAAAAAGCTTGTGCCCAGCCATAGCCAAAGGCCTAGGGGAGTCAAGAAGGCCCCATTTCCTTGAAGATGCTGCTGGGATCAGAACCTGGGACACTGACATCTCTGCTCAGTGTCCCTAAAGACTCCTGGGATGCATGGAGGGGGTCACCTCTTTTCATATTCTGACATTCATCCCTTGATTTCTGCCACCCAAGAAGCACCCTTTGTGGCTGCAGGCCCAACAGGCCTTCAGAGCAAGCAGTGGTGATCGGGGGCAGGTCACCAGACAGAAAAATACTCAACACAGAGGAAGGCTCCTGAGCTCTCTGCCTCACCCACCCCTGCCATGGGGCCCCGGGCAGGTACCCCCAGGATGCTTTGACCAGACTCTTTATAAACCCCTGGTCCCTAAATAACCAAGCCAGACACAAAACTCAAATAGGTCACCAAAGTTGGAAACTTCTGCATTTTTTACTTCAAATAAAAAGAGAAAATTCAGTGGCCATGCTGAGGGTTTTGAGATAAATCTCACTCTGGGCCTGAAGTGGGGAGGAAACTGTCTCAGGCTGGTGTGAAAACCTCGAGGTTGCAGGTGACCTGGCCTGGGCAGGAGGTCTCGGGCAGACAGGCGTGCCTGAGAGCTGGGATCAGGAAAGAAAAACAGACAGATCAGTGAGCCCAAAGAAAGCAAAACTACAGAAAAAAAAATAGACCTGAAGAGCAGGGAAATCATTTAAAATATATTTAAAATGCAAGCCTCGTTGCTTTTCTGCAGAAATAAAAAGGAAGCTGAGTTGGAGAACCGACTAGGGTTTGTTTTCTTTGGACAATAGGAATTCTTTCCAGAAACATGTCACTGACTTTAATTAGCAAGACGCAGCTCCCACATCCCCAGATCTCAGGTGGACAAGAAGTCAGATCCTACACCAGCTGCGGGCGGAAGGAGAGGAGGGTAGCTCAGCCTCTGGCCCTGTCCCCATTTCACCCTGTGCCCTCCCGAGATCCTGTGTCTGTCCATTGGTCCTTGGTTGGAGTGTGCTCTCTTGTTCTCCTTCATCTTTCCCTATCTTAGTCTGAGCTCCAACACCCTCCCTGGAAGCCCCCAGTGGCCTCTTCCTCGCTGCCCCTATATTTCCCTGCATTTCATCACAGAATGATAGACAGGGTCCCTCATCACTTCCCTTGGGACAGTGACTTGTCTCAGGAGTGTGTGCAGCCCCCCAGGAGGCCCAGCTGATGCACGGGGTCAGGTGTGGGGAGGCTCAGCACTGCTTCTTGAAGCTCAAGGACAGTGTCCAGTGGAAAGAGGGGTGCCAACCCATGGTTGTGACAATCGTGACAACTGTCCATTACTGTGAACATCATGGCTTAAGGGTGCCCTTTGTAAGAACCACACAGGGTACACATGAAGCATAGGGCTCATGGATGACAGGGTGAGGATTTCTGTCTTGAGTAATCAGGAAAGGTCCCCTGGGGAAGGTCTCCACCCGTCACCTCTTCATGGACGTGTGTGTGTAGCTCCAGCAGCCTGTGAGGTACCAGTGAGGAGCAAGCTGCACCTCGGCAGATGCTGTCCACACCCAGGAAGGTCGCAGTTGGCCTGGAGGTGACATTCTCCTGATTCACAGTAAACAGGAAGTGACGCCACAGTCTTAGTGGACTGCCTGGGGCCTGGGTGGGAGAAGCCAGACCTGGAGCCTGGGACTTACCCCTCCCTTCCAGCAGGAAGAACATGCCAGAGAAGACCAAGGCTCCGGGGGAGAGGAAGCCATTCCGAAGGTTAAAACCTACAAATCTGCGACTATACGGAAGGTTCTGCAGGTCGGGTTGGGCTCTGAGTACCACGACTACAGCAGCAGGGAGGGGACATGTGCTCCCCGGGAGCCGTGTCAGGGCCAGCGTGGGCCAAACTTGGGTTCTTCAGCTGGGGCTTCAGGAGCCACCGGAAGTTCCAGCAGGTGAGCTACAGATTCAGCCTGAGCAAACCTGACAGGTGAACCAGAGGCACTAGGAAAAGACCAGATTCTTACACCAGAGTCGTTGAAAGACAGAATCCCCCAGGTGGGATGATGCTGAAAACTAGAGAGACCTTCTGAGAGGGGGGTCACCCTGTGAGTGACCTCAAGGACAGGCATCAGGTCCTAAGCACTGACCTTGGCCAATCCTGGCTCTGTCACTTTAGGAAATTCCACTGCTCTGAGGTCATTTCTTCATCTTCTACCTGAGCAGCTGAGATGCTCTTGAAGGCCCTTCTCAGCCCACAGGCTGTGGATGAGTATTTCTGTGGGAAACAGAGCAAGCTGCACACTGGAGAAAGAGGAGAGGCCCGGCACCTGCAGAGGGTTAACCAAGTATGCACCACAGGAGCCCCGGGCCCTTCCAGGAGGAGGGCCAGCTCCTCAGCAGTGTCCGTTAGGGAGCCACGGCCAACTCCTGCAGTAGAAGAGCAGAAGCACCCTTGGGTCACCATCCTAATGATACTGAGAGCTCACAATGCAAAACAATTAGTTTACCGAGAAAACGCCTCTCCAGGGAAGGTCTAGAGTGGTCCCTGAGACCTTGATTTGCTGGCAGACACCAAGGGAGACCTCAGGGGATTAGGTCACCCGCCCTTAGGCAATGGGGGATAAAGGATGCCGCACACACAGCTTGTCTTTTTGTTGCGACTTAAAAGCATCACCCTATGAGGGATGTCATTTATGTCCACTTTGATGTGGCTTGAGTTTCTTGGAGTGGTCAGGATGTGCAGATTTCTTGGGCTCCTGAGTGACTATACCAGGCTATGTGCAGGCTGAAGGTACAGCCACAGTGCTGGGAGTGACACGGGTTCAAGAGGGGCAGGGAGGCAGGGCTAGCCTGCACTGTTGGCACTCTGTTGGCTAACGGACACAAACCAAGAAAAGGGAGACGCAGAACAGAGGAGAATGCATTCAAGCCAGAAAAAAACGTGCAGCGTTGCCTCTGGGTGTTAGCAGAACTCACCCACAGAGGCTGTGCAGCCCTTGGTCTTCTGCACATGTGTCCAGGGCAGTCTCAGGTACACTTAGGGGAGCTCAGTCTCCATGGCAAGCTGTCCATCCCACTATGTAGCAGGGTCCCCAGGGAGCACAGTGGGAGGGGAATTCTTTTCCTTGGAGCAGGGAAATTGACAGGTGCTTATTTCTTTCATTTGTCCTCAAGGTGGGTGTTTTGGATGCCCACACAGATTCCAAATGCCAGGCAAAAGCCCACCCTTCATCTCAGCATCACTTGGCTAGCCCCTACTGTCCTTGAATTAAATCTAAACCTTGAACTTTCTTGGGGCCGGACAGCGGGCCGCTCAGGCACCAGTTAATGTCCACGGGTCTCCCTGACGGATGCAACCTGAGCATGGATGCTGGGCGCAGGAGAACACTGCAAAGGTCTGAGAAGGAGACTGGAAACAGAAGCTTGAGGGCTGAAACAGAGTCCAGGCAACCTCCCAGACGGGGCAGGTCCTGCCAGGGCACCGGGTGCTCCCTGCCCTCTGGTTCACATCACTTTCAAATATCAAAAGCAGCCCTCAGCGGCCCCGGGAGAGGAGGGAGAGCGCATTCCACCTCAGTCCTCCTCGACACTTCCCAGATGGCTCCAGCCGGCAGCTCTCTCTCTTGTGACTTTTCCCCAAAAAGAAATCATCTCGTCTGTGGCCGCCTTGGCCTGTGTTTTGTTGTTGCTCACATTTTCCTTGAAGAAGTGTGAGACAGCTAAAAGCATTCCTTTGGAGATGCTATCTAACCAGCCAGGGACTTCCAGAGACCCAGGCTGAGGAGCAGGTGTGTGTGTGTGTGTGTGTGTGTGTGTGCGCGCGTGCGCACGGGTGTGGGGAGGCTGGGCCCGGCCCCCCTGGAGCAGGGCTGTCAGTGCAGGGTAACAGTGGGCTTTTTATGGCCTCCATCCTGAACGCGTGGCAGGGCTGCATTTTTAATTATGATGATGTTAAATGGATTTAATGGGTGACATTCTCCCGATTCACAGAGCATTTTTATAACATTTATTAAAAAAGGCCAAAGTTTATTTTACAATCAGTAATAAAGAGGAACACAAAAACGCAGCCATTGGCACAATGGCCCTCACACGTTTATTTTGTCCACAAACTGCATATTATTCTTGCTCGATAAGTGACGGGAAAAGCAAAATTGAAGTCCTGTTCAACATTTGATCATCTTACTTAATAACAACAGATGCTCTGAGCGGTGGCATTTTGAAAAGAGCTCTGTCTGCCGCTGGTTATGAAATGGCAGGACATTTGGCACCCTCCCGCATCGCACCATTTGAAAACCGTAGAGTCACATAAACGGCCAATGAGAGGTAGGAAAATTCAGCTCCTGTCTGCAAAGCACAATTCATTTCATTTCAGTGATGCAAAACAGCAGAGCTGCCTTTCAAAAGAAGAGTCTGTGAAACTTGCTAGGCCATGTTCCCTCAGCAGTAGGAGGAAAACACACACGCACGCGCACACAGCACACACACACACACACACACACACCACGTGAATTGGTGAAAAACAGGCTTAATAAAGCTGTTTTAATAAAGAAATGCTATTTTCTCATCTAGCAATATGTCATGACTTGAGCATTATTAAATGTGAGTAGACATACCTCCCCAAGCAAAGCAAGGAGGAGCTGGCCCTGAAGAAGTCCTTCTCCCCAGCACAACCCAGGCAAAGGGTCTTGCTGGGGAAGTGGGACACACAGGAAGAGGTGGCACAGACCCACCAGGCCCACTCTGTATCAAAAGCCACTGAATGATTGACATCCCACAGCCCAAGGGTTGCTCATCTCCTCCCCATCCTTAGGGAGGGACTTAGCCTAGTTGCTGATCCATGTGTTGATTTTCTTCTTCAAGACTCAGGTCTTGGGCTGGGGCTGGGGCTCAGTGGTAGAGCACTCGCCTAGCACACATGAAGCACTGGGTTCGATCCTCAGCACCACATAAAAATGAAATAAAGATACAGTGTGTCCACCCACATCTAAAAAATAGATATTAAAAAAATAAAGACTTAGGTCTTTCCCCAAGGTCAACCCTAGAACGGAGATGTCCGGCTGTCTCTCAGACGTCCTCTCTCACCTTACCCATGGAGGATATTATACATGAGTCTGTGGTCATGTGTGACCCATTCTGTCTCCTTGTGTGGCCCCTCAGCTAGGTGAGCCCTCTCATTCAATCGTGTGTTGTGGTGGGTGTTGCCAGAGCTAATTAATCCCATTTATTTAAAATTTTTAATAAAATAAAGGAGGGGAGAGGAGACAGGATTATGTAGGTCACCCAAGCTCAAAACTGCATGGGCTCTGGGTGCCTGTGCCTGGGCAGCAACCCATGAGAACAGGACTCCCCGGCCCCCCGGGATCTGCTCCGGCTGTTTTAGGCCGGCCCAGCCCTTCTCTGCCTGCCCTTCTTGCATCTGTAAAGGGCCAGAGAAAACCAGCCACAAGCACAGCTTCGAGGCGGTGAGCAGCCAGTGTTTCCACGGGCACCAGGATGCTCTGAGCACAACCAAGTCCCAAAGGAATGAACCTGAGCACTAGGGAAAGGCAGTGAGTGCTCCAGGCAACATTACAGAGAAAGGCCACCTGAGCGGCAGGTCGACGGGCGTTTGTCCAGTGTGGTGTTGGCGGTGGAGTGAACCTGAGACATCATGGCAAGGCCCAGGCGGCTGTGCAGATCTTGCCACCGACGCAACTGTGGCTCTCAACCCTCTCACTGTTTGTGCCTCAGAATGATTGAAAACAACAAATACTGACAGGCCCCTCATTGTGGTTTTGTTCTCAGAGACATGTCAGAGAGCAAGGTTCTTACGCTATGAACATTCTCCTCAAATGGAACCAGGGTCCACCTCTCCTAGGTGAGCCCAATCAGTAGAAACCACACCCATCCCCAGGGTTTGTGGACCATCACCTCCTCCAATTGACATTAACACTCTGTATTTGTCAGTTTTTCATAACTGTAACAAAATACCTGAGGCTGAACAACTTTGTAAACAAAAAGAACTTTACTTAGCTCACAGTTCTGGAAGATCAAGGGCAGTGGGTTGGTATCAGTTTGATGACAGCCTCACAGTGGAGAGCATCATAGTGGCAGGAGCGCACAAGAGAGGGAGGAATCGCTTTGCCAGATAGGAAGTCAAACAGGCTGGAGTCTCAGTCTCCTCCAAGAACAGAGGTCCAATTTACCTGAGGCCCTCCCACTAGGCCCTGCCTTTTAGGAGTCCTGCACCTCTTCTACACCACCAAACCAAGGGCCAGCCCTCTAGTGCACGAACCCTTGGGAGACAGCCAACCCACAGCACCCAGTGTCAACTCAGAGTCAAAAAGTGAATAAAACCTGCAAGACGGATGAGCTCGTCCTAGGAAACATCTCTTTCTCTTCCTGTGTTGAAATTTTTCTCTGTCACTCAACATAAAATTGCACCTGGTGTTTGATTCAGTGAATCCAAGGAAAGAGAATGCCCAGCCAAAACTTGGGGTAATTGCCACATGTTTTTTTCCGAGTGTCATTGAACATAAACCTTGCTGGCTAACAGCGGATTGGTTGGTTTTTATTTCAGCCCAGAGTGATTTTTTAAATGACTAATTTATAAAATCTTTGAAAATAAGAGTTTCTAATGGAAGTGCTTACACAACCATAACTCTGGTGTTGCAAATGGCACCACTGCCGTTAAGGGTGTGTTGTTGTTTGTTTTATGCTAATCTGCCTTCAGTGTGACAGACTGTCACCTGCACGGGGGGTACCGTTCTGCTCAATATTAGCCCATATGGCACGAGCTAAATTGTATCGAAGCTATGGGCTAATTATGGATGAGTTAATAAAGCCAGGCAGAGCGAGCCTGGCCATCTCCTCCCGTCCTTGGAGGACCCCCCTCCCCAAAGTGAGTCAGCCTGGTTCAAGCTTTTGGATTCCTCACAGTGGTCTTGGAGAACAAATCTGCAGCTCCATTTGAAACATACCTTTCATCCTTCCATAGTCGCATAACTTTGGTGTTAGATTTGAAAACCACTTTGGAGACCCTTGACACTTTCTCCAGTGACCGACTTTCTTAGGAATGATTTCAGAGCACAAGGATTACCCGCAGCTGGGGAACAAACACATGAGTTACTTAAGGTTCTCAGGGTTTGTTTTGAGAAGAAAAAAAATAAATATGTTTTTACACATTAAGGCTCTAGATAAGTCCTCTAAGCTCGGGCACTTTGGAGACATTAATTATAGTGGAGAGTGGAAGAAGGAAGGAATTGTGGACATGGGTCCTCCAGGTTTCTAATCAGAAGCCACACGCATTTCATTATGATGCATTAATTATCGAGTTGGAAAACATTTCTTTTAAAATGCACCTGGGTTTTCTGGACGGCTCCTCCTTAGCTCTCTGCCTACCCCAGCCATGCCCCTTTTGTGGTGAGGATGGTCCTGGGTCGGCTGCCACTTCCCAGCTCCTTTCTGTCACCAGCAAGGGGCCTGCATCTCAGCGCAGCCAGGAGGGTGCCCTGTGGGCCGGTCCTTGGAGGCTGCATTGATGCTGCTCTGTTAATCAACTGGCGCTAGGAACATGGGATGCATTTGGCTTCTCCTCCCAGATCCAGCCAGCCCGCCTGTGATATGCCAGCCTGGGGAGCCCGATTTCTTGGGTGACACCCTCCGCTTCTCCCTACGTGGTCTTTAGATGTCTCAATTAACTGGGACAGTGACTCGAAAAACATGACAATCTGCCACTTTCCTGATATTCGCAAATAATTGCGCTTTACATCGCCTGGAAAAGTTCAAATGATGAGACGCTCAGCCACCGAGCTTCCCTCCACATCTTGACACTGGAATCTTTAAGCCACCGGTAAATCCCTCTTTCTCCAACATTTTTAAAGAAGTGTATACCTTTACTTTCATTCTCTAATGATATTAGTTTATTTCGTAGCCTAACTTAGGTTATTCCTGATATAACTATATTCCCAGTTCATTGCCATCTAAATTTTTAAAAACCCATAAAAGCGAAATAAGAAAGAGAGAAGGCCACAGGACGGCCATTTGGTTTGCACAGGTGAGAGGAGGCAGGTCTAGCCCCGCCCCTCCCCAGCCAGATGATGCCACGCAGCAGAGCTGAGTCATCTGGCCTCTGCCTCTTTGTCCCCATTTCTGCAAAGAGGATACCAAGAGTGCCCACTCTGTGACTTTGATAAGGCTTAGGCGATGGTAGCATGTGATGCCAAGAGCTCTGTAAGAGTGGAAAACGTATAAGCACACAGATGATCCATCCCAGACCCAAAATGTCAAACTACAACGCCAACATGACCCCTCTGGGCCTAAGGTAAGGACTGGGAAAGAAATGGCAGCATGAGCCCAGGCTCTGGGCAGCTGGGAGAAGGGGAGTCCTCCGTTCCACTGAGTCTCAGTCTTTCTGGTCTAAAGCCGACACCTGGCACATGCGCCCTCCTGTGTGAGTTGGGACTTGGTCTGTTTTCGGTTGCTGAACCTGAGGCTGAGAAATGGATTTTAAAAGAGGCTTATTCAGCTCCTAGTTCTGAAGACTGGAAGTCCAAGATGGGATTGCTGAGACCAAAAGACCTGACAAGAACAAATTAGAGGAGGAAAAGCTTGTTTTGGCCCCAGTTCAGAGGTTCAGTCCACAGTTGGCCGGCTCCGTAGCCACAGCCCGAGATGAGGTACAGCATCATGGCAGCAGGGTGTGGAGGAGGAGAGCAGCTCAGGACACCACAACCAGGAAGCAGAGACTCTGTTAATATAGACCCCAAAGGCACACCCCCAGTGACCCTTGTCCTCCAGCCACACCCCACCTGCCTTAGTTACTGCCCAGTTAGCCTGCATCAGGGGATTGATCCACCTACTAGGTTACAAATCCATAATCTGATCACTTCCCTTGGAGCACTCTTGCCCCGTGCCACACAGGCTTTCAGGGGACCTGTCCTCTACACCATAACAGTGGCCCATCTACCAGGTTCTGGGGAGAGAACCTCAGAGCCTTGGGCTGCTCCATGCATAATAAAGAAGCCAAAGGGCAGGTGGGCATGGCCAGAGAGAGGGAAGGCGTAATGGAGCTGGCCACTCGTAGGGCACCGCTCTCCTGAGAAGCCATTCCTTCCTGCAGGAATAGCCCAGTCTCTTGGAAAATGCACTATTCCCACTTAAAAGGCCCATTTCCCAATAGCTGCATTGACACCTGAACCCGATGCTTGGCGGGACAAAGCACACCCAGACTACAGCAGTCTGGGGCTGACACTGGGGCTCTCAGAGGAGCCACCTGTCCTTACCCAGCCACGGGGCCCCCCACTGCATCCAACTGTGGCTCCTGTTTCTATACCCGTCCTGGGGCTGGCAGCCGGTGTGCCAGAGCCCTTGCCACCTTTCAGCCCCCAGCTGGGATTCCGGGACTTCCTGCTGGAGAACGGGTTAGTGCCTTCATCCTGCCCTAATCAGGACACATCCAGGGGTCAGGAAGCCAACAGACATGACACAGGGCCAAGAGGAACTCTGGGCCCCAGCTGCTGAGAAGCAAGCCCTGCTCGAACTCCAGGGGCACCTGGTATCCTCGACCCACCGCACGCTCCTCACTGGCACCTTCTGAGACCTCAGGAAGTCTCTGGACTGTCACTCACTCTGGGTCACCAAGTTGCTGCTCCTGGACCTGGCCAGTGGCTCCTGCACCCTCTTGGTTCCAAATTTACACGTGATTCTTGCCCACCCACAAACAAGGCAATTCCTTCTCCTTATTGGGAATAATGAACCACTGTGGGGTGAAAGACTGTGCGGTCCTTCTCCCTGCCCTTGGCCCATTCCGACACCTGCACCTGCCCACGGCCCTTTCCCTCCGCTCCCTGAAGCCACGCCATGTGGGCCAGCTGGGTTTGCCAGGATAACGGGTAGCTCCCTCCCACTCAGCACGTATGGGGAGGCATCTGGCCTCACTCTCCAGGCAGCAGAAATACATCTTTATCTAGAAGCCACCTCGGATGGTGCTTCTGGCTTCTAGTGTGTCTGGGTGATAGGTGATACTGACACCCTCCCCAATGTCCAGGACACATGGCCACAAAAAGCTTCCGGCCCTGAAATACCAGAAGAGCTGAGGCTGAGGAGCCCTGGTTCACGGGGATCCGTCTGTACCTTCACCTGGTCCCAAGTCCTCGATGTCCTAACCAAGGCTCTGTCGACTGGTCTTGAAAAGGCTTGACCTCCTTGAGGTCGATGAGATGCTGGTTTTCCATCTTGTTGAGAAAAGAGCATGGAGCCACCTCCCCGGGTAGGTCAAAAATGAACCCACAAAATGAACAGCCGACCACTCAGCTTCTCCTGAACAGCCAGAGGAGTTGAGCAGAACTCATCCTCCGCCTGACCCTGTGCCAAGGTTGGGCTGATGCACCAGAGGGCCAGTGTTTCCGTCCCAGCACCTTCCGCACATTAGTGTCAAGCTCTGAGGAAGCCCTGAAGATGCAGAGGGGCTGAGTTTGGGGGAGCAGTGCTGGGCTGAGCACTGGAAAGCACGCACACCCTCAGCTGCCAGGGCGTGATGGAAAACAGGCCAGCGCAAGCCAGGCGGGGGGAGGAGGAGCAGATCTATGACCCAGCCAGACTCACAGAGGCCCAGGCTGCCGTGGAGTCTCTGAAAACACCCTGTGGCTCCCAGAAAATGGGGGCCACGTGGTGGGCAGCCAGTTGCAGAGGACCTCCATAAAGATGGTTCTGGTACCTTCACATGGTGACCCCACAGTCTGGCTCTAAGGTGAATCCCAGGCAGGCCAGAGCAGAACCGTGAATCCTGGGCTGGTGTTCTGATGCTCTGGCCGCAGCAGACCTTCTAGAAGACAGTCACTACTGTTATGTGGCGCTGCCTCTCAGGCGCTTTGGGAAGCATTTACATGCATTGTTTGAACATGGAGGTGAGGACTATCCCCATCCCTGCTGTAGATATGAGAGGTACAGAGGGACAGAGAGGTTGGATGACTCCTCCAGGGCCACAGAGTTGGAACGTGGCAAGTGTAGAGTCAAACTCAGGTCAACAGTCTTCTGAGTTCACACCCTTATCTGTGATACCACCCCAGAGGCAGCCAGGCTGGGATTTCTCAGGCCCCTATTGAGCCCATGACTGTGCCACCCTTCCAAGGCAATGTCAACCCTCAGTCTCTGTCAGGCTGGGGCCCAGGTCTTCACTGGGTTGGGGGGCGGGCAAAGGATAATTTAATCAGATGCCCCCTCCTCCTCTCAGCTCACACCTGACATCATGATCCTGTATCTTTCTGGTGGTCTGGAGATCTGTTCTATCTAAAGTGCTTAACTGGAGCTGACCCATCTTGTTTTAGATGAGAGATGCCCATGCATTTATCTCGGCAGGGCCTCTGCTGGGCAGGAGACGCTCTGTAACCTCCCCCAGAGCTCGCTCATGTAGATGAGTTGCTTCCACTGGTCACTTCTGGCTGGTTGCTGCTCTTCCTCCCCGACTCTTCAAAGCCATCCGGAGCCTGCACCATTTAACAGCACACTGTGTCTGCTATACAAATTATTGATTGTCTCTTTGGAGACCGTTTTCTCACACAGTCTCCTGCCGTGAGTTGAAAATGGAGTTCTACTCCTAACCCGGACCTCTTCTCAAGTTCAACCACCCAAACACTTCTGGGTTACGAGACTCATAGGATGGTCTGATCTTAACTGTATTTCTTCCTAGCGATGCTGCTGGCCAGGGGCCGAGGCGTCCACATCTGTTGGCTCACATTTTGCTGGGGCGTAGCCATTGCACAAGCTGCGTTAAGGATTCAGAGCTTCTCACAAACCAGGTAGATTCTAACCTACTGCACAACAGGGGTCAAGGAGGATGGGGAAGCACCCTTGCTATCACCTATCAAAATATCAAAATCAGCACCTGCAGCCCCACGGCTACCGGTGGATACAGGATAAATGTGTGGTTCCGTTTGGAAACTTCTCACGCACATCTTCTAATGTCCTGAGCTGAGATGAGAATTTCCCAGGGGGCTCATCAGTGACAACAGATTGATTTATATTTACAATTGCAAAGGTAAAAAGGAGGGTAAACGTTCGCAGGGCGCTTGATGGTGTGTTGAGGAGGGACACGGGCAGCAATCAGGCTGGGAGATGGAGGCCGTCGCCGGCCTTTGCCAAGCATTTGGGAGTTCACACATAGCCAGACGTTTTGAGTCATGGAGTTGGCTGGGCGCCCCAGAGCCAGACTGAAGTTGACCATTGTCTGCAGAAGTCAGAGGTGCTGTAGCCCCCACCAGATCTCTAGGTGCCTGAGACGGAGGTGACGGTGTGGGATTCCTAGGTAATGTTGGCTAATTTAATTTTACCATGAATTGTTATCATATCAAAAACATTACAGCTGGTGTTTTGCAAAGAAAAATAATATTTTAAAATATATTGGCTTTCCTAAGGTGGCACGTCCATCAAATCCCTTCAACTGTTTCACAACCTACTAATTAGATCAAGCCAATTTAATGACTCAGGCATATAAAATGCCTTACCTCTCCCTCCTTCACTAATGCATACATAGACCGAGAATTAGGTGGGATAATTTTAAGGCCAGACCCATATAAGTTGGGAGATTCAAATTAAGGTTTAATTAACCTGCTTAGAACAAGAATCTCTGAACAGCAGGAGAGTTTACACACTGTTACATGTGATCTGTAATAACCCGGCACAACGGGCCGCCCCACGGCAGACTCCAAGCCGGGATACCTGTGTCGGCCTGTGTCCTTGACCAAGTGTGAGGAGCACGTCAGTAACAGGAGGGAAATATTTGTAGTTTTCTTCATGCGCCATCCTTAGACCGTATGAACATACATATAAGAATCTGGAAAGGAGGGCTGCCTTCAGCCAAGGCCTCCGTGGTGATGTAAGCATGCAGTGGGGTTCATCAAGTCATTGGTGGATGAACACAGAAGCGATTGATGGCCTCGTGGACCATTTCTCACTCAGTGTCCTCCAGGCAGGTAATGTAGAGTTGACCTGTGACTTGCACCCTCAATTCCAGCATAACCAATTCAGATCACATGCCTTTGTCCTTGAGTGAGAAGAAGAGCCTGGCTGGACTTGTCCTTGTCTGTGTGGATGAAGTCCTCTCAGCTTTTAGGAGCAAAGCAGTGCATTGGGGTAACTTGTAGGACGCTGGGCTGCTCTATCTTCATCTGAGCTGAATTCCATGTAAATTTCACTTCCAAGAGTTTGGGACCAACTGATAGTCAAAATATTTTCTTCCTTTGCAGCCAACATCTCCTTTTGTCTGCTAAATGGTTTTATAAGGAAAACACAGGGAGGTTGACGTGCCATCTCCAGGGCTTTGTGTGCCAGTGACTGGGATGAGCAGTCCTGTTCCTATGAACAGGGGATGAATGAAAAGGGGAGGAAAGAAGAATCTGGGAATCTCTTGTCTGAGGCAAGTCCCTTCCCCAGCCATGTCCCACCAACTTCCTCTGTCCACAGCACTGTCCAAGGCAAACGTAGCAGACACACTCACCTGGCTATTCCTCACCACTAGAGACGAGTCCTGCAAGGGGTTGGTGGACACAAACAGTTGCCAAGACTGGGTTTAAGTGTGCCAAAGTTTCCTGGGTCTGTCTGGGAAAAGTTACATGTGTGAGTGGGGCCTGTGGCACTTTGACCTCATGGAAGAGCAGGCAGCTCTATTTGCCTTAGGTCAGCCAGCTAGTCCCTTGCTCTTCCATTTAGACCTAATCCGACACATGGTTTTCACACTGCTTGAGATGACTCTTCCCAAGTTTCCGTCATGAGTATCTATACAATAAGAATATCAATACTCCTCTCTGCTCACCTAATAGGAAAATTCCAAATAATAGAAATTACATGATGTATAATTTTTCCTAATGAATTGTGTTTTTAGAAAACCAAGTAAACCTAATCAATGAGGTAAGTTCTCTTTATTGATAAATTCCAGCTGATGAAATGAACGCATGATAGAATGAATGATCAGTATTTTGTAAATACCCAGCGAAATGGAGGATTCAGGAAAAGATCATCAGTAGATGGAACCGTGGGGTGACAGGTTGATGGAGAACCTTTAAATGGAGGGATTAAGCTGCCAGATGAAACCACTGATTGTTTTTACATCGTGCAAATTGGAATTACCAGACACTGTGGGCCTCCTCATGAAGAACTGTACAATGTGCACACATAAAAGATCTTTGCCCAAAACACCAAGCCTGAATCTAACAGAGCGTTCAGAATCAGCTCCTGGTTTACAGGAGATAGGGGGATGGACTAACATGTGAAATTACACCATGGGGCAGCAACGAACACATTCCCCCAAGGTCACTGAGCCCACTTTCTCAATAAGTCCACCAAGTTGGAACCTGAATCTATATAAACCAGCTTTTAGACATGGGACGACGGAAGACATTTGACTAGGGATTGAGAATATGATGATTCCAAATGTTATTTCTCTGTTGTAAGATAATGGAATTGTGTTTATGTTAGAAAAATGCATTTCTTAGAGATTTATAAGGATGTACATTGAAGTAAATATGAACAGTATCTGCAATTTGCTTCTAAATACCACAGCATAAAAACCGGGTAAGACAAAGTCCTGGTAATTAATAAATCCAAAGACAAATATTTGAAACATTATCATATGATTTTCTCCATTGTGGGTATACTCGGAGTTTTTCTTAATGCTCTTGTGGGTGGGTGGGTGGCTGGCTGGGGAAGGGTTGGGCTCTGCCTGTGTTTCTTGTGCACACTTGTCCATCACGGGTTATTGCCTGCATTTGCCTTAATAGGGCATCGGTCAGGATCTTGCACGTGGAGTCCTGCTGCCAAGGAAGGCACTGCTCAGCCACAGCACTGGGGAGCATTCCAAGCTTTCCAGAGAGTTCAAACAGAGCTGAGGAAGGCCAATGCCAGCGTGCTGGGGGCCCAGCAAGGCATCATGTGCCCATGCTTCCTCTGGGTGCTCAACCTTTGTTAACTTGGAGAAAGAGAAAAGCTGTGAAAGAGCTCCCTGTAATTATTGCCATCTACCTGAGAAACATCCACACCAATAACACCTGAAAGCATCTAACCATGAGTCTAGTTTTAAAAATAGCATATGGCCACTTTCCTTCCTTCGGCACCCCATCTCTGTTCTTAGCCCTTAGAACTATTTGAAAGAGGGGAAAATTAATCAAAATGGTCCGTTGCTCTGGATCAAATGTTTTTCAGTATATAAACTGTTAGTGGGCTACGAAATCAATTTAGCAGGTCATGGCCAACATTTTACAAAACAGCAAGAGTATAGTAGATAAGAATCAAAAAACATATCATGTTCTTATTGTCTTTTCAAATATTTATTTCTTAGTACACAAACATAGTGTTCTATAACGTAATGTAAAATGTCTTTCTTACCCTGATTGCCCTTAAAGAAATTTGATAAACATGGTTGTAGAAATAAGCATGATTCCGTGGATGGTCCTTGCTCACAACTGACTCTTCACCTTCATGTGGACACCCCATACCTATTCATTATGAAGTCATTTCCAAAGACTGTGGACAGTTTGAATAAGGTGAGAAGCCTATACAACACATCATTGGAGTTCCTTGAGATTACAGTCACCTGTTCTGATTTGGACATCTGGAATGAATTACTATCCCTGTCAGACATAATTGAGAGGAACAAGAAAATGTAGTGCCATGCAGAGCAGGAAAGTGGAGTTTAAAATACTTGGCATTTCTTCCACTAACACAAGGCGAGCCATCCCCTCACCACAGTGCAAGAATAGATGCCCAAAAATGAGCTCAAATGCTATTCCTGAGCCCTGTGTCCAGGACAGAAGGAAACACTTTGAGTAGATGAGAGGGCATTTCCTTGATGAGCTCTTGGCAGGGATGTCATGGTACATTTTCCTGGCCTCTGTGACCTTCCTGCCCTACCACAAGGCTCCCTGTGGCCTCTCACCTTACCAACCCTAGCCTAAGAAGGCTGGCTCTGACTGGCATCTGACTGGCTCTGCTGCTTGGCTCTCCACGGCCTCTCCTGGATATCCTGGGGGGCCACTTCTAGACCATGGCTGGGGTTTTGTAGTCTGAACCTCCTCACTTTGCTGCACATCTACTGGATAAGATAGGACCTAATAACTGGCTGGTGTCCCAACGAAGAGGGAAGATCTGGACACAGAGTTACACACAGTCACAGCGCCATGTGAAGATACACACAGAGATATACATAGTCACAATGTCGTGTGAAGATTTGGACACAGAGATACAGTCACAATGCCATGTGAAGATACACATAGAGATACACACAGTCACAATGCCATGTATACACACAGTCACAACGCCATGTGACAATCTGGACACAGAGATACACACAGTCACAACACCATGTGAAGATACACATAGAGATACACACAGTCACAATGCCATGTATACACACAGTCACAATGCCATGTGAAGATACACATAGAGATACACACAGTCACAATGCCATGTATACACACAGTCACAACGCCATGTGACAATCTGGACACAGAGATACACACAGTCACAACACCATGTGAAGATACACACAGTCACAACACCATGTGAAGATACACACAATCACAACGCCATGTGACAAGGGAGGAGGCTGGAACAAGGCACCGCCAAGTCAAGGAGTGACAAGGGATGCCAGCCACACAGGAAGCAGGAACAGGCTTGGAAGGACCCTCCTCCAGATTTACAGAGCATGGTCCTCTGACCCCCTATAGAATCCTGGACTCCAGGACTAAGAACAAATTCTGTTGTTTAGACAATTCAGTTTGTGGCTCTTTATTTCAGCAATTTTAGGAAACTGACGTCATCTGTGGACTAATTTTAGATTTAGGAAGACAGGGTCAATAAACACAGACACGAGCACAAACTTAACCTTCCCACAAAAGCAGCACGGCTGTGTGTGTTCTGCGAATTGTGTCATATCACACTCAGGCACAAATACCTCTCTATACTCCTTTAGGCAGGTGAGTCCGCTCCTGTTGAAAAGTGACCAAACATGGGAAGGTCACCAACTGCTTTTATCAACCCACCTGCAATTTTTATAGATATGAATTTTATAGGTATGAATATCTCCTAGATAATGATCTCATTGGCTGCTGGTCTTAGGTCAAAGCATTGCATTTGCTCTGTGTGTGTGTGTGTGTGTGTGTGTGTCTTTGCCTTCTTAGGTATCTGTAGGGAGGCCATGCACTGTGTTGGCTTTTTGGAGAAACAAGCTTTATGAGATAAATTAGTAAACAAGGGAGACTAAAGGTGGACACCATATTTAGGCCAGACCCAGAGTGTGCTGTGATTTGAGAGTCCAGGGGTACTCACAGGGCTCCTCCACCTCATCCTCCCTCTCCACCATGTTCTTAACAGGGTCCTTCTGAAGACCAACATATGCTGGGAACTAGGAGGAAGTCAGAATAGCGAGATGATGAGCAAGTTGCTTCCAAGAGGCCCAAACTGCCTCCAGTCCTGCTGACCAGGCAGTCAGGGAGGAGGCTCTTAGCTGAGCCCAAGAGTCTTGGCATCAGGGAGAAGGTGGAGCTCACACAAGCTAGCTCAAACAAAGTGCCTGTGCTGAAGAAAGCTTCAGGGAATTGCATGGAATCCAAGAACTGGCAAGAGGCTTCTGGCAGCTGAATTCCAATAGGGAATCTGGATTCCCAGGAATTTTGCAGACCTCACAGCAGCTATGGCATCTCATTTTGGTCTCCACCACCATCACAGCACAGACACTGAGAGAACACACCAGCGGCTAAGAAAGTGCCCTCCTGTGGGAATATCCAAGTCGTGGTCTCCAGGACAGCTCATCTCTTTGAAATGGGGTCATAGATCAGCATAGAAACTGGAGATCTTTCAGTCAAGGGTTTATCCTAAGCCATCACTTAGAGGAGCAAGGGCCACTGGTAGGATCTGCTCTAGAAGGGCAGAGATCCACTGCTAATGCAGATGTGGAATTAGCAGGAGCTCATGCCTCAGCCTGCTGCGCAGACAGTAAGCCTGTCACATTTCTTCAAGCTAGCTGATGCATATAAACATGCATACTCACCAGCATAGAAATATCACCACACACAGCCATGTATGCGCACTGAAGGTACTCGGGTTCCAGGCACATACACGAAGCTGCAGCCACCAACACGTAGATCAGCCTTACAACATGCACTTCTACACGTTTTTGTAAACCCCAGTCTTGTGTATGCACATCCACTCATCCCCACACACAACTCACAACATGCACACAAATCCACACCTACCGATGCATGTGTATCAACCCACTCCTAATGCATACGCTCGTATGCACACAACACACAAACATGCATCTGTGCTCATACAACAGACACACACACAAACGAAGAATTTAACATGAGCAGACGCTCAAGAGGGTGGCCCACGCTGACCCACACAGGCGCACACCAGGCAGGGGAAGCTGCGGGAGGTTTCATTAGTCGGTGTATCTTTCACCTCTCCCCACAGGTGGCTCTGCCTGGAAGACAGTCGGCTGAGGAGGCAGCTTCGGGCCTTGTGGGCACAGGGAGCCCCAAGTCCACTATTGATTTTTGCCTTTCACTCGGCATCAGGACCAGCTCATCAGAGAGTATGCTGTGCCGTCCTGCGCGCAGGAAGTCTGTAGGCGGTCCTGCACGCAGGAAGTCCAGCGCCGACGGATTGCAGAGAGCAGAGGTCACTCAAGACAAGGGCTCGCTAAGAGGGGCAGACCTCCCTCCAACCTGCCATTCCAGGATGAGGGGGCAAGGGCACAGCACACTGCCAGGGAAAGAAGCCTCTAGAAGGACCCTGAGTCTGGCGCCTCGTGTCAGGCCCGCTGGGCATGGGGCCGTCAGAGGCAGCGTCCTGCAGAGGCCACGAGCTGACTCTGGACCCCCACTGCCAGGCCTGAACCTGGATCCACTTTCCCACTCCTGTCAGCTGCCTGTCCCTCCTCAGGCTGCCCGCCTCCCCACGCCCCTTCACTCGTCTCCAAACCAAGACGAGACCAGGGCTGCATGAGAATGAGGTGAGGAAAGTGTGCCAGGCAGCCGAGGGCCGAGGCAGCTAGACGGCCTGGAGCGGCAGGCCCTGCCAGAGCTTCCCTGACCCTCTGCACCCCACTTGAAATCTAAAATGTAGCTTGCACTTCCAAGTAGAATTTTTTAAAAGTGAAAATCAATGCACTCCAACAGAAAGCACAAATGTTCAATTAAGAGATAAATGGAGCATTAAAGAACACATAACGTAACGCGATTGGTTAATTGTGCAGGCGTTAAGTATCTAGAAACGCCAGCGGACCTTCGGCTACGCAATGAGGCATGGGTGACTCACGCGGAAACAGACTCGCTGGGCAACTCAGAGAATCTAGAAAAACAAACGCCTGCACTTACCACTTCTGTTTGCAGGAAGGGAAGCGACTCCCCACAGCCCACCCATCCCAGGCGATTCCCAGGGTCTGTCTTGCTCCAGTTACTCTCACCCCAGGATCTCCTGGCCATCATACGCAGGACACTGTGATCACCCCACACTGGCAAGAAAGGTCTTCCGTGTCTCTCCCACAGGCCTTTGGACAGATGGACGGGGGGCCACTAGGTGAGGCCTGGTGGGAACTCGCGTGCTGCTTGGGCTGGGACACCGCTGCACTCAGCCCTGCAGGGGCCCAGCCTCCGACCTGGAGCGGGCCACACCTCTGCCTCCTGGGCACTCAGTGCAAACCTCTAGCCATCTTGCAAACATTTATGAAGTGCTGCCGTGTGAGAGCAGTTCACAGAAAGTTTGAGGAAGCAAGAGCAAAGTGAGCTGTCACTGAGCCCCCGCAGCCACTAACTCAAGGGTGTGCCACTGGCCCCCCCCAAGCCAGGTGAGCACCATGGCGCCTTTCGGGCCCTCCCTTCCTAAAGGAGGCTTCACTTTCTAGGGGTGCAAGGAGACCCCTGGGCTCATGGTGTCCATGGGCAGTGGGACCCACCAGAGCAGGAGTGAGGCTCAGGGTGCACGCCTGCTGACCCAGGTCCTCGCCTGCTGGCTGCCCTCGCCAGCCAGCACAGAGAGGGAAGCCTCACAGCAGGCAGAGAACAATGCATCAGCAGCCAGATTCTAGAGTCGCCTGCCTGGTCAAGCCCCAGCTCTCTCAATGCACCATCTGGGTGACCGCCCTGGACCTCATTTCCAAAGGAGTCCCTTAGCCAGGGCACCTTTTCTCCTGATCAGTTTATCTACTTTGGCCTTGGCTGTCATGGGAACAAGAAAGTGGGCCTCTGTCTCAGGGCTGCAGGGCTCAGGTTCCTGCACCAGAATAGTGACATCATGGTGGCAAGGACCCTGCAGGATAAAGCTGCACAGGGCCCAGACTCCCCATGCCAAAGCTGGGCCCACTGCCATTCAAGGGGTCTCCAAATGTCCCCAGGGAATCGGCTGCCTGTGCAGAGGCCAGGCTCCCGCCCTCCCTGGTCTCTACCCATCACCCCTTCTGCTGGGTCGGCCTGGGCCTTGCAGCCATGTGGGAGGGGGGTACCAAGCAGCACCTCACGAGGTGCAGCTCCCAGAGCGCGCACACACGTGGCAGGCCACACGAGCTGGCTGGGGGTTTGAGGACTTCCTGAAAAGAAACAAATGGCTCCGTTTCATCAGCAAGTGAAGATGCTCATTTGAAAGAACGATTCCCACTTCACACCTTACTGTAATTTTCCAATTAATTGTGATTTAAATATGTTAATGCAGCTAACTAGGTTGAGCATCAGCTTAAAGACTTTCTGATAATGAAGTAGGAGCTCCTGGTGCACACACCAAGGAGAAACGTTCCCTTGCAGCCTCCAAGAGGAGACAGGCTGCATCCCAAGACCTCACAGGCAGCCAGACCTAGAGAGCCTGGGTCACACAGGCCCAGAGGAGGGACCTCAGGGACACGCTGGCCCTCCCTTCTGTGTCCCCTACTGGAGAGATCACTGACAGTTCCCTTTATGAGGCATTGAAGGAGCCCTTGCAAGGTCTCTGCACTCCAGTACCCTCTTTCAGTAGCCTGCTGTGGCTGCCCAATTTATCCAGATATTTGTTACAACTCTTCTTAATTTGCCTTTGGTGTGCTAAACCCAGATGCAAAGTACCCAGTCTGGGTCTCTCTGCTAGGAAGAGGGAAGAGCAAGTCTCTGGCCGGTGGCCAGCACAGTGGGCTTCCAGGCAGGTTGCTCTCACTGGCCTGCACTCTTGGGGCTCAAACTCTCTCTCCCCTCATGAGGGCCTCAGAAAGAAAGAAGGTGCTTCTATTTTGGAGAAATCCACACATCCAGCTGCCCCTGTGGAGCAGGGGGCACCTACCACCTGCAGGAGATCTGGCACCTCAGGCCAGGTGGGAGGGACGGCCTGGAACCCGGGCTCTGCTTCTCCCCAGCATCACTGTGACACAGCCCCAGCCTCCACCCCTCTCTGCCTGTGTCTGCTACATGGGCTGATAGAGATGGTGCCCCTGAGGGGGCTGAGAAGATGAAACAGGATCGAGCACATGAAAGCCAGTCGTGAGCAGTAAAGCCCTGGGCCCCAGGAGGTAGAGGGCTGGCCCGCGGCGACAGGAGGAACAGGTGGATGTCTCACTTCACCCATCACCTCTTCTCACAGATGGCAGAAAGCTTGTGCCTGGTGGGCAGGTGGGCATGACAGCAGCCTGGCACCAGGTCCACCGACCCTGGCTGCGGGTCCTAGAAGAGATGCCCACAGGCCCTTGGCACAGCCGCCTTGCGCTGCTTCAGTGACTCCTCTCTGGCTCCACGGTAGCCGCCACAGGTGGGCTCAAGTAGCCGAAGCTCACCTCTTGGGGGCTGGCTGTCCTTGATCAAGGATCCCAGGATGGCTTCTTCTCAGGCCCCCCTCCTTGGCTTGCCAAGCGTGCTCCCACGGGACTCTCACAATGCTCTGTGTGCACATGTCTGTCTTTCCCCTTCTCTGTGTCCTAGTGCCCCTTTTAACAAGGACACGTTGGCTGAGAGCCATTGTAATGACCTCATTGCATCTTAACCACCTCTTCAAAGGTCCCATCTCCAAATACAGTGACACCTGAGATACTGGAGGCTACGGTTTCAGCATGCTCATTTCAGGGGACACAGTGCAGCACAGAAGAGATGCAGAGATGTCCTGCAGCCTAGATTTACTATTGTATTTGTTACGTCACTCAACATGCATCAATATACATTGACTCAACACACAACATGATACAGCAGTGGATGCGACCCAAGTCCTGCCTGAGCATGTGTTTAGGTCAGAGGCAGCAACAGCACGTAAATAGCCAATGCACGGTACAGTGCTGTGGGTGCCACAAGAAACTGAGTGCAGCTGAAGGGTCGGAGGCTCACGCCCTGCAGGAGGACAGACACAGGGGTCAGACAGGTGGGCCAGAAGTGACTCCAAGAAGCAGCTTGCATTTGGGCGTCCAGATGGAGCTGGACGGGGCCCACCTCTTGAGCACTGATTTTGCCTGGTGCTGGCAATTCTATAATGATGTTTCCAAGTTATTGGGCATTAATGGCTCATTTATCTGAATTTTATCTTCCAGTTATAAATTGGAGAGTTACTTTAGACTTCGACAGTCACTGTGGATTTCCAAAGGCAACTGTGATGAATGTGCAGATTAACAGGGGAAATTTACTTACTCGGTCATTACATGTAGTGCGGGCCATCTCTGAGTGCCCTAATTAAGTAAGCAAAGTAGGAAGGTTTCTGTTTGTCAATACAGAAGGAGGCGTTCATCTTCAATACACAAGAGGCAGATAGGGAGCCGCTGTGGCTAAGAAGTCATGGCAATGACAGGAAAAGCACCAAAGGAAGCCTTCTACGCTCCCCACTGACAGGTGGGACCTCCTCCACACTAATGTGGGAGGTTTAAAAAAAATCAAATATATGGAATTATTGGCCCCAAACCCACATTGAGACAAAAGCTACCATTTGCCCATGGCTCCCTGATACCTGCACTTCAGGGCCAGAAGCCCTGGGCAGACTTGTGTGTGCCCCACCTGAGGCCCGGCATCTCACTCTGTGGGCTTTCAGATATGTGCTGATTTGGATCCGGCTTCAGTGCTGGTGTTTTGGTGGGCTCACTTCACACAGAGAAGGAAACATAACCAACGTCTCTGATCCGGTAGGACCCACTGGGAGGCCCAGCTGTCAGACAGGCTGGGCAAGCACAAGGCCTTGCTGACACTGGCCCGGGAGCCTGCGTGATACTCCACCCCAGGCAGGTCCGAAGAGCTGAGCCTGGCCATAAGCTGCCCTACTCCCACCTTCACAAGGTGATCATTGCCTCGGGCTCCTCCATGCTCACCCACCCAGAGACAGCGTGCGTCCATTCCCCAGAGACTGACCAGAGTGGCAGGCACCGAGTGGAGTCTGCCTCTGGCTGCACACCACTGTGCCAGGAGAGAACTCAGCACGCACTGGTGCGTGGCTAATGCATGATGAAGGTAGGAGGGGGCCAGGCATAATCCACACCCCAGAGAAATGGGACAGCATTCCCCAAGAGCAGAACAGGGGCACAGCCACAAAGTGACCAAAGACCAAGTGGCATGGGATTCACATGGGCCTGAAAGCACCATCCAGGGAGAAAGATAGAAAGCAGAGCCAATTGGACCCTAGTGCCACCCCTGGAGACCAAGGACATTTTTAAGGCAGCACCAAAACTAGTCTAGGTAACTGATGAATGGACCTAGAGTTTGCAATGAAAAATGGAAGACATTTTAATTCCAACTTATCAATTTTTTGTGTGCCTGAGGATTCAAGGTGTTTGCATTTCTAATTACATGTGGAGTGGGGCATCACCTGTAACCTTTGAAAATCTTTTACCCCACAGACTCCCGGACCCTGGAGGGTAGTGGCAGGAACACTCCTTTATTATAGTGTCTGGTCCACCCAAAGCCCACTTGGCTGCCCTGTCCCTTGATCAAGTGTGTCGCTGTGGAGACCGTCAGAAATCCCAGGAACACCCATGGCTGTGGTCCTGGATCTCTGAGTGCTACACCTGGTGCCAAGGGACCTGCCAGGTGAGTGTTTTCATTAGTTTACTGTCTGAAGTTTCATAAGAAATGTCCCCATTTCATGGGGGAGAAAACTTGAGGCTTAGAGAGACAAATGGGTTTGCTTAGGGTCTCACAGCTAGAAAATTTCAGGCAGAGAATTAAACCCTGGTTGATGTTAGCTCAAGGTTCTGCCATGGTATGGGGCTGCCCTTCCCCTCCTCCTCCTGTGTGTCCATCTGAACGCACCCAGCCCTCTGAAGCGTGTTCCCAGCCCAGTGAATTCCTGCAGGGTCCGGCACTGCAGCTGTTGGCCTCCATTTACAGACTCGGGGTATGGCCCCCATTCCCTGAGGGCCGGTTTAGCCTCAGTCTGCCCCCGAACTTTCGGTCCCCTCTCCAGCTTTACCTCCTGACTCACCCACCTCTAACTTGGCTCAATGAGCGGTGGTCCTCTGACTCCATCATCCACCCTTAAATTTACGACCCTGCTCGATGTCCCTCAGGACACTCCATGGTGATTGGCAGCCTGACACCAGGGAGTCCAGTGACTGTGGATCCCCTGTTGAATGATCAGTTATTAAAGGAAGTCGGTCCCTTCTTCAACCTCACCGCCCAACATTTCATATTTGTTCATTTGTCACTTGACCCAAATGACTGTAAAGGCTCATCATACACCAAATGCCAGCCCCTCATTGATGACTGGATTTCTTTTCTTGAAAAAAAAAAAAAAAAAAGACAAAGAGGCACCATGTGCTGTGAGTGTGCGGGGCCGGTAGAGTCCCCTGCAGAAGCAGCTCTGCTCCTTTAACTTATCAGCCACACAATGTCCCTGGAAAACAAGCCAAGGCCGTGCAAGAAGTGGTGTCCAAGTGACATCTTGGACACTCAGGCACCTACCCGGTCCTGGGCCACCTAAAGACAGTCGGGAAGCAGGTGGCTTCGTTCACACAGGACCTTTCCTCTGCACTTGAACCCCTCGCATGCCTTTTGCTGCTTGCCCGTCTCCCTGTGATAGTTGCCCTGCCCCGTGGTTCCGTCCCTGGTCTTGTGGACGAAGGAGCCTGGAACGCGTGGAATAATCAGGTACGTCCGGTCTTCTTGGGTCCTTGACGTTTCCCCACGTCTCTCCCCGGTCCTGCTGTCCCCTTTGCTTCCCATTTGCCTGGCCAAGTTCTGCTGCTCCTGAAGATACAAGCCTGTTCCCAGAGGGGACCGCATGGCCCCAGCCCCCACACCTCCTGCTCCCTTCATACGACTCAGAGTGTGGACAGTGGCTCGCTCCACCCTCCTCAGTGGACTTCGAGCTCCGTCTGGGTGGGACTCGCTCTGTCTTTCATGTCTCTCCATTCCCAGGGTGTGACGTGGCACTGCCACAGACAGAGCACTCAATAGAAATCTCTTCAAAGAAAGAGTAAATGTTCCCACTGAAGCCACTATTACTCAGGGTGACAAAGCCAGCAACTCCACTTACTAATGGCCTTAATAGTGGCCTTTCCCTTTGAGTTTTCTGGGGAAACGTGAAGAACTCTGAGGCTCTGGGGGAGACGAGGCCACACAGCTTGCTCAGGAGGCTTCAGCAGACACCAACAGCCTAGCCCAGTGCTGTCTTCCTCCTCCTACACAGAGCAAAAGTCGCATGAGTCAGGTCCCCTGGCCTCCTCCACAAGCAGGTTTGGATGTTTCTCACTTAGGTCAACGTTGACAGTCATTGGAAGTGGCACATTTAAACGCAGAAAGCACAAGGCATTAACAGATCCGGCCGCTCAGGGCCCCGCACCCTTTACACAAAAAGCCCTTAAATAAACATAACATGGCTAAATTGTGTAAATGCCAGGGCTTTGGGAGCCACTCACTCCCGTGCCCTTGATGGGTCTGTCTCCAGCCTATGCATCCACAGAGGACCCGGTGGGGCGGGTGGGAGAGGGACGTCCTGGCACTTGCATGGCCGCAGTCCCAAGGAAGCTGGGAGGGAACAGAGAAGCAGTGCCAAACCACACTTACGGGAGCTCCACCTGCTAAAAGGCTCTGCGCGCACTTGCTGGCCATGTGTGGCCGGGGCCCAGCCGGCTGCGGCCACTGCACATCTCGAGTGTTTTTCTCCAAGAAACTAATTGGACTCGCTGTAGCCCCTCTGCTATGTGCATAACCCTGTTCAGCCCGCTGGCCTGCATCTTCCCAAGGGCTGCTGCCTGCACTCACTGTGACCCCAAAGCACTCCTATGGGAAGTTGCTCAGGTACTGTCCCAAGAGTTGCTGAGACATAGCACTATTCCCTGGTTGGCCAACTCTCTTGGGCCCAGGTGCCCCTTACAGACTGTGTGCACCCCATCCTACCGACGGGCTCAAGATCCCCTCCCCCTGCCAATGATGCCAGAGGGGACATCATTGTCAGGGTTCCTGGCCCCTGTTTAGGCATCCTGCACAGGCTGCTGTGGAAGGCCCCATGCCCTGGGAACACTCTCAGGCTCCTGTGTCTGAGTCAAGGTATCTGAGTCACACCATTTCTCAAAAACTCAGGCCTATAGCCTTCGGGCTCTCAGCTTGCCACTGTGTCTGGCCTTGGGCACCTGCCTGGTTAGTCCTTGATCCTGGGCGGTATGTGGGCAAGTCTCAGAGACAAGGACCATTCTCTCTGGAGCAGCCCCTCTCACGTGCCCAGAGTCAGGCAGTTCCCTGGGCGGGGAGCCCGTGGAGGCCCAGGTCCTCACAGCGGCCTGCAGCTGGCACACTGCTGTCAACACAGGTGGCTGCAAGAGAGCTGTGGCCAGGTGTGTGGGGCTGGACACCACTCCCAGGTGTCCTGCAGCGACAGAGTGGGCTTGTACCATCTGCTGCAGGGCTCAGCCACTATTCCATGTGGCCATGAATTCCAGATACCAGGAGAGGGGCACTGACTTCAGGAGGCCAGAGCCCCTACAGAGCCCTTCTGAGTTCACGGTGGCTGGGTCAGCCACCCTGCCATGTGTGTGGAAGCTCCATGGCCACCCCAGGTGCTAAGTCTGCTGGAAGATCACGGGAGCACCCATCCTTAGGAAGCTGTTGAAGTGGTGACTCTGAAGCCACCTCGTCAGCCATGAGAAGGCAGCAGACATGCAGCTCCAGGGCACCCACTGTTCACAGGGTCCACAGGGCCCACCTCAGCCCAGGGCGGGAGCCCCCGGCACAGGCCTTGCTGGAGTGGCCTGAGAGCCTGGATATATGGCAGAGGAGCCTCTGTGGGGAAGGCACCAGCTCTGGCCCTCCCTGACACTGCCCAAGCAGGTTCTGCACCAGTCTCCCCAGCTGGGAAGAGTCCTGGGATAGAGCCTGCGAGCAGCCCACAGGGTGCAGCAAGTTTGGGACAAGAAAGTCCTTGGGGAAAAGGCTGCCTCTGTATTTCCGGGGGTGCCCTGGTCCTGGGTGGAGTGTGTGAGGCCTTTCTGCCCCCAGCCCCTTCCCTTCAGGTTGCCCCCTGGCTAGAGTCAGCTCCCCGCAGGACTGGCTCAGTTCAGGGACTGGCCATGCCCTGTGAGCCCTGGGTACACAGGTGTCCTGGAGAGCAGTGAAGCTCCCACCCCAGGCTCGCCCACCAGGGCTCTGAGCATTAGCAGAGGTCAGGCTCCAGGCATGAGATCCCAAGATCCCTGGGTGAGCTCAGTGATGGGCTCTGGGACAGACCCTGGCTTCTGTGCTCTGTCGTGTGCTGACCATTGGGATTCACAGCCATCCAACGCTGTCAACAGCAGCCCTTGCACATGGAGTGAGCTGAGCACAGGATCTGAGTCAGAAGGCCATTGAGGCCAGATGACAGTGTGGCCATGGGAGACAGGGCTCAGCCTCTCCTTCCTGGGCCTGGGAACCCCGCTCTGTACTTTGCCGAGCCTCGTTTTCTCTCTGGTAAGGCAGTGAAGCCACAGGGTCACCTGGGAGAGAAGGCATGCTGTGAAGGTGCTAGGGCACTGGCAATGTCCCCCACTGAAGCCCGCCTGTGGGGACACCCTCTTCAGGGCAAATGGGAACCCAGCACCTGGCTTTTGTCCTGGGCCCATTGGGCCCACACCTGCAGTTGGCCCTTGGAGACCTGCTGTGACTGTGCTCTTGAGTACTGAGCATGCTCCCCACATGCCCCCCGGCCTTTATGTTTCTCCCCAGGCTGCCAGCACCATGTGTGCTTGAGCAGAATTGAAACACCAGAGAGGGGTCTTCTCCACACTCCCATCCTAAGTACCAGGGCGGCCTCAACTCCCCAGGCTGCTCTCACCCAAGCCACCCCTTGGTGCCTTTCATGTACTTTCTCATGGGCCGGACTCCTTCTAGGGGCCTGTGATGCACTCAGTATGTGTGTCCCACCTCTGCTGGGCAGGAGCCCTGACCACTTCTGGATGGATCTTCAGATAGGGCCTCTGGAAGGTGATCAGGGCCTGATGGGGCCAGCAGTGTGGGGCCCTGATAAAACAGGGTTAGTGCTCTTGAAAGATAAGACAGCAGGCTGGTGGCACCCTCTGAGGGTCCATGAAGAGGCCATGTGAGTGCCCTGGGAAGGTGGCTGCATTCCAGGATCAGAGGCCTCCGCATGAAGCCCCTGCCAGCCTTCTAGGGTGCCCTTCACAGGCTGCGGAGCAGCAAGAAGCAAGTCTGTTGCTGAAGCCACCCACACTGTGACATGTGGCTGTGGCAGCCTGAAGACTCAGACAAGGCCCTTTCTTGGGCTTACCCACGATGGTCTCCATCCCTCATGCCTCCATCCCTCATATTAGGGTGTCCACTGGTTCCAGGAGCACTCAGAAGCCTGGTCTAACTCTGAGCTCTTGGGCAGTTCTGGGGCTTGTTGAGGACTTTGCGGCTCTCACCAGAGCTCACTCACAGCACACACACACCCCTCCGCACCCCTCCATGCGCACACAAGGTGTCAGCCTACGTGGTGGCCGTTCCTATGTCCTTGTGCTGACCTGCCATTGGCAGCCTTCTGGGCTCTGGGGCCCTGCAGCCAGGACTGTTCCCTTCCAGCTGCAACCGCAGCAGCAGCCCTGAGGAGGTAAGGAGTGCTCCCCGGGAGGGAAGAGCACATTAACACACGCAGCAGGCACACCATGCCCCTGGCACGGGCTGACGCACCAGCTGCAGCTCCAACAACTGTCATCTGACATCCTGACACAGACGAGCACCAGGAGCCAGGAGGCCCGGGCAGCTCACTGCTCTCTCCCACCACGTCCGGGCCCCTGGGCCCAGCCTCCAGCCAAACAGGTGTACGACAGCCTGTTGCAGGTCCTCGGAGGAGGCCCTGGGCTCCAGAGAGGCCTCCGAGGGGAGAGCAGGTGAACAGAACAAAGGAGGTTAGGCCTGGGTTGACAAGCTCATTGATAACAGTTTGGGGGGCGGGGGGCAGGCCTGCCTGGCGACAACAAATTGCTCCTAATGGCTTTTGCCGCCTGCAGGCCCCAGTCAGAAAGAACAAGCTTGTCAGCCTGGTCCAAGGGGGGCAGCATTTCCCAAGCAGAGGGACCCCTGCCCACTCCCACCCATCTTTATGGCCTGCCCTTGTAGGGACTTCATGTGGTGAGTGCAGATCTCAGGAGACCCAGCACAGGGGACAGTCACAGGCATGGTGACACAGCTGTCAGGTCCAGCATTCCTAATGCCAGCCTTGCCCAGCATGCTGGTGCATCCAGGTGAGCCCTCCACCTTGGGGCAGGTGTCACCTTCTGCCACTCCATTTTGCATACACAGGAGCCCCAAGCCAGAAATATCTGGGTCTGGTTCCCAGGGTTACATCAAAAGAGTAGTGGCAGAGCACAGATTAAAATCTTGCTGGATCCAGCTCCAAACTCGGTGTCACTATGCAAGTCTGTCCCCAAGGCAGAGGGAGGTCCTGGGGAATGTTAACCCCCCCACCCCAACCCCACCAATTTCAGGAACTGGGTGGTAGGCCATGGAGAAGGCTGCTTCACCCAAAGCTTGTCCAGAGAGGATGCCATTCAATGTGCCCTTTAAGCAAAACGATGATTCTTCCAACAGGCCTGGAGGGAGGTGGGAGGCTGGGTGCCAGCTTCAGCAACTCCATCCTGGTGACAACCTAGATGCTTTTCCTTGTTCCAGAAAAGGAAATTCAGAAAAAAGTCATGTCTGTGTTCAGATGCTCAGACCACCCACTGGGAGTCAGCAACTGCCCTTGTCTGGAGAACAATCAGAATCGTCCACACTGTGTCCAGGGTGCAGAGCCATCCAGAGCCTCTCGCCCCTCCCTGGGCTGGCACTGCAAGTAGACCATCCCTCGTCAGCCTGCTGTGCCAGTTAGGGGCACTTCTCCTCCCCTCCCTGGGCTCCTCCACTGTGCGACAGTGTGGTGTCGGAGGTGACATTCTTTCCTCCAGCTCGGACAGCTGGTGGTGAGGACTTGGCTGAGGGGATGTTTACCTGACTGGCCGAGACTGCCTGTTTAAAAATATATGAATCTCAACAATGCAATGGCCACAGGCCACTATTTTTGGATCACGCAATTAGGACAGGAATGAAGCTCTACCTCCTCTCACCTAATCCTAACACACCCTTTCTCCCCTTGCCTGATAGCCCCACTTGACCCCTCCTGAGCAGACCTCCATCCTGTCCCTCTGCTCAGGGTGGGTTAGTAAGACACTGTATCCACCGACTGTGTCCTGTGGCTGCTGGAACAAATAATCACAAATAGAGTGTCTTGAAACAACAGCTATTTCTTATTTTACAGTCAAGCAGCCAGAAGTCTGAATGAGACTCACTGGGCTGAAATCAGCGTGTTGGCAGAACCCCACTCCCTGGTGTTCCTTGCCTCTTTCAGCTTCTAGTGGCTGCCACAATCCTTGCTTGTGGCAATGCCATTCCCCCCACCCTCAACAGCATGGCCACCTTGTCTCTTCCTCTTCTGTTCGTGTCCAGTCTCTGCCTCCTCCCTAAAGAATGCTTTGGGTTGCATTTGAGGCTCGCCAGATAATCCAGGAGCATCTCCCCATTCTGAGATTCCTAATTTGATCACCACCGGATACTTCATTCAGGCAACAGACGAGGTTTCCAGGAATCAGGTCCATCGGGACCATCTTCTATACCCACAATTACAGAGTCAAGGAACTTCTGAACCCTCAGAGTGGGATAAGATGCACCTGTCAGGCATGGTGTTTATGAAGATGGGCACACGTGTGCTTTCCCAATCCCTGTCAGCGAGCTGGCAAGAGAGGGCAGCAGTTCCCATGGGCCAACAGAGTTTTGCTGATGCCCCAGCGAGGTATGCTCTGAGTGCTGGGTCAATGGACTTTGTTTTCCCGTTTGATCTTTTCCGAATGCTCACTTAGAGCCCACGTCACCTTTTCCTATATTTTTGTTGTAGTCTGGTCTCTGCATATCTCAAACCCATAAAGAGTCCCACCCAGAGCTATTGCCTGCCCCTTTTGGTGGATGGGCCTTCATGACCAGGAAAGAACAGAGTATTTCTAAATGCACATGGTCACCAGTGGATTGCAGAGTCTCCCTGGTGCAAGCCGAGCTGGACAACCAGGCCCATCGGCCACATCTGGTGGGACTGTGCTGTTGCCTCCTCCTATACCTTCCTCACGTGCCCAGGCCCCCTGGAGGTGGGTGCCATTTCGGTTGGGCTGTGAAATCTGCACGTTACCAAGACAACAACAGAGCCTCTCCCAGAGCAGCATGGTTGTGTGCGGATGAGGAAATTCTGTCTTGGCAGATTAAATGACTTGCCCAAGCCCACTCAGCTGAGGAGTGGTCAGACTGGGACTTGAACCTGGACCTGCAGAACTTCCAAGCCTGGAGTTTTCACAGTAAACCAGGACAGGACTAATAGCCTAAAACTGCTGACCAGGGGGTTGTACAGTACATAATTTCAAGGATTTATTTTTTCATCCTTTTGAGCTAAAGCAATCAATCGAACAAGCAGAAAGGAGAGGGGCAAAAATCCAAGCTGTGCTAAACCCCTCTGGCCTGCAGGCCCACTCGTTCCTCTGCATGGTCAGATGTTGGCTCTCCACTTGGGGGACCAGGAAAGTTGTAGCACAGGCCTGAGCACCTGCTCTGGGGCACGGCTGCTGTCTTTTCACAAGCCTTCAAATGCTCCAAATTTACTCTCTTGTTTTTTAAATTCAATTCAGTGCTGGTTCCTCAAAATAGCACACCTGCCACGGTTTTCAGGGCCCTGTGAATCCTTACCAGGACCAGGGCAGTCTCACCCGCTCCTGTGAGGACAGGCATACACTGGGGCATCCGCCACCGGCTCCCGCAGGCTGGCTACAGGGTTCTGCCCACTGTTGGCTGGTGGCATCCCAGACCCTGCCATTTGGCGACACCCCCCCCATGCTCACAGAGTAGTGAGGGAGCATCGTCCTTGCAGGAGAGTGCTAGGCCAACAGGGCATCTGCCCAATAGCCCTAGCGTGGCCCTGACTTCTGGGTAGAAGTACGATGTTTCCCTTTGGTGTTCTTTCTCTCACATGTTCTAAGAGCACTTAATTCACCCCAAAAGTGAAGCAGGTTATTTATGACCCCACCATTGTGGAGTGGTGAGTGATGCCAACCACAGATGATTGTTCTTGGCATCCTGTTTTTTGGTGGTGTTTGCTCAACAGCATTAAGCTGAAATATCATTTTCTGGGGATCACTGCCCATCAGGCTCTTAATTACATACAGAATTAGATTTCCTTGTGGTTCTACCCAAGGCCCAGGGCACTGGGATAATTACTAAGAGAACAGATAAAAACGCAAGCTCATCCCCAACTGTCCTGCCAAGAGCACTAAGCAAAGCACAGCATGCCCTCGAGATGCCCCCTTCCCTGGGCCAGCCCTGGGTGGCAGGCCCCACGCCTTTGCTGAGCATGGCCCAAGTGGCACAGACACAGAGGAAGGAGGTGCTCTCACTGTCCTGAAGCCCCACGTCTTCCTCCTTGTTGGGGGTCTCTAAAGAAGGCTGCTTCACCTCTCTGCATTCTTTCAAGTAAGTAAAAAGAACTTATGCAGAGATGGCATTTCTGGAAAGTGGGGCGTGGAAGGACCATGCTCACTGAGTGGTCTGGGTGAAGCCCTCCTCTCTCTGGTCCTGGGCAAACTGACCCCCCAACCTGCCCTGGGATTGCTGCAAGGGTTCCATGAGGTCATCTTTGGGAAGTGCGTGGCTCAGTCCTGGCTCTCACTGGGTGCACCAGGAATGGGAGCCCCCATCATGCCTGTTCTTCCAGGATTTGACCCGGGGGGAAGGATTTCTGCAACTTCCTCAGGCTGCTGGCCCAAACTGTCATTGTTCCATCTACAGGGCTGTGCCCAAACTCCCTCCTCACTCTACAGAGGAGGCTGGACTTGTGAAATGAGAGGAAGGAGGGGTGTGGAACGATTTCCCCAGCCCAACAAAGGGCTCCTCCGCACCTACCTGCAGCAGTCCCCCTGTGGGGGAGGCCCAGAGGGCAGCAACTACCGCTGCCCTCACCTGCCAGAAAGGGTGGGTAAGGAAAATAGTGGTTGGAAGTGAAGTCTGGGGAAGCCTGCGCCTTCCCCACCACCAATACTTGGTCTCTGTCTCCCTGCATGGCCTTGTGGAAGCTTCCACACACAGAGCCAGGCCCCCTTGGGGAAGCAACAGGCGGCCAGTCCTGCCCTGTCCAGGCCCCCAGGGCCAGTGGAGGGTCTATGCTGGGCACTGGCAATTTCCAGGGCAGAAGCCGGGTTCTGCACTCCCGGCGGAGTCTGGATGAAGCTGTAGCTGTCTAAGGGCCAATCTGGGTAAGCAGGGGAGCACAAAAACCCGACACCTCTGGAAGGCTGGAGGCAAGATGCATTTAAACAGCTTCCACTGTCATCGGTGTCACCAGGCTGGAGCTTGTCTTGTTTACTGGATGAAGGTTTCACACTGTGTCACCGTTCTGCCAGAAACCGGCATTAAAATGAGCAGTTAGTACAAGCCAGCCATAAACATGGCAGATCCCGGAGACGGGCAGAAGCCACTCCGAGATCCCTGGTGCAGCTTTTAAGCACTTGGCATGCTGCTAGCTCAAACTGGAGAGGGGGCTGTGTGCATCATTTGGGCCCGAGTGCAATGCACTTGAAATAATTACTTTAATCAGCAAAAGTTAATTACTTTAAATCATAAATTAATGGCAGAGCATTTGGCGGAGCCTGATGTGTGTGGCGAGGCTGTCAACTGAAAACCCAGGTGAACCGGCGACCCTGCCTCCGCAGCGCCGCAGAAGCCGGAGCCCACCCACTGTGCGTGCCACTTCTGCGCCAGTAGGAAGAACTCTGTAACCGGAGAAGCGCCACCTTAAACTGTCACCTATAAAAAAAGGAGCCATAAACAAGCAGACTGCTCCTAAGCAGGTGCTGCTGGAGAAGCCGGCCCTTGACAATAATAAGATCTTAAAATGGCATCTGCCTTTATTTTATAGCACAATTGGAAAGATGGTTAAAAGTAATAAACCCAGCTGATATGTTTTATGAGTTAGTAGTTAGCAGTGTTTACTGTGGAAGAAGATTTTGGAGGAGATACTGTCACCCCAAAACACATCCCCCAAGCTCAGCATCCAACCTGCTGGGATGCAGGCAAAGGGGCCTCCACAGGAAGCAGGCTGCAGCCACATGGATCCTGTCTGTCCTCCATGCCCGGGGATCTCCAAGAAGCAGCCAGAGTGGCTCGGGGAGGGCAGAGGAGATCTTTCATAGAAACAGAAAAGTCTTCCGCCTGATGTAGCCGGGAACGATTGCATGCAGGCCTTGGACTGGGTGGCTTTCGGAGCATTGGAGGAGATACAAAGGGGCTGTCAGGGGGCTTGTGGCTGGTTTTCCCACACTGACCTCATTTAGGTGTCAAGCAGCATCTGTAAGACTTAAAGACACAGGAGAGAAAGAGCCACCTGGGAGACGATGTCCACCAGGTGACTGTGAAACACTCGTCCTGCGTGAGAGGCACATTGGAGCCATAGGCCAAAAAGGAGGGCTGAATCTAAGTGGGTGAAGGAGCCTGGAAACAGCACACCATCCTCACCCCACCCCACGGGGCTAAGCAGATGGTGGCAAGACCCAGTAACCCACTGAGCAGACACTAGGAAAATCCCATGGACAGTGCTGAACACAGAACAAGGAGAGGCCAGACCCAGCCCTTCCCTCTGGACACTCACCATCACGTGAGGGGAGTGGAGTATTGAGTGTTGACCATGAGGTGTCTTCAGGCTGTGACAAGAGAAAAACAAAGTTTAGGCCACACTGGCACACATGTGACTCTGTGCTGTCTCAGGACAGCAGAACAATAAACCCTCTAGCCAACATATTGGGGACAAGCGCCATCTTAGCTCCTGAAGTGTCCATGGATTGGCAACAATGGCTTGATTAAATGTTCTCCAATTACATGGACAGGTTTAGAACCCTCTGCAGCCTAAGCAGATGGCAAGGATCCTTCTCTACATGCTCAATTCAAAATAACACCAGAAGGCAAAGCTTGAAAGTGTGCACCCACCTGAGCACCTGCAGGGCCTGCTGTGGGTGGTCCAGCTCTCTTAGATCCCACCAGACCCTGAAGACTTGGAGGTCCGGTTCTCCCCTGTCTGCTGCAGGTTCTCACTTGTAGGTATAATCCTGCTAAGTCCCTGCCATGGAAGATTGAGGCAGACACTCAGGGCACCCAGTCTATAATGCAAAGTCCAGCTCATGGAGCCAGCATGTCCACATGGCGGGCCTGACTCCCAGGACTCTAACTGGCTGCCAGCAAGGAGAAGCGTGGGTTTTTCACCCTAGGTTGGACCTTCCGTGGGTTCTTAGGTGGAGTTGTGGCAGGGAACCTGGGCTTTCCTTCTGGCTGTAGGTGGCATTAGCTAGCCCTGTCCCTTAGACACACACACACACACACACACACACACACACACACACACACACAAAGCCTCAGGCAACTCTTCCATCAAAGAGAATGGATGGAGGGGGTCCCAGAGGCCATCTCAGGGTTCATGGGCTCTCCAATCCCAGGGAGAAGCAGCAGCCCCTCCTCATGCATGGAGTTAGGCAAAGAGCTTCTTGCTCCAATTTCTGAGAACATGCAGCAAAATTGTACCACTGGCCTGTGGCCCAAGATGACCTCCAGAACTCATTCCAGGCCTCAGAAATCCTGTCTCAGATGCTGGATCCTCCTCCAGGGATTTCCTCGTCAGCCAAAACCATCCTACAAGACCCCCTGCAAAGGGTTCCATTTGGCCTGAAGCAGACTTGGGTTCTGGTCTGAGTCGGCAGTTCCTGTGCTGTAACTGAGGACCCACGATTCACCCTATCAGCTTCCATTCCCTCATTGTGGGTTGGAGCTGATAGTATAGCACCAAGAGATCTTGCAATAATAGAAATGACAACATAAGGAGGTGCCCAGCATACTTCAGGGAGTGTGGCCGGCGCTCAGAAACCTAGCCAACAAAAAATGCTGATGGCCAAGGCACCCTTGCTCTCTCCCCCGTGAAATCAACCCCTCTAGGCCATGCTGTCCTTGTTACTGCCACAGACCACATGACGGTACTCACAGCCCCTTTCCTTTGCCAGATGCTTGGCACAGCTGAGCTGAACCTGTTCTGATGGTCAGGAGTTCCTTGGCCTGACCCTTGTGTCAGCTGTTGTAGGCAGGTAAGGAGATGCTTGAGCCACACAGGGTGAATTCACACACTGGACAGCTTATCAAAGGCCCTCCATCCACTCTGCTGGACTCAAAGGATGAAAAGGGAGTGGGTATTGCTGCTCTGTGTTGGTCACAGTGTATTAAAAAAATCACTTCACTGCACAGGATTCATGTCTCAAAAAAGCATGGATTGCTAGAGATAAAGTATCATCCACATGAGCAGAGAATGGGGTGCTCTTGGGGTGAGCTCCTGGGGGTGCATCACACAGTCCCAGCACACAGGATGCTCAGAACCTAAAGGGGGTCACTTCCCTAGATGCAAGACACAAACATATTTGGCAAGAAACATCTAAAAGTTATCAAATAAAAAATAACATTGCAGAAAATGGGAAACATTTTTCCTGTACTATTAACGTCAGTGACTTGAGTACTTGAGTACTTGGGATATTGCAACTGCTCAGAATTCCATTCTGTCCCTATCCGTCACAGGTATTTTGGCAGAACCATCGTTAGCCAAGCTCATCTTCAGAATACCCTGGGTCAGAGTTAGTCTTTGTTCCCACCTGGGAAATTTCCACTTTCATCAAAGGTTGTCAGCAGCTCCTGGGTCCATTCTCTCATGGCAGGGTTTCAATTAAATTTGGCCTGGAATGAGACCCCATCTTCTTCTTGATTTTCTTAGGATCGTGATAAAACTCTAACCCAGCAATGTCTAATAGAACTTTCTGCAGTGATGGAAACAGTCTATGTCTGAACTTCCCAGTATGGTAGCCACTCACTGTCTGCTGAGCACATGAAATGTTGCCAGTGTGACTGCAGAAAAATGGATTTTAAATTTTATGTCCATTGGTTTAAATTTATGCAGTCACACGTGGCTAATAGCTATAGTATTGGACATGATAGAGCTTGCAAAAGCCACTGTAGTCCACATTAGAAATGGTAACCATGGAGCCGTCGATTTTTAGCCAGTACTAGAAGCAGAGTAGTGGTTGTAAGTGAAGCCACAGACTCCATCTGACTGAGTGGTCACCACCCTAGGTGACTCCTCCTCATATGGTGTTGCCCAAGAATGGGCAGCCAATGACTTGGAAAAGAAAAAGTCTGAAATCCCAACACATAGACATGCTTAGTTCACCACGTTGAAAAATAGATGGTATCTTAGAGGTATGCAACAGGTACATTCCACGTCCTTAGACATTCTAAACCAAACACAGGTTACTATTATACTCAAATGAAAAGCAACAAACACAACAAAGTCTCATACCAAATTAAATGCACTGACTATTTCTAAGATTTAAAAAAAAAAAAAACAGAAAAAAATTAAATGTGAATTTTGAATATAAAAAAGCCAACATTTGCAATTTCACAAAAACATTTCAAAATGAATGCATGGTTCCCAGTGGTACCCAATCTCCCAAGGGTTTAAGTCCATTTTTTTTCCTACTGAAAATCCCAGAATAGCTTTGGATGAATAAATGGTGGGGGAGGAAAGGGTGATACATGCCAACATTTTTTCCTACCATACAGGAGAATTCTGGCACAGAAATGGAAGCAAAATCACTCAGCCTTCTCTAGTTGACCTCAGAATGAAGTCGGATAGGAAATGCAGCTGTGGCCCGTCAGCCCAGTGGTCAGAACGGGGTGTGCGTGGGCTTTGTTTGGAGTGCTTTGGAAGGATCAACCGTTGACTTCCCTTTTCTTGGTGGCCCTTCCAGCTCCTCAACCCTAGAGTACCCTCCTGGGAATGGGCCCTGCAGGGGAGTGGGTGAAACGGTGGCCAGAGGCTGGCAGCTCAGCACAATTCCACCCCCTGCTGGGAAAGGCTAACCCAAGGCCAGTTTAGAGCACATGACTGACCAAGAGGAGGGCAGCCCTGGGGAGCCCCGAGCCCCACCTGCCTATTATTGCAGTTGTGGGCTCAGAATTCAAGCCCAAAAGCCCAGAAACAAATGCAACTGGAGCAATCCCACACAAAACACAAGTTCTGCCTTCACCAAACTTTAATCTTTTCCCCCAGGCATCTACTCAAGCAGCATTATTTCATTTAAATTTTTTTTTTTTTTTACTATTAATATTCTGCCCTCGATGTGCTGCAAAGCAACTTCATGCAAAGAAAGAATGGACTTACCAGGAGGACTCATTTGTCTTCGGCACCTGGGCTGTTTTAAATTAGAGAGCACCCAGCGAGGGAGCCAGCGCTATTTTAATCATTCCAATGTGTCCAGTGCGGGAGATGAACTCAAAAGGTGAATATTAAAAGTAGTTGTGGAATTCAGTCATTTCACGAATGAGCACGTAATAGCCAAAGGCAAAACCGGAAGGCAACTTCACTTCCAATCAGTGTTCCCATTTTATTGAAACCAGATTGGAATTCCTGGAAGGAAGCCCACAGATCACATCTTTAATACTCATTTTCATATACTCCAGTAAAACTGTCAGGGTGAATCAGTTGTTGAAGAAGGTTTCCTGTATAATTTACAGATGTGCCTCCCCATAGCCCATTATTTAGGCCTGAAACAGAAATATGTTTTTGATCAAGCTCAGAGACTTCCTCTCACCTGCCCAGGTTTGCTTGGCTTTAATTTGTCGATTAATGGTGGCCTTTGCACACGGCACTGACCCACCATGCCGGGGACATTGATTCCCACACACACAGCAGCAGCAGCCGGACGCTCACCACCGACTTGGTTTCTCAGGGGAGACCATGCCGAGAGCCCCCAACCAAGAGGTAAAGCCTGGTGGCTGCTTCCCCTCTGGGGGAATCCTGGCAGGGATTCCAGAGCACGGGACCACTGGGCCTCAGCCCCTCACAGGGCAGAAGGACCAATGAAGTGCATTAGAGGGGACAGCGGGGACTTGAGTCGTACCAGCCCCGCCTGCTCAGGAGTGGGTCAAATCGAGCTGGGGTTTATTCCAGCCGCTCCTGATTTTCCCCTCTCCTTACATTTTTAGCTTTGTTCTGTTCATTTTCAGAAAAGCCCATCTCTACTCTGGGTTGATCTCACCTCCAAATCCAGCCTGTGGGGACTCCAGGGGAGGACTAGCCTGGTCCTGACGGCCTGCGTCTCTTCCTTTCTCCTTCGATTCTGCTGTTTTAAGAAGCCAGTCTGGAGCAGTGGGCTGCAGGAGAGGAGGTCAGGAGAGGGACTGGGGTGCTCCCTGGGGCCATGGGCTGGTGCTGCTGCGGGGCCACTGTGTGACACGGCCATGCTGGTCGCCCTAGCCCCAGCCTGTTGCCCCCGCCTTCCTTGCTGAGGGGTCTGGGCTGTGGACTAGGCACTTGGCTAAGCTGAAGGATGTGGACCCCCAAGAGACAGAGGATCCCTTGCTGTTTCCAAACCTTTGTTTTTGAACTTCATTTTAAAGGACGGGAGACCCCAAATTAAATGATAATGTGTCTAAACAAAGAAAGAGTCGGAGGTGAGTCTGAGGGCCTGCACAGAGTCACCAGCACAGGGGTGACAGCAGGCTCTATGGGGTTCAAATCCCAGCTCAGCAACAATAGCCCCTCAACCTCAGGCAAGCTCTGTACCCTCTCTTAATGCACCTGCGAAGTGGGAGTGCTTGTGGGGCCACCGCGACCCCTGGGGGTAGGCGGAAAGGCACTGTGGAGTGCCCGCAGGCTACCAGGGCTGCCCTCACCGTACAGTGGTGTCCTTCTGGGAGAATTGCTTGTGGGCCTCCCTCAGGGCCTCGGAGGCTGGGGCTTTGACCATGCAATCTTGGCAGGAGGCGCACACGTGCGGGCAGCCGGGGTCTGGGTCCTGGCCCTGCCTTAAAGTCATTTGTCTTCTGTAAAACAAATTTCCATGATGGGCTTGCAGGCCTGTGTGGTGTGCAGACAGCTGCCCGGGGGCTGACCTGATGAAGGCGGGGAGAGGGAGGGAGCCCCAGGAGCCACGAGGGCAGCTGGTCTCCCCAGGTCACCATTACAGAGGAGTGGAAATTTTCCACAACCACCAAAGGACTCTGTGCTGACCACGCGCGCGCGCACACACACACACACACACACACACACACACACACACACTCATGATGTTACCGTGGGAAAACAGCTAATATTAGAAGGAGCACTAAAGGGAAAATCCTAAGTCTAACAGAATTCCCTGTCTGACTTCATTGTCCAGCACAAAAACACCAGAGAGAGCGGGAACCATTGTGCCTGGTACTGAGACCCAGCGTGTCCACGCCTTGTCCTGTGACTGCAGCCAGCGAAGCAGGTGAAACCCACACCGGGGCGGGCCGTACCCAGCAGGCATCAGACACGGTAAGTTTGAGCTGGGCAAGCAAAGGCCCAGAAGGTTCCATGCAGTCATGTGACACTTCTTCTCTAATTGTCTCCCCCAAACCGGCCACTGCACTTGGCAGGAGGGGACACCTGTGTCTTATTTTATCTATTTATTTTTTCCTTTGTTTTGGAGCGCCACCCTATAGGTTGGACTGTGCTGATGAGGTGCAGAAGCCACGCCTGGTTTGGGCCCCACACACCTGCCCTCCGCGGAGAGGAGCTGGGCTCCTCTGGCCAAGTCACGACTTCCGAGAACAGCTCCTGTGGACTCCCCACCAGTGCTCAGTGCTGTGTGCTGAGGCAACGTTCTGCTTCCGTTCACCTTCCCGTCTCCGCAGTGAGCAGGGCGGAAGGCGAGAGGCGTTTCCTGGGGAAATCCACCATGTTCCTCATTCACCTTAGGACAAGGCTGCCTCCTACATCCTGCCGCCTTCCCCGTCACTATTGCCACCACCTTCCCCGTCACCACCGCCCCCAGCACCCCAGCACCCAGCACCAACATGGCACTTCCACCGGCAGAGTGTCCTTAGGCCTGACGGGGCAGGAGGGACACTCGTGAAGAGAGTGGACAGCCAGGAGCACGGTGCCGGGGGCGTGCCCTCCATTTAAGCCCGGGTACTCTGGAAAGGTCCAAGGGAGGCGGGAACCGCTGTCTGGCTCCAGGTGCTCCCTCTGCCCCGCACAGGCACGTGTGCACACATGGGCGCACGGCATGCACGCAGGGAGCCATATGTGCTGGGCACGCTCCTCTGTGGGGCTCTGCACTCAGCATGATTGTGCTCATGCACTGCCCAGTTTCAAAAGGTCGCAGGGAGTTTTACTCTTAGAGAAAATCTGGTCTTGTCTGCATCAGACCAGGGAAACAGCTTATGAAGCCACTGGGACAAATGGGGGGATCCCAGGGAGAACTGCCCACATGCAGCATAGAAGTCTAGAGCTCCTGGACGACCAGGAAGGACATGGGAGATACATTGTTAAAGGTGCTCACCTCTGAGAACGCTTCCTGCCAAGTCCCCGTGATGTCACCCTAGACCACTTTAAGTGCTTCCTTATGCACTGGGTAGTCAAACTTCAGCCCAAGGGGCAGATGTAATCCCTAGGGAGGTTTCTGCTCAGTGACCTACTCTCCTCTACCCTGGAAGGTGAAGACCTACAAGGTCACAGAGAGAACAGACTCAGCTAGAGGAGCCCCCAAATTCCAACTCCCATTAAGGACATAGTGTCTCCTTTTAAATCTATGGCAAGGTGAAGCAACTGACTCCAGACTCTGCCCCAAGAACAGACCCCAGGAGCAGAGGCCGTGGGGGCAGCTGCCCTGGGAGGAATACAGGGGTGCTCCTGGCAGTGAGCACCTGCTGCACCCTGGGTTTACCTGACGGTGCCAAGCTCCCAACTGCCCTCAGAGGAAGCGTCAGTGCCTCTGTTACAGGTGAAGAGACCAAAGCCTGCGGGGTGGAGCGAGCCCCCCAGGATGCATAGCGGGAGCAGACTCCCACTCGCAGAGCGGGACCTGCAGTACCACTTCACCAGAAGCCCCCGAGCCAACTTTGCCACTCGCCACTCACGGGCTCCCCAGCCTCTGTCCTTATGCCCTGGTGGGTCCCAGCCAAACTGCAGGATACGGTCCCAGCCTCCAGGTGGGCAGTGTGTTCCCGCACTGATTGGATGGAGTTGCCCAAGGGGGAAGGCCGCAGTCCTAGGTGGGCAGGCTCACCAACTGTGGGCACCCGTGCTGATGTTGCCTCTCCTCTACCCGCTGGAAGAGGCCACTCCTGCAGCCCAACCAAGGATCTGGGAAGCAGCCCTTCCAGGGCTATCTGCCAGCAGGTGGTAAGGGCTCAGAGTGGCTTCCTTGGAGGAGGACAGGCACCCTTGAAAAACCCAAACAGGTGCTTTCTGGGTCCACTAAATCCGGCCACACTGAGGGAAGCTGGATTTCCTGTTTGTAGGCTTTTTGGAAAATCAGCAGACTGTTTCCAGAACTCTCTGAGAAGGGTCTCCAGCAGGGGCAAGGTGGGTCCCAGTAGCCACATGCAGTAGAAGCCAGGCCAGCAATAATGCAGCGCTCACGAGTTCGCAGGCATCCAGCTCACAGCCTCATCAAGGCAGAGAGGTTCTTCATCTAGAAGAAAACAATAAGAGTGGGTATAAGTGTGTGTCCACTCGAGTGTGGCTGCCTACGTGGATGTGTGGACTATGAATGTGGTTGCAAGATTAGAGCAGATGGGCAGAAACAGACCAGGGCAGCCCAAAGGGCTCCGGGAATGGCACTGCTGCCTCGTCAAGTCTCCACCTGCCAGGGCCACGCCGGGCCTGGGAAAGTGGAGCTTCCCGGAGACCCCAGAACACGGCATGGGCCTGGGAAGACCCCTGCTGCCCACAGCCATAAACTGGTCGTTCCCAAGAAACCCTGTGAGAGCGCACGTCCACTCTGGTGGAGGATGAGCAGCATCAGTGGACAATTAATATTTCACAACTACATCTTAATTGCCAAAAAAGTTCGGTTTTGAGACAAAGTTTTTTTTTTTTTCATCTTTATTTTTAAGCCCTTAACATAATGACTGAATGGCTAATAGGAAATGGATACATTTTTAAAAGACTTCTTTGAAAAGCCATTCAAAGCTGAACCTGCGCAGCGGAGCCCAGGGCTGGAAGGGGGGCGCGGCGGAGCTGGCAGAGAGCTGCCCCCGCCGGTGCCAGCCCCGCGCTCTGACAGAACAAGTGTTGCATGAGATGTGAAGGATGACTGTGGCGGCCTGGAAGCCCTGGAGCAGGTGTTCCTCGTCCTCATTTGCAGTGGAGCGTGGCCCCTGGCTCAGCGAGCCGCAGCCAGCGCCTGGCAGCCCCTCATGTACCTGCGTGCAGAGAGGCGCTAATGATAATGGATGCGGGCCGATTAGCCAGCCTGTTTGGAATGGCACTCGGCATCCTGGCTCAGGGCGTGAGTCCGTGGCTCTCACGGGGAGCAGCGTGTTAGGGCCTCCAGGGCCTCTGGGCTGCCCCCCAGGTGGGTGCTCATGTCCAGGGCTGGGGTGGATCGTGGCTCTCCGAGGAAAGGCAGGAATTCTGGCTCTGTGTCCCTTCTGGGCCCGACAGTGCCTGAAGTGACATTGATCCCTACTTAATAACACACAAGGACGTGTGGCTTGCTGCCTGCTCTCCCTTTGAGGGCAGCCCCTGGAAGGGCAGCCTTGCTGGTCTGGGCTCCATTTGCTGGCCTCCTCACTGGGCCAGGCCTGTCCGGTCACTCCTTCTAGCTGGTCTTTCTTGCACTCAGCCGGTCAGTGCTCTTCACTGCTAGTGCCCTCATGGACATGATATGGCTGAGTCGCCTGCCTGTGCTCAACTCCCAGCTCCATCCCACACTAGCTCTGTCCCCCGGGGTCCAGTTCCAGAGCTCTCTGCGCCTCAACTTCCTCATCTGTGGGTCGCGGGGTGCTGGAGTTCCTCCCCTCCTGGAAGTTTCCGCAGTGGGTGAAGCTAAGCGAGTCAGGGTGGAAATCTCTTAGCACGGCATCCAGCACTTAGGGCATGATCAGTAGACGTCAGTTCAACCACGGTGACGACACTGTAAGCTATCGTTGCTACTGTCACAGAGCTATCATGGCTGGCACCCTCCAAAGGCCTCTTGCCAGAGACAGAGGTGATCTCACGACAGATGAGAAACTCAGGCACCAGCAGAGGCACGTGGCAGCAGAAGTAGACAGAGCCTGGAGGGCCAGGAAGGGTCCCATGGAGAGTGTCCAGGGAACAGCCACTCCACTGGAAGTGGATAGGAGCTTCTAGGGTTTCAGGGGAGGTCAGAGACTTGTGGAGGCCCCAGACCAGCGTGTGAGCTCAGCTCTCAACCACGGGATGCAGTCAGCACCCAGGCAGGAGCCCCACGGGTGGGGCGGGCAGTGTTTCCCTGCAGTCAACAGCAGCAAAAGCAAGTCTGTTTCCATCCCAGCACCCGGGGAACTGAACCTGGGCAGCTTCCAGCCCCCTTCAGGTGCTCCAGGTGGGCCCCGGCTCCCACCTCCCACCTACTCTCTTCTCTGTGCTGAGAAGCACTATGCCTCACAGACCCTGGTGATTGGGAAGAAATGAACCAACCACGGAGGGAGGTGCAGGGGAGCCTGGCAGGAGAACAGATGATCCCTGCACTGAGTGATGAGGATATCGCTTACTGATTTTGTTTTTATTCAGATAAACTGCTCTGGACAGATGCACCTTCTTTGAGAATGTTCTACCTGTTAATAATGAAGTGACAGTTTTGGTGTTATGGTTTGGATATGTCCCCCACAGGGTCCTGTGCTGATACAGGAATGTTCAGAGGTGAAGTGACGGAAGTGTGAGAGCTATGACCTAATCAAGCCATCCTGGTTTGAATGACTAGGTGGTAACTGTGGGTAGGTGGGGCGTGGCTGCACCGGGTGGGTCACTGGGGCCATGACCTGCGAGGGGCCATCTTCCCTGTGGTCCTTCTCCCCCTCTTTCTGCTTCCTGACCCTTGATGAGCAGCTCTCCCTGCCCCCATGAGGTGCTGCCTCACCTTGGACCACCTGTAGACTGAGACCTCTGAACCTGGGAGCCCTGGAGAGACTTTCCCTCCCCGAAGTAGTTCTTGTTGGGTATTGTGGACATAGTGTTGCAAAGCTCACTAAAGCATTTGGGATTCTTAGAGATGTCTCTTTAGCTTTCAAAATGCTCCCCCAGTCATCATCTCAGGTGAAGCTGCTTTCTGAGAGGGGCAGGGGAGACAGTGGTTATACCCTTCCAACCCAGGAGTGACGGGTTTCTCAAAGCCTGATGGGTCATGGGATGCCCAGTCCCCCGACTAGGTTCAGAGGAATCCCAACTGACCACTCTCCCCTTGGAGCCCAATATGGCCGCTGACTAGTTATGCATCCTTGGAAAGAATAAATCATTTTCCGAAAGGATTCCACTCCAGATTCCTTGGGGAGGCTGCTCCCTGGCAGGGGATGCATTCAAGTTGTTCTAAACCAGAAGGAAACCTGGTCAAGAAGTGGAAGTCCAGGAGAGGAGGGACTTGATTTCTGTCAAAAGTCAATGAGAAAAGTAAGCAACTCAGACGTGGACCCAGGACTGAAAACAGACTCTAGGGCCCAGAGCCACATGGATCCCGGCCCTTGAGCTGAGCATCCTGCCAGAGAAACACCAGGCCTCTCCCCCACCAGGCATCCAAGGCATCAAGTGGCCTAGTGGTCAGAAGTGGCAGCCTCTGGATGTCCCTTTTCTGCCTCTTGCCCATCCTTACCAGGTCCCAGGCCAGAGCTCTCCTGGACCTTGGGTTTCTGTACCCTGGCCAGCCCTGCACCATGTCCATGAGTGTGGCAGTGCCCAGGGTTCCAGGGACTCGCCTGCACCACACGTGGTCTGTGGATACCCAGTAGGGGAGCAATTTAACTTCTTAATTTATAGCTGCAGTAACAACATTCTCACAATGGCCATAAAATATTCCCCCCTCCTCTAATCTGGGGTCTCTGGGTTCTATATTGGGAATTCAACAACTGGCTCAGAAAGCAAGGGGTGGTTTATGGTGCATCTCTAAGGGAACAATGTTATTACAGTAAGTTAGGTGGCAGGAGAACCAAAGATGGCGGTGTTGAAACGACAAAACTCCAAGTAGAAAAATATGCCTGTCCTCCTCCGTCTGCCAAACAAAGAGTGACTATAACTGCTGTAGTTTTATGAACTTTTTCATAGAAAAATTATAGTGTTCGTGTTAACAAAAGTAAGAGTATAATTATGTATGACTGTCCGTAGCCTCAGCCACCACAGCCTCACCAGGCCTCCGTGCTTGGACCTGGTGAAATCACACGAGTCCCAGCCCCACCTGCCTGATGTTACCTGACTAGTGCTCACCAAGTTCCTCCAACCCAAGGTGACAGGGCAACAGAGCCCAGAGAACTCGTTCGGCCCCTGCTGTTGTGAGATTGTGCTTGGTCTTGGCACAAGGTTATCCCTGGAGCCCAGGTGAGTCGCTGGTTCTCAGTGCAGCACAGCCATCACACGTTGGGGTCAGGAAGCAGAAAGAGACGGGGAGCCCATGAGGAGGGCAGAACTGACATGGGGGCACGCAGAGGGAGCAGGGCCATGGTCCACCCAGCCCCTGTCTTCCGTCCCGCTTCAGACAGCAGACAGCCAGAGGGGAGGGAAGAATCTAGAGGTGCACCTGCTCTCGGCAGCCTCCTCTCTGCACGCCCTGCCCACGCATGTCAGTGATGCTCACGAGGCCTGTGGGCCCTGGGGACAATGCACTCGCTTTCACAAATGCCTCAAGAGATGGAACCAGTCACCTCATTTTATGGATAAGGATACGGAGCTCAAAGAGCCCTCCTGATTGTCCAAAACCACGGAGCCACACATGGACAGGCAAAGGGGTCCCACATAGTGGGACCTGATCCAAAGCTCCATGCTGGGTCACATTATCACTCAGGGACCTTTAGGGGTAAGAACATTCCAAACGCTCTCCTCCCTACAGCAAGTCCCACCTAATGCAGGAGTGACCTCCACAACAACCCAGCCAGGGAGCCAGCCTGACCCGAGACTGCAAAGGGATGCTTTCTTGGCCCTTTGATTTGGACAGTGGACGCCAAGTAGGTCAGCAGGTGGGAATCCCTCCCACTGAGTGCAAGGAAACAAAGATGACCAGCCTTAGCGCCTCACCTTGGACCATCTGCAGTCAATACCACGGCAGAGGCGACAGGTAACAGCCAACCGGACGTGGGGGTTCCACGAGCTGAAAGGACAAGACTGCATTCTCTGTAATTCTCTTGTTCTCCCTGAAGCAGCCAGGAAGAAAAGTAAATTAGGGTTGCTAGCACCATTCATCCGTGAGGTGACTAAATAATAAATATGTGAAGAACAAAGGGATCTTGTGTAAAATGTAGCTTGCGATGCAGTTGGGTTCGGAGACTCTGGCTGCACCACACCAGCGGTGTGAGTCTGGCAGGTGGAGGCACGGCCTGCCCTCCTCTCTGGGGCATGAGCTAGAGCCAGCTCTGCAGAGGAGAGGCCAGGGGGGTGCTTCTGTGGACAGCAAGGGAGGAATGAGGCTCCTGGGGCAGCCATGGGCTGGACAAGGGATCGTGGGCCCAGGTTGACCCTCAGTCAGAATTGGACCAAGATCTGGATTGGTCCCACTGAGGAGCTGTGGGCCTGTGGCCTGGGCTCCCTCTGGCCCTAAGGGCCTTGCCCTTGGGGAACAAGAGAAGGTGCTCTGTTATGAGGAATTCCTGGGATGCCCAACAGGACACTGCCCAGGGACCTGCCGGGACCAGAGGGTACCTAGGGCCGTGGAGGGCCTAGACACCTGTATGGGTGCCTTGTCAGTGGCCATGAGGCACCTGTCCACTCCTGGACACTCTAGAAGGCTCTCTGATAAGGATGCAGAGGCCACTGCAAAGATGGGTGTCTTCGCTAATATGCCGTCTTTCGGGTGAGCTTCGGGCCATGTTGAGCACTGAGCTTGAGGGCCTGCCTGTGGCTGGGGACCAGCTCCCATGGGTCCTGCTCTGTGGCCTTGGGCAGGTGACTCAACCTCTTAAATACAACTGTCCTTGTCAACAACACAGGTCTGGGAGCAGCAATGACCAGTGCCATCATAAGGGTCACAGATGGCCACAGACATGAGTGGCCATAGGAATGTTGCCACTAGTGTCACCATCTTGCCATCCACAGTGAGAACTGTTGGCCAATCCCACATGCAGCAGTCTCCATTCTGACCTCGATAAGCACCGGTACTGTCTCCAGCAAACACACAGACGTCAGTACACCGTGGTCTTATGTGAAAGGGACCTTGGAAAGTCAGCCAGCGGGTTCCCGCAGGTGGCCTGTCTGGTGGCCAGCACATGGTTTTCGGTTGTACTCAGCACTGCTCTTGGTGCTGGACGTAAGGGTAGAAACCCAGCACCTGGACTGGCATGCTTCCATTCTGGAGGGCAGACACTGGGGAAGCAAAGGAGTAGCCCAGAGGGTCAGTGTCATGACCCAGATAGGCTGCACCTACGAGGATTTCCGTCATGTTCAAGGGAAGCCCCAACCCTTGAGCCCCACCATGCTGGCTGGGAGGAAGAGGCCAGGAGGGGTGGTCAACCACACTGAACAGCATGCTCTCACCGTCTCCAGGTCAGCAGGTGGATCCTCACTGAGGCCTCTTTTCGACCTGGCTGTGTTCACAAAGTGGGTATTTATTAGGAATCCACACTCCGGCATGCCAAGCAGCGGAAGCCAGGAAAGCCCACTCCCAAATCTGGTGCCTGCTGCCGTCAAGAGCCTGTCTCGGCAGCCCCTCTCTCTGCAAACGAGGGATTGTACTCTTGGCACTGCATGAACCCCACAGCAATCTGGGGTCTGATCCTCCATGAAGCTCTCCATATGAACACAGTGGCGAATGCAATTATAATGGAGTGTGGCTAATTCAGCGGCAAGTTCCCCTGGAGAAGGAGGGAGATGCCCCGTGTTAATGAGGTTTACAGCACATAATGGGCAGTGCCCTCAAGGGCACTCGCTTGCCTCCCAGGCCACTGCAATGCTCCCCATCACTGCACCCAGCCACCCCCACTCCTTTCCACCCCTCCCTGCCTTGGCCACATAACTGTGCATTCTTTGTTAATTAATAAAGAAGAATCCTTTTCTAAATCACAAATGTATCTCTGCAGGAGATTTCACTTCATGGCTCTAACTGGGTCTTCTGGCAGGTACCAATTAGATGATGCTAAGTCAGGGCGAGGGTTCTAACAAGCAGAGAGGGGGAGGTGGGGACCGGAGAGGCCCAGGGAGGGGAAGGGGAGGAGGGGGGTGGGAGCCAGAGAGAAGCAGCAGTTCAGGCTTGCAAACATCACCTCCCTCCTCCTCCGAGACCCACAGCTGCTCTGAGAGGAGGGGTGGATGGATTCCCTGGGGCCATAGCTGAATGGCAGTCATGGCCCCAGGGAATGAACTAGAAATCACATTGTAGGCAACAGGGCCCTTTGACAAGGGAAGGGATGAGGTGACAGAACAGGCCTTTGCCACCTCGAGGTTCTCTGGTTTGCACTTAGAGACCTTGATTCTCTTGTTACCTGGTCCCCAGTTGTGACTTCAGGAGCACAAGGAGAGAACAGGACTCAGACCCACGGTCCTATGTGGCTGAGCCAGCCAAGAGCGCAAGGACTCTGATCCCCCAGTTTGCAATTCCTGACCCCGAGGGGGACTGTCATGGGTAGAGGTCACCTGAGGTGACATAGAACCATGTCTGCAGTGGCCCCCAGGGAAACGAAACTGGTTCCATCACAAAACCCAGGGACACCCAGGCCTTTGCCGACAGATGAATTGTCCTCTCCTCCTGCCTTCCTGCCAGCCTCCCCCCTGGGCTGGGAGCACATCTCCCTGCAACGGGCTGTGTCCACCCTGGTCCCAAGGACCCTGCTCCCTAGTAGCCACACTTCTACATCCTGCCTAATTATTATTTTGTGCAGCTTTACGCAGCAGAAGGGGAGAAGATTAGGGGAAGAGAAAAGAAAGCTGCAACCTCTGTAATGAAATTTTAAAATCACAGAGCTCCTGCCGTTAATATTTTCCCAGCCTCCAAAAGCATCAAATATTGTTTTATCTCTCAACTAATCTTAAATGCGTGTAGATCTCACAATATTTGGGCACATTAGCTTGGAACTGAGTCCTCAGATAACAGCAATGGTAGCCAAGTGTGGTGGCCTCACCACCAGGCCCGACACAGTTAATTGGTCACTTTGTCCAGCTGAGCAATGGGGGTTCCAGTCCGTGCCAGTCATTAGAAGCTGCCAATGTCTACACCACTTTGAATCAGCCGCGGTCCCCCTGCTCCGAGTCGCTTTCAAACACCTGTCTGCCCAGCATCCTTGCCTCCGACTGGAAGCCTCTGGCTCTTTGATGAGGGCTTTGGATAATTTAATCAACGTTCCCTAGTCCTCTCCATACGGAGGAGGTGCTCGGCTCGCTTTGGGAAGAGCAGGGCACACCCGCTCCAGTCCTTAATAAGCCTCCCGAAAGTGTGAGCACGACAGGGTGTTTATCTCAATTAATGCATTAATAGCTCCACCAAATTGCCAGGAAAACCTGACAGGGACCCGTGCAAGCAGGTCCCAGGTCACAAGGAAGCCAGAAGACCAGCCACCCAGCGTCAAATCTGAACCGCATCTTCAACAGCGGGCCATCAACTCGGTTTGGTTTGGTCAATTCCATTTCTTTTATTGATGACACACACACAGTCACTGGGATAGAAATGACTGAAAGGCTATGCAAGGGAGGAAGACTGGGAAATCAGAGCAGGACCTGTCGGGAGGACCAGTCGGGACCCACTCGCAGTCTGGGCTCCCAGCTGGCGCTGGGCAGGAGGCCTGCAGTGGAGCCACTCCTTGCTGGGTGAGCTGCCCTGGGGGTGAGCTCCCTCTGGGTTCCCTGGCTGGAGGGAAGGCGGCTTCTCACCATGACCATCAGGATTCTGGAAACCACACCAGAGGCATTTCTGGTTTTGCTACATAAGCAAGACATGGAGAACACGCTTCTTACGCTTTGCAAGACATTTTGTGTTGGGCCTCTTGTTGCCACTGCCCCTCAGGGATCACTGGGGCTGGTGGCTGCTGGAGAGAAGGGGAAATTTCCATTTCTAACCCATGACCCCAGGCCCTGGCAGCAGACAGGGAAGTCTTTCTGCATAATAGACACAAACAGACCCTGAAATCATACTTTACAGAAAAGAAAACAGGTCTTCAGGCCCCAGGTAGCCCCCAAGTCCCAGGAGCTGGAATTGAGGTGACAGCCTCCTAAGGAAGGGGTTTCCAGTCTGGAGCTAAGGACAACCCGCCTGGGGCCACCAAGCACACAGAGTCACCCTTCCTATGTTGGCTCCAGACTGTCTGCTTCAGGCCATGTGCCTTCCCCTGAGACCAGCTGTCGCCACACCTGCTGCAGAGTGCTCGCTGGGCAGCGTGCAGAGGCTAACCCTCTGTTCTCTGCTGTCCCCTCTGCTCTGCCTGCTGCATGTGGGCTGCAGGCATGTGGCTCTGGGACTAGTGTAACCATGTGTGCAGGCTTTGGCCTCACCCAGGCCAGCCTTGGTGCCCAGAAAGAAGTTGCCCGCTCTCGGCTGATGCAATAGTGACTCCCTGGGCCAGGGTGCCCCAGATGCAGCCTGAAGATCATGTGCCGCTGGATGAGGTGCAGGGAGACAGCACCCCCTTGGAGGAGGGCCTGGGGAAATGGAGACAGGACGCACTCAGGAAGAGGGAGCTGGAGACAGGAGGGGGAAGGAGACCAGTCAATCAGAGGGACATATCTGGGCCAGTGACCTCAGAGCCAGGACCCCCACCCGACCCGGCAGGAGCTGAATGGCCTGCCACTCCCAAGACAGGCAGGAGACAATGGGCCACTTCTCTCCCAAGCTGCCTACCTGGAGTGTCACCTGGGAACTATGATGACAATGACAAGTCACGCCAGAGTCTGTCCTGAGCACCAGATACTTCGTCTCAGTTTGTTATCGCCTATGCTTTGCTTTGTTTATTTCCTGACTTTGACTTTCCTTAGACTTTTCCTTGCAGGATAGCCCCGGAGGGCGAGCAGCTGGCTCAGGGCCACCGGTGACTGCAAAACCTGCGCCAGGCCTTCCCCCCACCCAACCCGTCCCTCAGAAAACTCTAGTTCTCATTTCCGAACCCACAGAAAGTGTCAATGTCAGGAAGGCCCTGAGCTGGCCTCTACTCCGGGTGCCTCCGTGAAGGCCGCCCTGCACTGAGGGGTGGCTTGCAGAGCCCCTGCATAGTCTGTGTCTTCCAGCTCTCTGCAGCCCAGGGAGGAGGACTCTCCTGAAGGACCCGAGGGCTCTATCCCAAGCCTCTGGGCCTGGAAGGGCAGGGTTGACGTCAAGCCCCCTCCACAAGAGCTCTCCTCTCCTGAGGCTGTCCTCTGGCCTTGCTGGGCTGGCCAGGGAGAGCAGAGCTCCCTTCTCAGGGGTTAGGGGCCGGGGTCCCGCAGAGTCAGGCTGAGGCCCCCCAGGAAGCCCCCCTCTCACCTGCTTGGGAGCTAGGCCGTGGTGGTGCAGAAAGCTGGAGGTGGAAGCCTCGCAGGGAGGAGCCCGGGTCCTCCTGGAGCTCACCCCGCCCCGCCCCGGGCTTGAGAAAGTAAAGCTGGGGAGCAAGTTCATCAGCGTCCTCCCTGTCCTCCCTGACTCGGCTCCCGGTGAGGCCTTCGAATGGCTCCAGAGAATGGGCGTTGGTTCCAATGAGGACCCTGTGTCCTGGTTGGGCACCTCCCCCAAGAGATGGGGATCATGCTGCCCTGCTGCCTTGGGAGCATCCCACCAGAGCTGTGGGACAAGGCGCATCCTCCGAGTGAGGTGGCACCACAGGGATGTGCCTGGAGCTGCCCTGTGGGCCCCTCCTTCCTCTGACACCAAGGGAGATGGGCTTTCCTTCCCTGCACTGGGGGCCTGGTGTCCCTCCCCTGGCATCATGCCCTCACCAGTCCCCCCCCCAACATGCCAAGGGCCAGAGGAGTCTGACTGCAGCCACCTGCCAGGGAGTGGGCTGGGTCTTCCACACAGGGCAAAGCCAGCGCCCTGGGCTCACAGACATGTAACCATGTGTGCAGGCCCAGACATTCTCCCAGAAGCTGGGGAGGGCGAAGGATGGTGTCACAGAGACCTCAGAGCCCCAGGCTCATCCTCCAGCCCAGGTGGGAGAGGGTCTCAACTGAAAATCACAGGTGTGTCTGGCTGGCCCTGGTCACACGCGGGAGCCTCCTGTGTGCAGGAGCACCCATGGTGACTGCACCAGCTTCCAGATGCCGGTTGATGCCACTGTGACAGTGACAATGGGGATGATGCTGATGGCCACCGCAGCCACATTCCGGGCCCTCATCTACCCCCGTCAAGCCCAGAGAAGATGCCACATCTGCCTGGTGACTTTGTTATCGGCCAGAGTTCCAGGCTGCTGGGCTGGGAGCCTGGCAGTGGCTCCCCTGTGATGGGAGAACTTGTCCCCAAGGGCAGCTTGATCGGGTGGTGATGGGATGAGGAAGCTAACTGCCTCTGGGTCTGCTCACCCAGCATCCGCCCACCACTGTCCTCTGCTGCCGAGACCCCAGTCCCATTCAGCATTTCATCCCGTGCTCTGAGACACCACCAGAGATAGCAGGGCCACCTTCCTGACCCCTGGGAGGCCCCCTGCTACACATGAAGGTCCTAGCAAGCAGTTTCTCTGCAGAGGAGCAAGTTCCTGCACACTCCAGGTCTCCTTGGCTGGTGCGAGGCCAGTCTGTCATCCTAGGCCCTCCCTGTGGCTGTCGGTACCCAGGAGGTGGGTGGCCCGTTTGCAAAGGCTCCGGAATGTCCTGAACAGAATGCCTGTCCTCAGAGCACAAAGGTGCCTCCCATCTCCAGTGAGGTTCCTGCAGCCTCCAGAAAGCAAGCCCTTCACTGGGCCTGAGGTCAGGGGAGTCACGCCACTTCCTTCCCACTCATTGAGGAGTGACTTCGTGAGCGCTGGCAGGCTCTGTCTGGTGGGAAGTCCCTGCAGAGCTGAGCCCTCAGGAATTAATGAGCCACTGGGTACAGAGGAAAGGCCACCAAGCCTCAAGCAGAAGTCTGGTGTCCTTGCTCATCAGCTCTGTGACCTTGAACACTCGACCCCTCTGAGTTTCACTTTACTCCAACAGGTGGCCCTAAGGCTTAGATGACCTCATATGTGTGACTACTTCGTTTACATGAGAAAGGAAACCCAACCACCCCCCAGCTGGGCACAGACACAATACTAGATGGCCTTCCTGCTTTGATTGCATCACGAGGTCCTGGACAAGTGTGACCAAGAGAGCCCACAGCAGCCCCTGAGAGAAAGCTCAGGAATCCCATGAGCTCCCCGCCCCCACCCCAGCCCCTAGCCCTGTCCAGCCGCCCAGCGCCTGCTGCCCAGGCTTCGTTGGTTCTGTTCACCAGCCTCCTTGTTTGTGTTCTGGGTTCTCCTGCCCCACTCGAGAGCTCTTTGGTCTGCCAGTGCTGGGCCCACCGGCCAGACCACCAACCCTCCAGTTGTCTGTCTGCCCTCGAACTTCCAGAAACGGAGGAGGAGGAGGGCCGCAAAGCCAGCGACTTGCCGGTGAAGTTGGATCCAGGACCAGCAGCAGGGACGAGGGGACTCGTTATGCTGGCGACGGTAACACCACATGAGCTTTATTCTCCTTTAAGCTTGGAGGGTGGTAGTCCAGGGCTGCTTTGACAGCTTCACAAAGCCATTGGGGACTCAAGTCCTTCTGCTGTCATCCCGAGTCCCTGGCTGCCTTCTGCAAACTCACCTCTTAGCCCAAGATGGCAGCCTGAGTGCCAGCATTCACATTTACTTTCCAACCAGTGGGGAGAGAGAAAGGAGAAGGGGAAAAAACAGGCTCATCTCCTCCCTGGGTCGATAATCTTTGACAGCCTTCCCACCAATCCCTCATACTTCTGCCTGGATTACTTTAGCTGAAACCGGCAACACCTGGCTGCAAGAGTCTAGAAAATGGCCTTTACTTGAGCTGTTTGCCACTCCAATAAATTTCTATTGCTAAGAAAGAAGGAACCTGCAGATAATGAGTGGCCTTTATCATCTCTGGGACATTTGCACAAGATCACACCTACGAAGTGGGGAGACCCATGTTCATCTGACACCAAGGCCTGAGCGGGTGGCCTCAGTGGCCACATTGTCATCTCCTGGAAGGTTTGCTGATGCAGTCATGTGCCTGTCTCTCTGCCAGGTGTCACGTGCAGCGGTGACCCCAGCAGTACCAGGCATGGCGAAGGAGGTGATTGTCCTGGGAGCCCAGGGAAGGCCGGCAGCTGGGGGTGCTGGTGCCTGTGGTTATAAGAGCCCTCCACACAAGCCTGCCACCCTGTGAGGGGGGACCACGCCCCCATCTGCACATGAGAAAACTGGGGCTCCAGAGGTCACGGGCCCTGTGGTAAGTAGAGGCCTGTGTCCCCCATGCTGCTGCTCCTGAAGCCACAGCCTCCTGCCCCAGAGCTCTGCCCTCTGAAAGGCCTCCACCTGTGTCCCAGGTCCCGGGCCGGAGGGCGGTGCTTCTGGGAGGTCCGTCTGAGCCTGGGAGGCCTGGCTCCTGGGCCCAACGGGGACCTGGGAAGTTCGTCCTATAGCCCTCGCCCCACCCAGAGAGGGCTTCCCTGGAATTGGCCGGCTGCCCCTGGTGTGTCCTCCAGTCTACCTGATGGGTCTTAAGGGACCCGTGAGCTCTTACGGAGATCCAGTTCTCCAAGTTCGTCTCTTTTTGCATCTTCATGAGGATGAGGCAGGTCAGAGGAATCGGTTTTCTGAGAAAACAAGGTTTCTGGGAAACCACGGAAGCTTGTAGACATCTCAGGGCCCGTGGAAGTGCATGGGACTCAGCATAGGCTACTCTGCCCAGAGCCACAGAAGGAAGCAGGGTCGGAACACCGTTTAGCTCCCCAAATGACCAGGTCGTGATTAGGAACATCGACTATGAGCCTGGGCTCTGGGTTACAGGGAGCCCTTAGGAGCTGCTGACGTGGGTAGGGCCATTTGTCCCCACACAGAATGGCCCCTTTGTTTTGTTCTCCCAGGTCCTCTGACTATTGCTTATTAGTCTGCCTGGTGCCTCCTTCCAGGCAGGGCTTCAGCTTCAGGATGCCACCCCTGGGCGCCGATGGCTTTGGCTTGTGACTTTGTTTCCTTGATATTGTGTGGACTGGGCCTGAGTGTGCTCCAGGCCTCTCCTCCGGTGGAAAGTGTGTGGGGGCCACACTGACTCCTGTGTGGAGGTCCCGCAAGCTCATCCCACGGTCAAAGCACCTTCCACCTGTGTGGGTCTGCGCTGGGACTCAAGTTCATGCATAAGACAGCCACCAAATCCTCCAGTGGCCCTTAGACTTGTTCCTGATCTCACGCAACTGGACAGAAGCAAGGGAGAACCAGAAATGAAGGGCCGGGGAGAGGGAGGCCAGCCCCTGGCTGCCACTGTCAGGTGTTTGTCCCTGTGAGAGTCAGCATCCCTGTTCTGCTGTGGATGGCAGCCACTTTCTGATTTGCACCAAGGACAGTTTTTAAGAGGGTTGCTGCATTATCTATAGTCACATGGATTCTTATGATTATGAGGAAATGAAATTGAACCTCAACTTCTTCAAATTCTGAGCCGTTCCTGTATTCATAAACAAGAGTGATCTGCAAATGCACTGTTTTCCCTTGAAGCAAATGAATATGCAGCAATCCATTAATGCAACGCGCTGGGTTAAACACAGCCAATGCAAATCACTTTAATGATCATATTTACAAAATAAGTTCCTTCTATTTTGAATAATTATAATATATGTTTAGCTCTCCAAGTAAAACCAGCAAGGTTTGAGACTCAAATTTGATCTGCCATCAGACACAGATCACGGGAACTTGAGGCTGGCCCAGGGTGCTCCCGGTTTACCTCCGAGTTCAAGTTTAAATCCCTCACAGTTAAATGAAAAGGGGGTCTTTGGGGTTTTCAGCCTCTGGGCTTGCCTGGGTCCTCAAGATGCCCACCTTGGGCAGGGCCTCCTGCTCTGGTGACACAGAAGCCCTAGGTAAGGGCCCATGTGATGCACATGAGAGGGTGCTGGGGGCTCTCTCTAGAGCTGCTCATGGCCGCACCCTGCTGAGGCTCTGGCAGAGAAGAGGGTGAGATCCCGCTGCCCTGTCTGCTCCTGGCTGCCCCGACTGTCCCTGACTGTCCCAGGCAGTGCACAGCAGGGCGTGGAGCCAGAGCCACCTCCCCCACCTCTGCACAGCACAGGAGCAGGACTCACCCTGTCCTCCGCCATGTTACCCAGTGACAGCATGAGGAAGAGGCGGAGAGAGCACCATGGGACTTTGTCTCCTGCTCTCCGAGGGCCACACTGGATTCTTCTCATCGTTATCATCTAAATGAAGCCAAGCCAGGGTTCTAGATATGCTTCTAAGTAACAAGACATGCTCTAAAGCTGTTGAAGGGGACCCTCCACGGTTTTGAAGGATATCAGCGCATCCTCCCCAGGCTGCTCAAAAGGGCACCTAACGGCCTTTTCCTCTGAGCTGTGCCAACCAGAAGCAATGGGGCTTGCAGGACCAAGGGACTCCGTCCTTCGGGCTGTTAGGGCATCGTGTCCCATCTTCAATAAACCATTTTCACCATCCAAAATCAGAGAATAGAGAAGGTGCATTGACTGGCGTCAGCTCAGATGCTGGGCACGGGAGGATTCTGCCAGTTAGTAAGTATAAGGAGAGGCTCCAGTTCAGTCGAACATCACACCACAGCAGAACGGGGCACCACAGAGACGGAGGGTCAGGAAGTGCATCTGTCTGTGACCTGTAACAGGAGGAAGGATGCGTTTAAACTTCCAGACCGGCTACGAGCAAGGGCCGGGGACTTCTGCTGCTGGGGAAGTCCCACCAGCCCGTCAACGGGGTTGTGCTCAGTTGTCTTTTTCTCAGATAAGTCATCTTAAATTAAATATTAAAGATTAATAAATATAATGCCCATAATAAATGACACACACTAATTTAATTAAAAATAGATGGTGGGTTTTACAAATGGGGCATTATCGTAATGATAGAGAATGGACTTGTTATGCTAAAAATGTACAGGCTTGAAAATATGCAATCTCCATGCACATTTCACCCTTATTGTGTCTCATTAAAATTTTAAAAATAGCTATTTTAATTGTCAAGCATTTGACAGACTGCTATAAAAACTTGACACTTAAGTTTCAATTTTACAATATGCATTTTAATGATTCTTTTCGCTCTGTGTTTTGTTATCCATAATCCAGTTTTTTTCAAAAAAAATTAAAATGTCATTTTCCAATAGTTTTTTTTAGAGAACAGAGTTGAGCTTGCTGCAGGGCTGCAGGAAAACATGTTTAAATCTTTACAAATAAATATGAAAATTAGAACTCTATTTTATTTCCACTGCAGTCTGTGGTTTTGCTGTTGATTTCAAAGCCTTCAGGGGAACCAGAAATGGAGGATCCTCCCGGGAACTCAGGCCTGATGGGGGAGGGGCTGTCAGAGACTTTTAGCACCAGCCTTTGAAAGGATTTCCCATTTCTTGCACTTGGGATGTAAGACAGGGTGACAGAGGTGACTCACAGTAGCCTCCGCATTCGAACCTTCCATTAGAAAAAAGGACACTTACAAGCACAGCCCTGAATGGCACTTGGAAATGCCTCCCGACATCCAGAAAAGCTGAGTACGTCCTTGAGGGCCTGAGAGTCTCCTTGGCACTTTATGGGAGAAAAATAGCACAAGACAGGGCTGCCCAACACCCAGGCACTTAAGGAATCTGAGTTTCCTAAGATCTCACCTGCTAATAACCTGGCAAATAATCTGTTGTCAATCCAAGAGGTGATTTGAGTTAGAAAAACACATCTGGGTAACCAAAATGAAAAAAAAATATCATAATGACGTAGCCCCTGGTTGATAGTAAGGATTTGATTGGCATCTACAGGGTACCAGGTGGCTATCTTCATAGCACTCCCCCCAAAAAACGAGTCTTTGCACTCCTCCTCTCTGGGTGGCCAAGTGTCAAGTCCACGGGCTCGCTCATCAAGGTTCTCAGCCACCACCGCTGGGTAAGTCTGATGGAAACTTCCTGTTCTGCCCATCCATCCCTGCCACACCATTCTCCAAGCAAAATAACAGGATCCATCCCAAAGTCCCACCACCAAAGTCCCAGGCTTCCACAGACCCCATGCTCAGAGTGGAACACGGCCCCCAGGCCTGTTGTCCTGCTGTGCTGGTCACAAGCTGGGTTTCTTGGTCCCTGCTCTTGCATGCAGGCCAGACAATGGGCTCCTCAGGGAGGGAGGCTATGTCATCTAGAGCTGCAGAGGATGGGGCCCTTCCCAGTAGGACGATGGGTCTTCCCGAGAACTCTAGTCAGCACTCAGACTCCCTACCAGCCCAGGTGGTCTTGAAGACCCTGGGGAGAAACACGGCCACAACAGACGGCTCCCAAGGACAACTTACTAGACCCCTGCAAGGAGTGGGAAAAGATGGTCCCTGCAAGATTGTCCTTCCAGGGTCTAGAGGGACACAGCCTTCCAGAATGCACAGGGAGCCTGCTGCAGAGCCAGCACTGCTCCCAGACAGCGAGATGGCTCCACTGGCACAGAGAGGTTCTTCCAGCCATGCCATGGTGCCCTGGGGCCATGCAGAGCCCAGGACTGGTCTTTGCACTGAGAAGACCAACCTCCACGCTAAGCAGCATTCCAGGGCTGCATAGTCCAGGGAGGACAACAGAAGCTGCCCGGGGCTCACTTCAAATGCTCAAGATGAAGTCCAGGGCACCACAGGTTCCGCATCACCCAGCACGCCAGGTTCTTATCCTTATGCTTGCTGACTGTCCGCCTGGAATGCTTCCTTGTCTCTCAGTCCTACCCAGAAGCCTTCCTACCCCAGACAGGAGTCCTTTCCTGATGGCCAGACCAGGCTAACGCCCCAGTTACACTTAAATATCAAGGCACTTTCTAGCTGCCATTGCTTATCACAGCTGCAAGTAAATAGTCACACATGATTTCAAACACATTAGGATATATTACAATTGGTTACATCATGTATATATATAGACTTATGTATGTATATGAGTAGTGTCCTTATAAAAAGGAGAATTTGGACACCAGCAAGCCATCAGGCAGAGCACTGCTAAGTGGTCATGAGATGGCCATGGGAAGCCAGGGAAAGAGGCGTGGAGCAGATCTCCTTGCAGTCCCGAGAAGGAACCAGCCCCACTGACACCTTGACCTTGGACCTCTGACTCCTGGACTCCTGTGGCTGAAACCACCTGTCCTCTGGCACATGTCATGGCTCCCCCAGCAAACTAATACACTCCTATTAGACCTGAAGTCCTACCAGCACAGGAAAGGTCTCTCCTTTTGACCAGAGAGTCGAGCAGAAAAGATAAGCCAGTTCACTGAATGAGTAAATTCTCTGGAAACTGCCGCCTGAGTGGGTATCCCATTCAGAAAGCCCTAGACCCTCTCCACTCTCCTCTAAGTCCTCAGCCACCGGTTGGTGCCCTTTGCTTTGGGCTCCCTGGCTCCTTTGGTCTGGCTGGAGCTGTGCTAAGCCTCTTCAGCATCCCTCTACCCAAGAAGCAGGTAACGAGTGCACTTGGACCCAACCACAGCAACAGCAAAGCTGTTGCAAGTATTTAGCACTTACTGCATAGCAGGAACCTGTGCTGAGTGAATCCGCATGTTCACTTTCCCTTTACAATTTAACAGGAAATCTGCCTTTTTACAGATGAGGAAACTGAAGCTCAGAGTAGCAAAGTCCCAACAGCTAGGTTAAGAGACAGTGGAATGAAGCAGATCCAAACCCAGGAGGTAGGACACTGAGGACAGGGGTCCAGCATCCACGCCCACCAACCGAATGCTCCGGTGTGCCCTGCCAGGCTGACTTGGGCTGTGAAACTGACCTCGCCCACACTGAGCAGCCACAGCAGAGAAAACTCTCCACTCCCTGCAGGCCCCCCAGGAGAGCAGGCACGCACGTTGCTGAAAACTCGCTCTTGATCCTGTTTATGCTGCTCATTTCTGGAGGATGACGTTGAGACTGTACGGAGTGATGGAGTGGAGGTAGACCTGTGTTTCTCACCAGTTCTGCTCAGCTGCCGTTGGGCTCAGTCAAAAGCCCGAGGAGCAGGAGTGGGAGCAGGAGCGGGCTGTCAGAAGGCAGCAGGCCCCCTGCGGTGCTCAGACCTTGCCCTCCCTGTGCCCACGACACAAAGCACTCACCTGCCCCAGCGCAACCCAGGGCTGTGGCAGCAGTGTGCAGAATTCTACCTCCAAGTGAGTGAGACAGCACGGGCCATGTGCAGTGTGTGTAGTATTATCAACTATTCTGATGACCTGGGATGGGGGGCACCAATCTGAAGAGTGGCCTGCAGTTCTGGGCCTCTGCTGCCAATCTCTCGGAACCCAGTGCTTACTCTAACTCAGCCAGTTCTTTCTAATTATAGAATTTTGCTATTTTAAGCACCCAGCATTATCCAATAGAATATATTTCCACTCATTCTGATGGCTTAGAAAATACAGAGCAGACACAACAGACCTGCTCAACAAAGCCCTCTGCATCGTGTCCCCCACTCCTTCTCCAGAGAAAGCAGCTGTCCTGAGCCTGGGCAGAGCCCACAGGTGTCTCTGTATTTTACTGAATGTGTGCAGATTGACAAATAGCATAACACCTCGACCTGCATTCTTCTTAACTGTCTGTAAGTGCTAACATACAGTATATATCCTGATACAAATACAAAAGTTACCAAATGTATTTTAACAGCTTTTATTCCACTTGTTGGGTTCTTATTTCCAAATTTAGGCTGCCACTGACCACACTGCCCAGGCCCTGTGTGGAAGCAGGTCTGGGGCCATATGCTATATACATCAGTATTTTGCAAAATTTCCCTTCACCAGGAAAGTTTGAGAGTTTGACCCTGGCAATCAGCGGCTGAAATGTTCCTTTCTCTACTCCTCAACAACTGGTGCCACCTGAGGTTTGAGGTGCTGGTGAGGTGGGATGGCATCTCACTGCTGCTTTTATTCCTGGTCCCTGGCCACACATTCCCCATGGCCATGCCACCACTTGGGGGTCCTCTGCTGCCAGTTTTCTTTGGGGGCAATGGCCTGGCTCACATTGGTTGTCCACATTACTTAATTGGTTTCAAGTATTTTTTTCTTATTCTGCACTCCATTGCATGTGTCCCCTGTGCCCAAAATGCCATCAAAGGTATCGACATCGACACGTTCCTTATGGTTCATGGCTTTCACGTCTTGTTTAAGAAACCTTCCCTACTCCAAAGCCATGGTGATAGGCTCCAGAGTTTTTTCCTAAAAAGTTATGAGGTTCCCTTTTTATACATATGAGCATATATACATGCACGACTTCTGTATTTGCTTTTACAGAAAGAAATTCACACAGGATTTACTCTGTGTGTGCTCTGAGACAGCAATCTAACTTCATTTTAGTTTTCCATGGAAATAAACAATTGTCATGGGACCATCTGTTCAGCCATCCCATCTCTCCCACTCATCGGGAAGACAGACTCAAGTGCATCAGTTCCCATGTTTGTTCTGCCTCCCTTGGCTCTCCACACTGACCACTGGCCATGACCCTGTCTCAAGTACCAAAACCTTACAATAGTCTGGAGAGCTGGTGGAGAGAGGCCCCTACATTGTCTTCTCCAATATTTTCTTTCATTTCTCTTCATAAATATTCGGACTAGTTCATTAAATTCCACAAAATAGCACACTAGAAACTCATGAAGGAGTATTTTGGGTAGACTTGCTGTCTTTAAAATATCGAGATTTTCCAGATACGAGTAGAGTATATTTTGTTCTATTTTTATGGTTTTTATTATGCTGTTCATCAATGTTAATTTTTAACTTTCTCCTAATTTTATTCTTTTTTCTCTAGGCTTTCTTTGGTTAAATTTTTGCAAAATCACAAATTAAAAAAAATGTTCAATGAATACTCACCATCTCTACCTGAATCCACTTATTATTAATATTTTGCCACCTGCCCACTTTTATAAATAAAGTGACTTGCAGACCTCGTGCTTTTCACCATGGAGCCTGAGTACCCCACCCACCGAGACATGGACCCCAGTCAAACGTTACCTGGAATCTGGGTCACACTCAGATGTCCTGTTGTTTAAAAATGCCCCAACGGTGTTTCCCCCCAGCCTGGATCCAAGCACGTCTTCTTCATGGAGCCGAGGTGACAGACAGAGCGCCCTGTTTGGAGCCCAACGTTCTCAAGACATTGCTCTCGTATCCGTGGATCAACACCGTCCAGGCCCCCAGGCCCAGCCACCTGTGTTGCTGAGTGTCCCACAGTCCATGACTGCCTCCTTGAAATTAAGCTACACTTTGTCGACAAGAGGACCACAGGAGGACACTGGCCTCATCCCACTGTCTCACACCAAGAGACACGAAGTCCAGTTGTCCATCATGGGTGATGCTGCTTGGTCCTTGCACACCGGCTGGGGGTGGGCAGCCTCATTCCCCCTGTGGAAAGGCTTTGGCTTCTCTTCAATTAAGAATTAACCCCCCCCCCCCGGGTGACACTGAAGCCACATGACCATGTAGCCTCTCATCCAATCACTTGGTTTCCGTGATGATCCCGCCCTCAATCACTCACGAAGCCGATGGTTTCTAATTTGAAGACTCTGTCCACATTGTCCGCAGCCTGGTCAGTCGTTTCTGTCAGAAGACCTGCTCCTCACTCCCCTGTGCCTTCTTCTCTTTCTTAACTGCCATCATAGACACAGGACTTTCTTTGCTTCTGTCTCCAAGTGTCATGATCCACAACCATCCTTACTGATTTTGGTCAAGCTGACCCCAGTTTGGACAACTTGACATGCGTGGTCCTCTGTCCCATCCAAGTCATTTTGAGCACTTCTTTGATTCTTCTCTTATTTTAGTGAGACTTTTGACTTCCTGTGCTATTGACTCCACGTGGTTTTTATGCTGTTCAGATGGTGTTTTCAGCACTGCAATCCTGGTTGCTTATTGCTTGTATATCAGAAAGAATTGATTAATACCTATTGATCTGATATATAGTAAAATTACCAAACTCTTTATTCATTCTAATTATTTGTCTGTTGAATTTCTTGAGTTTTTATGTACACAATTGTATCAACTGAAAATAATGACAGTTTTATTTCTACTTTTCTAATTCTTACACCTTCTTTCTTATACCTTCCTATTTCATTGTGTTCATTGATGTGTTTAAAGGAAATTGTGATGGTAGGCATATTTGTCTTGCTTCTGACATAAAATGCATGCTGCTAGTGGTTGATGATTAAAAGTAACACTTGTTCTATTACTTGGATAGATACCACTTTCTACTTGAATGCTTTCTTTTTAATTCTCATTTTGATAAGATGGCTTTATTTTTAGTTTTATAAAAATGTGACTCTGCATTTGCTGAAATTAGAGTGTTCTATGTATTTTTAATCTGTTAATATAGGGAAACATGCAAATTACCTTCTTAAATTCAAAACATTGATACAGAGCCACGATGAAATAACTTGGACGGTAGGTATCCCATCTCCATATTAAAACTAGAAAACTGTGCAGTATGGATGAGCACAGGCTCAGCGGAGCCGAAGAAGAGAGCTGACAATCACCTTGCGTTTCCACCTGAGACCCTCTTTAGCTTAATATTGGAAGGTGATGCTGAGCAGAGCACAGTGATCAGCTGAGGCGAGGAAAGGGAGATCAAGAGCTGAGAGAGCCTGGGACACAGAACCAGAAGCAAAGGGCTGCATCAGGAAAGACCCCAAACGTCTGCATGGTGGTGGGGGGAGGCTGTGTGCATCTCGGGTCAATAAGGAGATGGAGGATGGATGGATGGATGGATGGATGGATGACTGCACAGTACCCATCAAGACTGAGGAGCCATGAGCTGAGTTCTGTCCAGAATGCTCAGATACCTGAAGACATCGGGGTTTGGGGAGTCTGGACTGGAGGGAACAATAATTTTCAGTGGCACTTTTGAAGGATGGCATCTTACAGGCAAAGATAAACTAGAACAGACTCAAAACCTGCTTTTAAAGTTTTACAGCAATTCTTACAAGACTCAAACCAGCGCTTACCTTCCTGCAAGAGAAAAGCCCAACAACATTCCTTGAAAGAAGATCACAAATCCAGCATAGAACAACCGAAAATTCACAGCATCTGCCTTTGACTAAAACCATTAACATGCAAAAAAGTCAGAAAAATGTGAACCAAGTACAGGAGAGAAATCATAAAATAGAAACAGACCTGAGGAACAGCACAAATTTTACAAAACTTGCTATAAACATATTCAAGATGAATATTTCCTCCATATTAACAATGAAGAAAGAACAGGACAACTGATGAACACTATGGACAAAAACATGCAGTATCTGAATTAAACTTTCACTGGGTAGGATTAACAGCAGATGGACTTTGAAGGCACAGCAATGAAAATCTCCCCATCTTATCGCAGAGATAAAAAGTGACCAGGAGAGAAGCAAAGAGAGAACAACAGTGATGAGTGATATAATGCCAAGAAGCCTGGTTGTTCCCTTCTAATAGGAGGTCCTGAAACTGAAGACAAAGGGGCATGGAAAAGAGATTTATAGTCCCTAATTTTATGTAGAATGTACATTTGCAGATCCATACAGCTCAATAAGCCCAAAGCATAATACACAGTTTTAAAAATGATAAATTCCAGTGATATAGAGAAATACATAAATCCATTTGAAGATAAAGAGTACATTGTGAACACAGAAACAAAGACTTTCTGACCGGAGATGTCCCATAAGTAAGCCCGCAGACAACATCTTTAAAGATATAAACCTATAAATACATAAATAGCAAAAAGACTTTTTAAAAATGAAAATGACATAATCCTTCTTAGGCAAATGAAAGTTTTAAAATGTATAAACAACTCCACACTCAAATGAGGGAGGCAGTTCTACATGCTGGAGAATAGTTAAGCCACATGGAAATACGGGCACACACACCAAATAAAGAAGATGAGAAAGAAAACATATGGCTTAATGTAAAAGACCTCACTTTTTAAATCCCTTTCAGGTTAACTATTTTTAAAAAGGAAAAAGAAGATAATTACTGATATGTGGAAATATGGTAGTTGAATCTCAAAATGATAACTCTGAGCAAAATAAATCTGACCCAAAAGAAGAGCCACCATATGACACTTACAGGTAACCGGCTCCTTGCCCAATAGTGTAGGATCATAAAACCAAAGTGTGAGCTGAGTGATCTTTACACCAATGGAAATGTCATGATTGCTCTGTGATTTGTAAAAAATTTTTCAAAACAGTTATCTCACTGATGATTATAAATATATAGGGAAATGAAATTAGTAACAAGTAAACTTTAGGACATTGTAAGTTTACGCATTAGAAACATTGTGTAAAATAAAGTGTTTTATTTCTTTGTTAAAACTCTGATGGATAGTGCTGGCATTTTTCTCTCCTTCCATAACTCACAACATGAACGGAACATCATTTTTGGAGCCTCCACGAACTGTCACAATCCTTCCCAAATTTGGATCAGAGCCCAGCCTGTGAGCTGCTGTGCTTTCCCTGACAGGAGACCTGCCCAAGACGTCCTTCAGCATAAAGACGGTGTCAGCTCAGTTCCTCTGGGACACCCTCCCCCTTTCCCTATGTCAGTAAGTTCACCTCCGCTGACCCCCCTGGCTGCACATGCGATGTCTCAGAAGGCACTGTGCCAATGTCCCTGCTGTCAGCTCTTGCTTCTATAACTCCATCCACATTTGATTCAAATTTCATTTCAACTTTATCACTTTCCATTTCTCTGCTGCACTTGCATCTGTCTTTGGCCACTTCTTTCTCTGGATTATCCATTTTCCTAAAGGTCACAGAAGCTTATCACTGGGCTACAGGGAGGCAACACAGCTATGTGCTTTGCTGTCAGTGCATGAGCTGAATAACAGATGACATGTGGCAAGCGCTGAGTGATTGGTCATTGACTGTGATGTGTGTTGTCATTATACAGCGAATCAAGATGGTGCTTGATGTGATCACTCATAGGGAATATATTGTGGTGACTGAAATTTGAACTGGGGTTACTTAACCAAACTGTGGTTACATCAGTGCCATGTGAGGCCAACACTCCCTGAACGAGATTCTGAAAATGGCAAATTTAATCCATAGTGACAAAAAACAGCTGAGCAAATCCCTGGGATGGGAGGGTGGTAGCCAAGGACAAGAAAGAAGCCAGGGGGTGATGGAGGGGGTCCCCTGTCTCGAGGTCTCGAATGAGGAGGGGTTTGTCAAGAAAAATCGACCTGTACAATTTAAAATGGGAGACTGTCATTATATGAAACTTTATTCCAAAACACTGAGCTTGAAAAAGAAAGGAGAAAAAAGACTAACGCAAGCAAACTGGTGAAAGTTTAAGAACAGTTGAGCAATTCAAAACAGAGTATTACAAATTAAAAATGTAAATCAAAGAAAACAGAACTTTCGTAACTTCCTGGGGTACACGTGATGTGGCCACGAATTTTGTGCCGCTCACCTTGGTGTACCAATGTTGATGTTTGTTATAACTTGCTGTGAAGTCATCCAGGCACATTATTTGGTGGATGTATTTCAAACAAATAATTCAAATTATGTCAGTTATGGGTCTATTAAGTTATTCTCTTCTAACTCAATGTTAGGATGTTTTTGAGGAAATTGTCTCTGATCTGTTTTCAAATGCATTGTCTTAAATGCTCTTAGTAGTATTTCCCTGTCTTTCCGATATTGTCTATTTGTGCTCTCTCTTTCTTTAATCACCAGAATTTTCTCTATTTTGTTCACCTTTTCAAGGAGACAGCTGTGGTTTTGCTGAGATTCTGTGTCTTCCTCTTTTCCATAGTTTCCATTCCTTACTTTATTGCTGTTCTTCTGATATATTTCTTTGAGATATTCGGTTATTGTTTCTCTAAACTTTTCAAACAGCTTTATTGAAATGTAACTGACATATAATAAACTGGTAATTTTTAAAAAATGTGTCACTGAATAAGCTTGACGTATGTGTACACCAGTGACAGCATCAACAATCAAGATCATGACTAACTACATCATCATCACCCAGAAGATTCCCAGGCCCCTCACTTCCTCTCTCCTGGCCTTCCCAGCTCCCTACCATCAAGCAACCCCTGATGTAGTTTCCATTTTCCACAATTTCACACACTGACTTGACGGTAGGTGTTCATTTTCCCCTGACTCTCTTTACCCAGCTGATCTATGGAGAGATTCGTCCATGGTGCTGCGTGAACCAGCCATCACTCCCCTCCTGCTGCCGCCTGGCATTCCGTGGGTGGCCATGCCAGTTTCCCTATCTGTTCACCTGATAAGGAACTCACTGGTTGTTTCCAGGTTTTGACAAACATACGTGAAGCTTCCGTGATGGTCAGTAGGTTAGGTCTGTGACCCGTGTTTCAACCTGCGATGGGACACCAGGCATCCAGGAGAATCTGTATTCTGCATGCACGTTATCTTCTTCATATGTGACTTGTGATCTCAGTCTGTGGTCCCTCTCTTCTTTCTATTTTGAGGGGCATTCATTCTTAATTAACTCCAGTTTACCAATCTTGTTTTTCTTATAGAATATGTACCTAAGGAATCTTTTCCCAGCCCAAAGTTACAAAGATCTTTCCTACACCATTTTGTAGAAATTTTATAGGTTTCGGTTTTACATTAAGGTCTAATTAATTCACCTTGATTTAGTTTTTATATATGTGTGAGGTAAAAATCAAAGTTTAAACCTAATAATGGTATTTTTATCTTCTAATTTTTGCCTTCATTTGTCTTACCAAAGAGTAATGAGTTCTATTAAATTTTTTAAAGAATTAATTGTGGTTTTATTGATCCTCTCTGTTATGGTTTAGATATGAGGTGTCCCCCAAAAGCTCCTGTGTCCGTGCAGGAATGTCCAGGGGTGAAACTGAAGGTCATGAGAGCTTTACCCTAGTCAGTTCATCCTGGTTTGAATGACTTGACAGTGACCATAGGCAGGTGGGGCATGGCTGGAGGAGGAGGGTCTCTAGGGGCCTGCCCTGGAAGGGCACATCTTCCCTGTGGCCCTTTCCTCTCTCTCTCTCTCTCTCTCTCTCTCTCTCTCTCTCTCTCTCTCTCTCTCTCCTTCCTGGACATCATGAACTGAGCAGATTTTCTCCTCCAAGACCTTGGTGTTCTGCCTCCCCTCAGACCCAGGGCAATGAAATCTGCTGACCATGGACTGACGAGACCAAAATGCACGTTTTCTCCTCCACGTTGTTCTTATCAAGTCTTTTAGTCACAGCAACAAAAAACTGACTAATATGCTCTATTATTGTGTCCTGTTCCTAATTTCTGCCCTTACCTTTCTTATTTACTCCCTTCTATTTTTTAGGGATTGAATTTTCTAGTCTTTTAGGATTTATTTATTTGGAAACTTAGATGGATAACATGTAGGCCTTCTTTTTCTCTAATAAATTAAATTAAAGCTATGAATTTCCTTCTGATCACAGCTGTAGAGGCATTTCATGTGCTTTAATATGTAGGCTTTTTCGTTATCATTTAACCTGAACTATTTTTCTAATTTCCACTTAAGTGTGTGGCTTACTTTTGCCGTCTCTCAGGAGTCTTCTTTCATCACAGAATAGCCTCTATATCAATTTAACAAGCTGAAATTTACTGAGATTTACTTTATTTTTCCAAAGAGTTAAATCTCAAATGTTTCATTTTACTTGAAATGTATTAAGTAATTGATTGGTGGAGATATATATATATATATTTTATATACTATATGTAAGATAGAAATTTATATTTTGATAAATGTGAATTAGACTAAACTTGTAAATTCTGTTATGCAAATCACTAAACTCACTGATTCTTTTTGCCTCCTTATCCAAGTATTTACTAAGATGTATATTAACTCTTCCACTTACAGGTTTGACGGATTCTCCTTCATGTTAGTTCTGGTGCCCATTCTTGGATCCATATGATTTAGAAATGGCTCTGTCTTCCTCATGGATGGAAACTTCTACCACTTTCAGTCCCCACTTTATCTCTGACAGTACCTTAAAATCTTCTTCATCTGATTTTGGTGACTATGCCTGTTAATTTGGGGTAACATTTGCACGGAGTTTCACCATTTCCCTAACAAAGTTTCCGTATCCTTGTGAACAGTGTGTAATTACTTTTCATCGAGTCTGATAATCTTTGTATTCAATGGAGGGTATTTAATCTAATTGCACCTGAGCAACCACAAATCTATCTAGCTTAACTGTGGTGTCTTATTACTTGTTTTATCTCAGGTCTCACCTTTACCTACTTCAAATTTTTCATTCTAGCATTTGCCTGTTATACATGTTTTTTTCCCAGCTTTATCTACTGGCTCTTCTGTCACACGCACCCTTGAATCACTGAACCTTAATGATCTTTTAAGCCAACAAAGGTTTCCCTACTTGGACTCCATTTATCCTGCTCCTTCCTTAATGGACCTGTGGTGGTTGTTCTTAATTAGAGCACACATAGTATCCGCTAACAATACCCAAAAATCCACAAGATTCTAAAACAACATACACCATAATTATAATTTCTTACAGATTTCACGTAGGCATGATCTACGTGTAGCATGAATTTTAGTCAGATTTTTCACTGCTATGACTAGAAGACCTGACAAGAACAATTTTAAGAAAGAAAAGTGTATTGGGGGGCTCATGGTTTCAGAGGTCTCGGTCCCTAGAGGGCCGGCTCCAATCCTTGGGGCTGGAGTGAGGCAGAACGTCATGGCCAAAGAGTATGGCAGAGGAAAGCAGCTCAGGACGTGGCACCAGGAAGCAGGCAGAGAGAGCTCGGCTCCACATGGTCAACACATGTGCTCCAAAAGCAGATTGTCCCCAGGAACCCACCTCACCCAGCCACCCAGCAGCCTGCAGTTACCACCCAGTTAATCCCTATCAGGGGATGTTGCATGGATTAGGTTAAACCTCTCGGAACCCAAACATTTCACCTCTGAATCTTCTTGCATTGTTTCACCCATGAGCTTTAGGAGGACACCTCACATGTAAACCCCAGCAGCATGTTTGGGTTTCTATCACGGGTGTGTTTTAGCCTTGCTTAGTCATGCACCTTGGCTTCCTGATTTCCTCTCCTCCTGCCCTGCGTGCCTAAATTGTGCCTTGGAACCGCTTTCCTTCTTTCTAAAGAACACTTGGTGGCACACACTTTAATGGGAGCCTTCTGCCCATGAACTCTGCTCTTGTTTGGCATGTTTTCACTGGATGGAGCATTATACATTGGGAATTAGGTTTGTGAATCCTCTTATAAATGATTATTTTTAGGACTTTTCACCCTATCGCCTACATCTCTCACATCCTTTTCTTTGTTATTAATTCTTAAAAAAATGAAACCCCAACTTTTTGCATTAGTCTGATAGTGGCGGGGGGGTGGTGTCTTTCAAGTCACCAGAACTTTCCGCAGCTCTGTTGAGCCTGGTGTCGGACCCACACACTGAGTCCTTGCTGCCTGCCTCCCGCTGGGACTCTAATGTGAGCCTGGGTGTGGGAAGCCCACTCCTCGGCAGGCCCTGGTCTCCAATCTCATCTCCCCACCCTCCTCAGCAGTTGAAAGCTGCTGTTCTGGAATTGACCATCACCTCTAGGGAAAGTGGTCTCAGTCCTTCTCACCTCTAGTGCCGCAGTCCGGCTGCAGCAAAATAACGGGGGGGGGGGGGGTGGTGACGAGGAACTTGTGTAGATTGATACAGCAGGAGTGGGAGCCGTTTATTGTAGGACCGGAGGGGTATATATACATTCCACACAGCTTATCTAATTAGCATAAACTAGATACAGCAGTCAACCAATAAGGAATCTCCACACTTAATGGCTCGCTGGCACCACTTCACAAACCACTCCCTCTGGCAAAATGCCAGGCGCCATCCTGACTTGTTTACAGACCCTAATACTCTAGGGCTCTGCCCCTCCTGGCTCTTAGCCCCAGGTGCCCTCTGCCTTGGTGTCTGGTCAGCGCCATCCGAAAAACACAGCCCCTGTTGTGTCCAGTCACCCTAGGGCTCAGCAGGAAGAATGACTCAGAAGTTCTCCACCAGCTCGGGCCATAAGTGGTGTTTCTAAGAGTGTGAAGTAGAATAGATTTCTGCCCTCATTTTGCTCTTTATTTCTGGTTTGTAATTCTTGAGATGTGTTTTGGAATTAGAACAGAGTTAATGCACGCAGTATTCCCTAGTACTGGACCAGCCAGGTGAGTGGTCCATTGGCCTCTTGATCGTATGATCAAATCTTCTCACTATTGCTTTGTCTGCTTAGATAAGCTTTAACAATTAACGTCCACTGTGACTGTGGTTTTGTCCAGTTTTCTTGCTCTGTTGATTTCTGCTTTATAGAATTTTGGGAAATGTTCGCTGCATAAACATGGAGATGGTATGTTTTCCCGATTATTATTTTCTTCTGTGGGCTTGTATTTGGGGCTCTTTTTGTCAGGAAGTCCTTGCTGGCTTTTCTGTGACTGGCTCTGGAAGCACCCCACGTCGGCTGACGGGTCGGCAGGCGCCTGGACTGTGTCGTGGGTGTGAGCTTGGCGCTCAGCGTGCTGGGCTTCTCCATGCTTCCTTGGCATTGTTTGTATCACATCTTTACGACCAGTCAGTTTACTTTACCTGTGTCTTGTCTAGTGTTGGAAGGCTGCAGCAGAAACCACCAGCTTCTCCCAACATCATTCTGTCCTTCTTGGCTCACAAAACTCCAGTTTCACTGAGGGCAGAAGTGTTCCAGTGAGAAGTCTCAAATGAGCCTGCTAAGGAGCAACCCAGGTAGAGTGACTAAAGTTCCAACTGGCTTCTTTGGGCAGAGTATGATACAATATGAAGAGAGAGGTGAAGTATTCAACAGAACTGATCAGTTTCTGTGCAGAGTTTAGGGGGGACTATAGAAGGCCTATAAGTCTCTTCAGGTTTTGAAATGAGAAATGACACCCAAAACTGCTAAACATGAGAAAGGTCAGATCCACAGCCATAAAATATGTCTCAAGGAGAAGGTGAAGTTGTATGTCTGCCCTTTGTTTTTAGTAGGATAAAAGTGAGTGGTTTAAAGACCCTCTTTGACAAACGAGAAAGGCATGTGTATTCTTAAAAGTATGTCTCAGAGCAGATCAGCAGGTGGCCAAGAATATCACTTAGAAAACAGTTTGTCTGTTGTCTGATAGAATAAACTCCAATAAGATTGGTTGGAAACCTAAGGAGTTTTAAAGAGAATTGCATTGGTAGAAGCATGGCTATCCAGGGCTGAAGAGAGAAGCTGAAAAGCCCTCAGGCTCTCCAGCTTCAGAAGGCAATAAACAGCTCAGAAGGCTGCTCAGACTCCACAACAAGCCATTTCAGAAGGAAAAGGCGAGCAGAGATCAGAACCCAAAGTGTAGAATGAAGAGTCACAAGAAATCATTCCCAGGGAGCAGCACGCACCCTGACCAAGGAACTCGTGATGGTTTTCCTGTCTGGATTTTGAATCGCACTGGACCAGGCTCTGCTATAGGCTTCCTGTTTCCCCTATTTTGAAAAGGAGCCTCTGGTGAAGTTGCCCTTTGCCTGTCTGGCCATTGCATTCAGTTGTGGTGTCACTTACCTTTCCTCTGTAATTCACAGGCTTCCCATAGAGAGCCATCGCCACACTCCAGGAACCTCAGTCTGACCTGGATCTTGTTTCCTGGGTTTCCATCAGGCTGAGGTGGAGAGAGACATTGGGAATTTGAGAGAGAGTGGATGTGTCTGCATGGTGGAAAGACGTAAATTACTTGTCTACTGCGGGGGAAGTATGGCAGGTTAAAGGTGACCACGCAGACTTTCTCCTTAATTGCATCTTCAAAAACTTAAAATGTCAGTCACTTGGGGACAATGCCTGGATTTGCACCTCCAGCCTGAACTTCTCATCTGAACTTGAGGCGTTCGTCTACAGTCACCTGTGGACACCTTTTGGGTGCTTCACACACATGGCTTGTCCAAAGGCAGCTCCTGGTTTCCTGCTAGGTGTGTTCATCCTTGCTCAGGGAGCAACCTGGGATTTCTCATTGTTGTTTCCTTTCTTTCATTTTCCTCCTCAAACCCATCAGCAAGTCTTTTTTATCTCCCTTTCAAAACATATTTCCACCCTAACAATTTCCCTCTAATTCCTTCACTCTCTATTTCAAGTCATTGTCACCTTATGCCTGGACTTCTTCCACAGCCTCCTAACTGGGGGTCTCACTTCCATGTGTGTCTGGGCATCTACAGATGTGCAGACATAAAAATGTGGACAGCCTTATTACAGAAGCTACCCATCTGCTGTTGGTCCTGCTTCTCTGGAGAACTCTGATTCACACACCCTCTGTCTCCAGCCACACTGGTCTTCATTCAGTTCCTGGACCACCAAAGGTCACCCTCCCTCCACCTGGAATGCACCTTCCCTCACCACACACACACACACACACACACACACACACACTCCACACTTACAACAGACGCTGCACTATAACACACGCAAACACACAGGTGCACATACAACATGCCCGTGTCATATCACACATGTAACAAACAATGTATGCATGCACGCACCACAGAGGACACACAACACAAATGCACACACACCACACACTGCATACACACACCACACACATGCACACCGTTTCTGCCTGTGGCTGAGACCTCTGATCTCACAGATTCGTCACACACACCATTTCCCCACTGAAGCCCCCTCCACTCACCCTCTCTACTCCCCGTTCCTCATGCCCAGTGAGGCGCTGTCTGAGGCACTGTCTCAACCCATGCTGACTTCTTCGCTTGCCCGTCCTCTTCCTCCTCACTAGTTGTATGTTCCCTGGGGCAGCGACTGCTGTGTACAGAGGGGCCTGTGTACAGAGGTGCCCTCCTGTATCTGTGCACATGTGGACACTCTCGTGCTCTCTTGAAGTTTGCCTGGCCCTGGCCACCACCCGGCTGCACAGCACACCTCCCTGTTTGGCTTGCCCATGGCTGGCTCGTGATGTGGCCATTTGGCTGTGGGGAGGGAACAGTAGTGATGCGGCGCCTCCTGATGGCTTACCAGGGAATTGCCTGCCCTCCATCCACTCCTGGATGCCCGCAGGAGGCCCGGTGGTGGGGTCAGCACAGTGGCTGGAGCAGCCCAGAGAACCGAAAGGGAACGATCTCCACCTGCCCACTGCCCACTGGAGCCCCTGACAAGTGCGGTGTGAATGGTGACATCCTCCAGCTCACCTGAGCCACTTGGACTTGGGTCCTCAGCGGTTGCCAGCTCCAAGCAAGGCGTGTGATTAACAAAGGAAGCTGAGCTCTCCCGTGTCTCTGGGGCTATGGAGCAGCATTCCTGTGTACGGATGACCTCGCCCCAGGGGACCTTTGACAGCATCTGCAGACATTTTTGGCTGTCACAACTTGGAGCTTGGGGCCTGCCACTGGCCTAGAGGCCAGGAGTGTGGCTAGTACACAGGACAGCTCTGCCCAGCCTGCAGTGCCAAGGTGCCAAGGCTGAGAAACCCAGCTGGGGAGACATGGCTGCTGTGACCCTTTGCTGGGAATGAGGGGGCAGCTGGGGTGCTGGCTTTACGGAACCTGGACCATGAGGACTTTAGGGTGGGCCATCCTCTCTTCAGTCCTGCCACCTGGGGGAGACCAGGCTTTCTCTCCACATCCCCAAACCTCATTCCAGGACTGTCACAGAGCAGGTCAGGATGAGAACCTCTCCCCTTCACAGCCATGATGACCTTGTCCACCCAGCTGCGCCCACCAGCCCCTGGCCTTCCTCAGACACCCTGGGCTGACCTCTCCCTAGGCGAGCCTCTGTGTGGGCCAGATACTTCTCCACTGTGCTCCCACAGCACTCTGTGGGTCCTGCCATGGCTTGTTTCTGTGTCCTTGTCCCAGGAAGGTAGGGGCTAAGACTAATTTCACTGTTGTGTCAAATCAATGAGGATACACATGTGCACAATTTGAAAGGAACGGATCAAGAAAGAGATTGCAGTTTCCGTCTGTCTTGCTGGTGGCTGTGAATGTACTTGTTTCTAGCTCAAGGGAGGGAATCGAGCCACATGGTACTTCTTTCTTTGTCAGGTAAGGTGGGCGGGTCTGTGAGCACCACTCTGAAGGTGGCCTGCTACCTACAGAGGACCCAGGGAGTCGCGGATTGGCATGGATAGACTGCAGGTTGCCAGGGGAGCAAGAAGGGCCTTGGGGATGACAGGAGACTGACACTTGTCCTGTAGAAGGATGCGTCCCATTGATCCAGGGAAGCTGGGGTCACAGCCTATACCTACCATTCAGAGTCACGTATCTTCATGGTCTCTCTTGGAAGTTGGGGTGACACCCAGCAAGTCCTACAACAACTAAAACCAGCCTGCATTCTGAACAGACATCCCCCATTCCTGTAAACAGACACAGTTCTAGGAGCAATGTCTTCCCCAAACACTGAGAATTATTACATTAAGCCGAGGACATTCCACTTCGAAATAAACAAGAATCGAGAGGGTCTCCTGCCGCTCCTGTGGGGTGCCAGCAGCACAGGTGCACAGCAAACGTAATTGGTCCTTTTGAAGTTTTAATCGCTTCCTTTGCAAGCTGGAGTGACGCTGACGAGACCATCAGAATCCTGCTCCATATATCAGTGGCACAGGGGACCTTCACAGTTCAGGCAGGCATTGTTAATTGTTTTAGAACTTCTCTAAAACACCCAACATCCTAGGAGGGACTCATTACCAAGATTCCCCTGGAATAGACAATGAGATCAGAGTTTCCATCTTCCACAAATCATTTGTTGGCGAGTGTGTTATCAAAATATGAGCCAGCCCCTTCAAATATATTTTAAACACTGTTAATGTATTTCCACATGTCACCATCTGACAGCTCCACCAGCCTCTCTTCTGCCACCAGGGAAATTTACATGCATTTGAATTCACTGGGCCAAGCTCAGGCTCCCCACACTGACAGCCCATTTAACTCGGTGATAAGTTAATCTGTGCACTGTTTGATAGATTTCTGTCTTTTACCCAAAACAGAGTTTGCAAAAATGATTCAGGGACAATCTTCAGTCCCTGAGGAAGTTGGAGCTCTTGGAAATCTTCCACTCGTAGGGGTGTCTGGTCCCCACAGTCGGTGACCTGCCTGGCTTGTCCCCTGACCTACATAGCAGACTTCTTCTCATTCCTTGAAACAAACAGGCTCTATGTATTTATTCACCTGGGGAGTGGTAACATTGATCAGCCAGTGTGTCAAGACACAATCAGGTTTAAAGTATTCTATTTTCTGCTATTTGTCTTATGCAAATGAGATGCATGTTACCGAATATACTGGTGTGTCTTGATCATTGTATTCATTTCCTGAGGTACAGGAAAAAATTACCAAAAGGTGGGTGGTTCTGTGCAATGGAATGCACCCTACTACAGTTCTGGAGGCCAGAAGTTCAGAATCAACTCGGTCCTTCCCAACCCAGCACCTAGAGGTGATCCTCCCTAAAGGTGGTCCTCCCTAGAGGTAGTCCTCCCTAGAGGTGGTCCTCCCTAGAGATGATCCTCCCTAGAGGTGATCCTCCCTAAAGGTGATCCTCCCTAGAGGTGGTCCTCCCTAGAGGTGGTCCTTCCTAGAGGTGATCCTCCCTAGAGATGATCCTCCCTAAAGGTGATCCTCCCTAAAGGTGATCCTCCCTAGAGGTGATCCTCCCTAGAGGTGGTCCTCCCTAAAGGTGATCCTCCCTAGAGATGATCCTCCCTAGAGGTGATCCTCCCTAAAGGTGATCCTCCCTAGAGGTGGTCCTCCCTAGAGGTGGTCCTCCCTAGAGGTGGTCCTCCCTAGAGGTGGTCCAGCTCCCCTCCAGCTCCAACTCTGGCCCCGGGTTGTGCAGCGTTGCCCCCAGCCCTGCTCCCTCCTCTCCCTCCTCTCCTCCTCTCTCTTCCTCTCTTCTCCTCTCTCCCTCTCTGTTTCTCTCACATCGATTTCCCAGAGGCCCAGAAGAGCCTTTGCCTGACCACCTACAGCCCATCACCCTGTGCCATTAGTGGGGACGTCCTGGATACACAGCGTCCTGGACTCAGAGGGAGTGGAGACCACAGGACAGCAGTGTGTCAGGGTGAGCCAGCCAGGAGCCGCTCTGGGCTTCCTACTGACTCTTCAAAGTCAAGGACAGACCACTGACATCTGAAACTTGAATATGTGAGGCTTCCTGACTGCAGGAGCCTGCAACAGGAGGGTCCCACCAGCTCAGGGACTGCTCAGGTTTTCTACAGAATAAAATGAGATCAAGTGAAACCCGCCCCTGCCTCTCCGCAGCCAACCATCTCCCAGAGAAAGTGCTGGGTGGTGTTCCACACACTCATCAGACCCTAAATCCATCAGTTTCCTCTGGCCTGGTGCCACAGGTCTTGGATGCCCATACTGTCCTCTGTCCCCTCTGCCTGGAATGAGCATCCTCCCACTTGGGAGAGCAAACATGCCAGCACTGGGAAGAACTTCCTCCACCCTCAGGACTTTCAAGCCCCCAGCAGGATGCTGGTCAGCCCTCAGCCCTCCTTCCTTCTGGAGCTCTGTGTGCTCTGTATGCTTCCCCAGGAGCTCCCAGCACCACCAGGGGAGAACACACAGTAGACACTCAATAAATGCATGTCGTATTGATTTTGTTCTATCCTGTGCGGTAGCTGGTACACCTAGATGTAAACATGAACTTGCTAAATGCTCAACAGATGAGGATGAGCTGATTGCCATGAGTGCTTCGTGCCTTCCAGAAGCACGTGGAAGCTCCTCCTGCACAAATGTGGTGGGATCTGGACTCATGAGGGTGACATTTGTTGGTTCATAAAGTTTTGCACTGGCAAGCCTGCTGCGTGGAGCCCCTGGGCACCCAGAAAGAGATGCTGAGAGCCCGCTGGAGGAGGAGGCTGCCAGTCCCCTTCCCCACCTGAAGTCCACGGGAAGATGAGAGGGGGCCACAGCCTGGTCCCGCCAGAGGCCTGGGCTATAGACATTGGCTCAACTCCCACCTGCAGCCTGCACAGGCAATGGAAGCTGGGTTCCCCTGTGTGGGGTGGGCTGGCTGAGAAATATGGTGAATATCATATGACACAGAAAATAGTTTAAAAGAGCCGGGCAGGACGGCTCTTCAACCTTAAGGGTCAAGCTTCCATGCTAGAAAGAGGGTGCATGCAAGAGCCTGCGTTTGCTTTATTTATATGGGGGAACTTCAAAGGCTTTCTACAGAATGTTCTTAGCCAATTAAGGTAGGAGGTGGGCTGTCCAGTTCCCACTGGGTCACGCCCAACTCTGGAGTATGAGATCAATCTTCTTAGCCGAGCAGAGACAGAGGTCACGTGCATTGTGCAATCCACTAAGTGGGAGGAGCCATAAAAGAGCTTGCAATGCCAAACCAAAATCTCCTTGGCTCCAAGGCCAAGTGAAGATGCTCAAATAGCTCAGGGGTGGCTCCCCACACACAGAAGCACAGCTGGACAAGCAGCGGGTCATTTGGTTTCCGGGGATCGTCACGGGGCGTGCTGTGGAAGAGGTCTACAAAGAACACCAGCAGTTCTGACTACTAACTATCTAGAAAGCCAGAAAGCACCCACATCTTAGTGTAGAATGTCGTGGGTAACCTTGCTGGTATGAAATTCCCAATACTGCACTTCTAAACTAGGAAGTGCTTAGGAACAGTCCTCTACACAGAATCAGAACAAGCCTGGGGTCTGTGTTAACATTTCTTGGGCCTGTTCTCAGGGCTGCCTCACGGAGGAGGATGCCATGCGTCCACTAGGGCGCCAGTGTACACCTGGAAAGAACAGTCCAGTCCGCCACCTGCCACCAACTCAGTCTCCCAAGTGGGCATTCCCTCCCTGAGAGGTGACCAGGATTCTGCTATCAACAGGGGTGTGTGAGCTCTGGGCTGCAGAGCCAGAAACCCAGGGTTAATAGGTGAGCATTCTTGATGCTTAATATTAGTAATGATTGCCACGCGCTTCACAATAGTGTAATCGTGTCTTCAGGCCAGGTATGACCAGGAGCCAGCAGCCTGCGGTCTGCCGTCTCTCCTCCATCTTGCCCTTGAGCAGAAGCTTCCTTCAGTGGAGCAGCTCCAGCTCCCACCTTCCACTGGATGAGGCTGCAGCAGCCCCACCTGAGCGCCAGCTCCGCCCCATCCCTCCTCTTCCTGCTGCTCCCTGCCTCTCCCTTCCCTCCCAGGGTGCAGGAGGCAGGTCTGAAGCCCTGTGTGAATACCCGAGAAGTCTGGGGTGTAGGGGCTCTAATGCCTGCAGGATGCAGTCTGCGGCACACCCCAGCCAGGCTTCTGCAGCCCACACACCTGGGGCTCCTTGGCTGTGTGGAAATGGGAAACTGGGAGGCACGAACACCCCATGAACTCGCCCGGCCAACCTGCACCAAGGTATTCAGCACAGGTGTCTCTGTAATTGTGAGGCATGAAGACACTTCCTGGCGTTCGGAGGCCTCCACACTCACACCTCCACCTGCCGGGGGAGGCTGGTGGGCAGGTTTGGGACCACGCGGGAGCCAGGTAAGATGCAGCTGATTCTCCTGCTCATCCTCCACACTGGGGCTCTCTGTGGCCAAGGAGCACTAGCATCATGTTCAATATCCATGAGTCACCAATGCTGGGTGGAAACGCCCTTCTCTAACAGCAGTGCTAAAATGATTGGATTATACGCTGTTCTGAAATTTATTCTTATCATATGAAGTTGTGATCAACAAATATGCAACAAAATATGGGGGAAAGCATTGTAGAAACTCACCTGGCTGTTAATTAATAAAATACTGGCTTTTTTCTGAATTTAAAGATACATAATATTTTCCAAATTTTTTTATATTTGAAATCTCTAGTGATTTATTTTAAGAAGATAGTCATGTACCCAATTAAAAAAAAAAATCAAGTGTCTGCTCGTTCCTTGCTCTGCTTAGCTTTTGGCCCCAGCTTTGCCTTCTTGCTTCTAATCAGACCGCAGAGGGTCAGTCAGGAGCTGCTGGGAGCCCTGTGAGCAGCAGCTACAGACAGGGAGCAGGGGGGCAAGGGCAGAGCTCCAGCATGGACCTGGTAAACCTGGGCGCTTGCAGGAGGTCAGTGAGTGAGCTGTCAAACGGGAGCCCGGGGCCCCAGGTGGGGAGTTCAAAGTCATGTGTCAGTCAGAGCCATGGCCTGGGATGGCTGGGGTCCCAGGGACCAGGGGGCCCTGACACAAATGGCCAGAGGGGTGAGAGTCAGCTTGCTGCAGAGGAGGAGGCCATGGGGCAAGAGGCCACAGCACCAGGTGAACCCTCCAGGTGAGCTGCCCCAGGCGAGAAGCCCTTGATTCCCTCCTGTGCAGCTCCCCTGGGCCACCAAGCTGATCTCCCCAGCCCAGCCTTCATGTCTGCTCACATGGTCAAAGGCAATCAGGACAGACCAGCTCCGGCCTGAAGGCCCTGGCCTCCCTAGCACCCTGTGACCCTGAGTGGTCGAAGTGGACCAAAGAGTAAAGGCAGCAGAGCCAGAGCCACCAAGCTGCCCCGTTCCTCCAAGTACTGAAAGACAGCCAGGCTTCCAAGCAGCTCCCCTCTGCCCAGAAACCTGTGAGAGCAGGACAGAGAGCCAGCCACAGCCCCAGGCTTCACACTAGACCTGCACGCCCCAGCAGGCATGCCACAGGGACACAGGAGGAGGTAGTGTCCAGTGGTGACAGGGAGCGAGGACAGAGTGCATGGGAGCCTGAGGACGCAGCTGGGCCCATGCCCAGGCCATGCTGGGTCGCCCAGGATGGCCCTGCCTTTGCAAGTGCTGGGCACAGGCAGCAAGAGGAGCATCTGTAATCCAGAGTGCCATTTGGCACCTCTTCCCTTTTTTAAGTAGTTTTCAATATCATTTCCCCATCACCACATGGTGAATTTCGTCCTTCTGAGAGCCAAAGACAAACACAGGCATGCTCCACACACACAGTCCAGGGAGTGGTTTCCTAGCAACGGGAGCCCTCGGTGGCCAGGAGCCACCTTTCCTTGCAGGATGAGAGTGTGGTCTCAGGCGCCTGTGGCTTGCTCCAAGGCCAGGACCACTTGTCCCGAGAAAAGGCCTGGGAAACCCAGCTCCTCCCTGTGCCAGTGGCCCAAGTGCTTGCAACGGTGAAGACAGCCCTGTGGGGCCTGAGTGTCCACAGGTGCACACCAGAGGGACACACCCACCACCACCCCGTCTGTGGAAGCTGACTGAGGTAAACAAGCTCAGCAGAACTGTGCTGGGTCTACTCCTCCTCCTGTCTGAGACGCAGAGGCAGGGGCCCCACACCTCACCCAGGCATCCCAGACACCTGCCTCAGGGTGCTCGGGGCTAAAACAGATTCAGCCCCACCCCAGGCAGGGCGTGTCCTGCTGAGGCCTGGGCATCTGCATGCTGAGCTCCCCGACAGCGTGATTCTGAGGTCTGGGAGCAGCTTCTCAGAACCGAGCAGGTGCCCAGTCTCCCTCTGACCCCCAATGGCACTGTACCCTCTAGCAGTGCTGTCCTGGGGGCTCACTTCTCCCTCCATGTATTCTAAATGGTGCTTCCTGTCGCTTTGAGACAGCATGACCTGGAGCTGCTGCAGGAAAGGAATTCACTCCACCTTTGACTACTTACCTTGAACACTGAGTTGTGCTTAAACGGTTTCATTAGCCCCGTCATTTTAAAAATGTGATTTCTTTGGTTTTTCTGCTTAAAGTTCTTATTTTAACCTCAAATAATCTCTTTTCACCTTTGTTTTTCCATCTTCAACCTCTTTCTTATATGTCTTGCAATATTAGCTGGAAGGCCACAACCCTGCTAAGGAATACAATTGGAGGGCCAATGGGCGGCCAGGGGGGCCGAGCATCCCTGACGGAAGAAACGAGACCCGGCCTGGGATGACGCGGGGAAATTACTTCTCTGAGCTGAAAAATAAAAACCAACCACAAACAAAAGGGAAAAGAGCCACGCAGCCCCACTCTTTCCTCCATTTGGGAAGTTCTGAGGCCAGCTGAACTGTACACAAGCCAAGGAGACTGAGAGCAGCCCCCTGCAACAGGGAACAGCAGCTCCCAGCCCCAGGATCCAGGGCACCCAGGATCACCTGCCCCCGCTGCCCCCACACCCGGGGCACCACATGGTGTCCAGGGAGCAGCACATCAGCGTTCCCAAAGCAGGGAGGACCCAGGTGAGCTGAGGAATCTCTGAAGTGATTGCATTATTATTATCTCTGCCCCTTTTCGTTCCCAACTTGGTTTACGTTTTCTTTTCCCTCTCGCTCCTGGCTGGCTTCTCCATGTTACTGTTTCTGAGCTACTTTCAAAAGAGGTGGCTCTCGGGTGGGTTCATTGGGTCTGAAACATCTCGCTCTTTCTCTCCTGCAGGAGAATGAAGCCCCCAAACACCTGTTCTGTGAGGTTTCCTCGGCTGTCTTCAGGGCTTTCTTTAGTGTCCACTTGCGTGAGTGTTTGGATCAAAGGGTGAACTTTTAGTTGGAAGGCTTATCATTTTCATTTATGTCCCCTCTTGTTCCAGAAAAAGTTTCAAGGGGACGGGAAATCCCTGCTTTGGAAAAGAGCCTAACTGGCCCCTGCACCCTGCTGACCAGCAGTGGCCCTGCCCTTGACTTAGGTTCCTTACTAACCCTAAATTACCTACTGTCTGTCCTTAGCCTGTGTCCTGTCGATGTCCAACCTTTTCCACCACTACTTTTAGACTTATTGTTGTTAGATGCTATGCCCCATGCAAGGAGTTTAATTAATGCCACATATTCGTCTTTATTGTATTTTTATCACTATCAATGGACTTTCAATCTAACTTCTAAATCAAGTGTGCATTATCTATTTTCCTTCTTTAATCTTAATCCCTTCTTTTTTTGTGTAGCTGGAAGTGTACAAAGCAACTTCTTGTTGAATTTTATTTCTTAATCAGCGCAGGACTTGGCTTCCATAAAGGGTGAACTTGAACTCTGGCTGCAAGTGGCCATGGACAGGCTGTCACTGTGGCTGGCTGAAGGAGCCTCATTGCTGGCACTTTAGAGGCATCACCACTGATCTTTCTGGGTGTCACACTGAAAATCAATCGCTTGGATATCTGAAAACTCCCCTCCCAGCACCACCAGGATGAAGCCCACATTCCAAAGCTACCAACTTGCACAGTACTTACCAGCGGCTCCTCCCCAGCGTCCTCGCCATGAGGTGGGAGAGGACCAGCACTGTAGAGAAAAGCAAAGAAGGGTCAGAGAGAAGAGAAAGGGTGCAGATAGAGTCCTGTTAGCACTGGTGGTCAAGGAAGCTGAGACGTTACGCTGGCATTGGAACCAAGACCTGAATGAACAGGGTGTAAATCATGTGCATGGCTGATGGGGAGAGAGGGGGCAGGGGGCAGCCAGTACAAAGGCCCTGGGGCATGTGCGAAAGACACCAAAGCCAGAGGAAAGAGTTCCCAAAATGAGGGACAAGGTCAAGTGTGGGTGAGAGCCTCCCCCTCCTCCCCCTCCTCCCCACCCTCCCCATAACCTCTCCACACCCTCCCCCGCACTTCTGTGCTCCACTTCACTCTCAAACTGGGAGTTAGTTTCACAGGTCAACAAAAATGTTCCCATGATTACATTTTTATTTATGATTCTTTTATTTCAGGAACAGTTAAGCCTTCCAGAAATCAAGAAAGGAAGGAAGGAAGGAAGGGAGGAAGGACGGACAGACAAGACGCCATGGTGGGCTCTGGGAGGTACCAGTCTTGCAGGGCCTTTCTGTCACCTTCCCAGGGGAAGGAGGGTCTGTCATGGGCTAAGTCACATCAGCTGCAGGAGAAGCAGAGTCCAGGGTGAGGAAGCAGTGGAGGGTGGAAAGGAAACAGCAGGTCTCGGGACACCAAGGACACTGCCCCAGGACTCACAGTGTGTCCACCCCTGGGTGTCCGCCTCCACTCAGTCCACCTGGAGCATCACCACTTTGGTTCCCCTTTATCCAGCACCGTTCTGTTTAATAGGTTCTGAGCTGCACTGATCACCCTGGCCCTGACTCCCTTTCTTCCTGGCATCATGGTGGTGAGGTGGTGATGTTGAAGGGACAATTCTGGGAACTCACTGGCCCGAGGTAAGGGCCACATGTGATTTCCGTTTCACCAGGAGGTGATGACACTTCCCCTAATACCATCACCTCCCGACCAACGTCTCCCTGAATTGGACTAAATACTTGGGTCAGTTACAAATGTGCTCTTGGGCACCTATAACAGATTCCCCTTGGAACAATTTGTTTGGAGGATTTTCACTGGGCATCTACTGCAGAGCTCCCACGCTGGGAGATAGCTATCCCACCAGCGAACCCCCTGCTGCTGCTGGGCTCCATTCAGAGGACTGAGGCCCCGTGTGGAAGCCACGCAGAGAGCCCGCTGGGCCCACCCCATGGAGGAGCCCTCCCACTGGTGCCCGGCCATCTGCCCCCACCCAGGGCAGCTGCCCCACACCAGCCCAGCCAGAGAGGACCTGAGCCACAGTCTGGAGCACAGATTGAGAGGGACCAGTTCTTCAGCTCTTCCCCCGGAGAGCAGGAGCATAGAATTCCTTCTGGAATGTTCTGGAATCCTGGCTTTTTAAAGGGGGGTTTTACTGAGATGCTTTCTCTCTTCTCCTCCTCACCGCCAGATGATGTCAGGAGTATTTTAAGTGGGAAGGAGAAATGAGGCCTGGGCGATGTCTCCCACATGCCCCTTTGTCATTCTTCCTGGGAGCCCCTCCCTGCTCTTCCAACACTCAGATTCCAGTGCACTGAAGGTCGCCCCACTCTGCACCACGTGTCCGTTTAATGACATTTTTTGCTGGGCTGTGTACTCAACCTGTTTTATATAAGAGGTGTTCCTCTGAGAGGCCGCCAATCTGAGCTCATGGGAAGTTTACGAGAAAGCCCAATATGCTCGGGTCCTACTGCCAGGCACAGCGTCAGCCAGCCGGGTTCACCCGGGCTCCAACGCAAACACGGCGGCAGCCTCCGGCTTGTCCTGTGCTGCCTGGTTCCAGAGTGGTCTCTGGGGCTCGGCGCTCTTGCCAGAATGTTCATGACATCACTCATATTATTAATAATTACAGGTTATTCACAGATGGACGGGCAGATGGACACACGGTGGCGGAGATTTGTTTAATCTCGGTGAAGCTATTTCCCCCGCATCTTCCCCACTGCCCACTCTTGCTGCCTCCCTGGAGAAAAAATTTAATGAAAAAACAAAATGTCCATGAAAGAAAAATGAAAATCCTACCGGAGGATTTGCTGCATTTTCTCTCTTCAGAAGGAAAGCACAACCCGTCTCAGGTCCATCCCTCAGCCTGGCGGGCATGACGGGCACCGCCTGAGCTTCTCCCAATCAGCATTCCTGAGGAAGGAGCTCTTCCTGCCCCAGCCAACCTCGGACTGCTGCAGCCTCCATCTCTGGTCCCAAAGCCACAGGGGAAAAGCCCTGCACTATAAATTCATGTAATATGTAAATATAGTACATGCATGTGTGCATAAGTACCTAGATGGATAGCTTTGACTTGCTGCCTGGTCCACTGTTGCTGCCTGGAATTCAGAAAGAACAATGTGGACCTTTCTGCTCACCAGGTCTGAGGTCACTCGCCAGGCCACAGCTGACCTTGGCTTCGACAGAAGGAGGCAGTCTACTTGAGCATGGGTAGAAAGAACTGCCATCCGGTAGGTAGAGAGAGCTGCCCCTGTGAGCTACAAGGGAAAGGACTTTCTGGACCACGTATTTCCCTCACTGTGCTCCAGCGCTGAGTTGCACCCATGGTCTCTACACCTCACATCCTCAGACCCAAGCAGTATCCTCCATGAACACATCCCTCTTCCTCCCTTCATCTCATCCAAGATCCCCAAACAAAGGCACTGGCCCCCAGCACTGGCCACGGCCAGTCGTGTGCTCTCCCTTTGAACACTCTGTCTCCAGCAAAGTTCCGCCTTCTCCTCACCACAATACAAAATGTTCAGATTTTCCTTTCTAAGCCCTTAAAGGACAGCATCTGGAGCCCTGTGCATCCTATGGAAGCCACCCTGCAGGCTGCCCGTGGGGCTGCTGGTACCTACTAGCCCCACATTCTAAGAAGTAATTGTGTTCAATGTGACTGTGGCCATGGTCTGTTGGTAGTTGGAGCAAACATGACATTACTACAGCATTGTGCAATTGGAGGGGGAAAGAGACGTTTTCAGGAGCCACCCAACCTTGTAAGTGTCTTGCTACAAAAAATACACTGGGCCCAAAGAGTGATCATTTTCAAACACCGAGGTATTTCTTTGACTGCACTCAACCTGTCTTCTGCTGTTTCCCTGCCAGTTCTCCATGTGTGTGCAAACACCACCTGGCCAGCAGAGACCTGGCAATGGGGCTTTGCACACCTTGTGTAAACCTGGCCTAGACCAAGCATTTCCAGGCTGGCCAAACAGATGGGGTGGGACTTCCCCCCAAACCTATGGTTTTCTGATGAGGCACACATTTAAATGCTGAAAAGGTCGCCGATGTGGCTACATTTTGAAACTTACCTATTCTTGGCCAGTAAGGCCTTTGCTCATGAAGAATGCCTGTTGCACAGCAAGAGCTTATAAACATCTCCTTCAGGAAGAAGATGCATGAATATGAAAATATGGACCCATCCTCTCCAGTGAAAGCTCCCTCCCAGTGCAGAGGGCAGGTCATTCTGAAATGAACGGCTGTTGGGGAGAGACCAATCAGGCCGTCCTGGACGGCACATGCTGCACACAGCTCATGAAATATTGACGCTCTGTAGGAAAATCTACTGACCGCAGAGTACACCATGGGATGACGGAGAACACGGGAATTCCACCGTTGCACCCAGCTGCACCCATACCTCTCAGGAGAGGAGAGGCTGCCAATGGTGTGCCCTGTAGTCCAGGAAATGGTGCTACGAACCAGCCTCTAGCACCGCATGATTTTTTTCTGATGGCACAAACAGATTTATGCCAATGATCCCCCAGTACTCTCAATCAGCAGAAAGGCACATACGGACCAGCCAGCCGGGCTGGGCTCTAGTCCGAGGCCAGCCAAGGCAGCCTAGCTAACTGGCCCACCTGGGGCTCTTACCTTTGACCTTGGTTTCATTAGCACAGTGCGTTTGCCCCCTGAGCCTACTAGGCTGCTGAAATATAAATCAACTGCTTCTCCCAATTCCCCATTCCTCTGGCAGAGGTGCTAATGAATAGGGCAGTGGCCAAAGAGTGCAATGGGAGAAGAAATGGATTTGGAGAAGCCGTAAATTGCATAATCTCCATCCTGATGATGGTGGGGTGAATCGCAATGCTTCAATGCAAAACCCACCCCCGATGGGCCCTCTGGTGGCCCCTGCAAGCATATCCAGAGTTTTCAGTCCCTCACACATGTGCTGTGTCCCCAGCCCCACACATACCACCCACAGGTCACCCACGGCACCTACAGGCTCCAGAACTTGAAAACAAGATGGCGCTTCACCAACACCTAGACACCCTCATGACCTAGAAAAGTAAATCAGGTGTGCTGAAGTGAAAGTCACTTTGCTTTCCTGAAATGGTCGCGGTGGTCATCAGAGCTGGAGTCTATTTGGCAAGGTGCCTCAGCTCTGTTGGTGCCCTGGGCCCAGCAGGCTGTGGCTGCAAGAACCTGCTCTTCCTGTCCCTCAGGCCCAGCTCCTGCTCCACTGGATTGCCCACCAAGCCCACACTGACCACCAGTGCCCTCCCTCTGCTCCTGCACACCGCCCTCCACCCCCGCTTCATCTTCTCTAATCCCAGAGCAGTCTGATTTTCCTGCAAGGAAATCTACTCCCTTCTGAAACCCCCATCCACTTTGGACTTGCGACCTTGATCGTCCTTCTTGGATGGATATTTCCACCACCGTTGCGTTACCACTCTGAGCTTCATCTGTACAGTACAGCTGAAGCTGGCATAGCAATTCCATTTTTCTTAGCAGGGCTAAGCAATCATCATTTATCTTAAAAATTGGCACATTCCTCCAAATACATTCATGAGATGGTTGGGTGTCTGCTTCAATGAGAGTCGGAATCTTAAAGAAGGCCTCTCCACCTGCTTCTCCACATTCCAAAGCTAATGTGAAAAAAAGACAGGGATGGTGTGTCCTATAGAAGCACAGATTCAGGGGCCAGAGACATTGAAATGCATGAGGTGAAACAGATCCAACAACGTAAGCTCAAAATTTCACTCCATAATGAAACAAATACCAAGTAGAGGGAAAAATTCTAATCGCATACATAGAGATCAAGAACATATTGCATTTCTATGTAAAACAAACTGATCTCTCAGAACTCAGAAGGAAATTAGAATTGTTCATTCCTAACTCCAGAGGTGAGCTTTTACACCTAATGTCCCACTAATCCCTGTATTCATCACAACTGGGAAGGCAGAGGGAGTCGAGCTTTTTACTTTGGGGACATCTGAGCTCCACCAAGGAAGGAAAGAGATGGCTTCAGTCTTTTGATTTCTTTTAAGAGTGTCATCCACAATCCTGGGCCAGGCCCTGCTGCCCAAGCCCACTCAGAGAAGCATGGGTGAGGGACCACCTGAGCTCCTGCCCATGGCCCCTGGGCTGGGCAGTGGAAAAGCCAGGCATCCGGTGACCCAGGGCATTAGCATCAAATGTCAGAAATCAGCCCTTGGCTCCAGCCACAGACATCTGCTCCAAGAAGTGGAGATCCTGCCCACTTTGACTGATGGTTCCCGACTTAGAATAAAATGGCCCCTTCTTCGGAGGGCAAGGGTCTGTTCATCTTCATGGCCAAAACGAATTCCTCTATCTGCAGGAGGCATGGGCTAGGCAAAGACTGTCAGAGTCAGTGCTGTGCACTGAAAACCACGGGAATACCCCCTGCCCACCCAGCACCTGGGGCAAAGCGACCTCCCTCATCTGTCCTGCTGCACTGTCCACAGGGACGGGCACGGGTAAATAGGATTGGCCCAGGACGCCCTACTGCTTCACTTAGGCTTCCAATTCCAGTAAAATCCTCAGTGTGTGCTTGCAGGAGACAGAGGGAGGGTGCATACAAGTTGTATGTGTGTGTGTGTGTGTGTGTGCATGAGCAGCATGCCTGCTGGGACAGGTGGCCGAGATGCTTCCTGTGACCTTGAGGCTCTCCCTGTCCGCTCACCGCCTGGGCAGCCATGCCGCCCCTGCCCCAGGGCTGCTGGGGTAGCGGTGCAGAGCCATGGGGATCGCGGCAGAAGGCGGCTCCTTTGTTCTGGTCTCTGCTCCTCTCAGATCTTCTTCACTCCAGCTGGCCAGGCAGGCGTCCCCACTGTGAACTTTGGATGAACAGGATGAAGTTCACAGAAAGCAACTAGATCTTGGATGCCTCTTACTGGGGTGCAGAGGCGGGGTCCCTGAAGGCACCAGGGCCCGCTGCCCTTGGTGAGCGGCTCTAAGACACCTACGAGCCAGCACAACTGTGTCCCCTATTGTAGCCCTCCCACTCTCACTGGTTCCGTAGAGTTCCAGTGAAGTGTGCACTCCACAGCTGCACATCCTTTGTAGATGCAAGATGTATTTTGAGTACTAAGCACAAAAACTGACTTTCAAAACAAACATAAAGGCCAACCTGGTGACTGCCTAACTCAGTGTCATGGTTTCCCTAATTTCTCTTCTGTATCTCAGCCCAGTTGAGCCTGTTTGTAGAGACGCAGCAAGCACTGGAGGAGTGAGAGATCTGTAAGTGCAGAGGGCAGTGGAGAAGGTCCAGGGTGTTCCTTGCCAGCCCTCAGGGACCACACTGGACCACACTTGGAGAACACAGGTCCTGCTTCTCTGGCCTGCTCTGCCACTTGATCCTTCAGGCTGTAGGCTCCAGCGAAACAGTACTCCCCTCAGGTGCATAATGGAGACTTGTTCCCTGAAAAGATGAAGTCCTGTTCCTGGCGCCTGTGACTAGACTTTCTGTGCATCTTTACCAAGTTCAGATGAGGCAATTAGGATGGGCCCTAATCCAATACACCTAAGTGTCCTGATGAATGGGGAAAATGGGATGGCAAAGAGACACACGGAGAGGGAAGATGATGTGAGGACCTATACAGATGAGGAGCACCTGAGCAGGAGACCCAGAAGACAGGCCTGGGACACACTCTCTCACCCTAGATGCAACCAACTCTTCTGACACCTTGACCTTGGATGTGTAACCTTCAAAATTGCAATAGACCATCATTGTTGAGACACCTAGTCTGTGACATTTGTACAGCAGCTGTAGCTGTAGCCTTTGGCACATCTTGCTGGCTCCCTCCTCTGCACACGGCTCCTCTCCCGTTCCTCAAAGTCTGTGAACTTTTGTGCATTAATTATCAGGTCATTGATTTTTGGAAACTGAATATATAAGCAAGCAATGTCCATACCATCTATACAAGTTGAACTCGTACCCAAAATCTCAAATTGGCCATGAATGCTCCAACCTCCGTCAATAACTCAGAACTTCTTTCATTTTTGCTCCTATTTCCAACTCAGGGCCCATGGTGGAAAGCCAGCTGTGCTCTCCACAGGCACAGCACAGAATGGGAATTCCATGGAGCCCACCTCGACAACCTGGGCCATGGCCTCCAATCAGGACCTCCAGGAGTCCCTCTTCCTCCTCTTTACAGACTTCATTCCCCCACCTGCCTCTCGGTCTCAGCCATCCCAGGTGACAGTGGCTGACGCCCTTGAGGGAATGCTCTGAATAAAGGACTTCTATGTGTTCTCACTCAGGGTCTTGGCTGATTTCTGCATCTGTCTCTCTGGTCACAAGTGCTATGGGGACAGAGCTCAGTGAGGCCACATACTGGGCTTCAGGAAATGTTTTGGGGGGCATGATAAATGAATGCTCTCATTGCCATCAAATAAACATCTCCCCATGGAGTGAATGGCCTTTGCAGTACTTGCACACCTGGAAGAAGGACTGACTGAAGAGCACAGCCATGACCACACGTCACACAGGGCCACACGTCACACAGGGCCACACGTCACACAGGCCACACGTCACTCAGGGCCACACGTCACTCAGGGCCACACGTCACGCAGGGCCACACGTCTCGTTGCTACACTTTCACTGTTCAGTGGCTCCTGGCTTTGGTCAAATTGGGGGAATGGCCAGACTGTGAGTTCCCAGTTTCCAACACAATGTGCGTTATTCTTTCAGTCTTATTTATTGTGCTGTTTTTCAAATTATAATGAATTTGCTTTCTTGTGAAAATTCAGATGCTTCAAAAGGTACCCAGAGGACGAGTCTGGGCCCTGGGGAGACGTGCTGTGATGTGCGCATATCATGTTTTGCATAGGTTTCCATCATCTACATAATTTATGTGCTTCTGCATAATTTTGCTTCTTTTCATGTCTTCTATGCGTTTGTGAGATAATCTAGAAGTCGATTTCCTACCATCAGAATCACAGGAGGAACTCAAGTCCACGTTGCTCCTTCACCCAGTCTGCTCTAGTCCCTGCGGAAGCCTCTGGAAGCCCCGGGAGACAGCTGCCTTTCCCAGCACCTCACATCAAGGCTGGGGAGGCTGCAGGTTCAGCGAGTCCCAGGAATGAAACGGAACCTTGTCCGCCGCGTGCTCTGCCGGGTGTTCACTGGGGTCTCTGGTGGATGGTGCTAGCATTTTAAAGCTCTTTAAACTGTTTATAATCCTCACTTTGGTTTTGAAACAGAAAAATAATGCCAAAATTAATGGCTGTTTAAAGCTTCTGATGTGAGTTGGCTGCATACAAATTTCCCTAACACGGAGAAAGTCCATCATCTGGGGAGCCAGGTGAGTCGTGTAGGACTCTGGTTGGACTTTAATTGATTTTCCCTCTCAACAGCCTTTTCCATTTAACATATTTTAAATTTCTGTGCCTCTTGTGCTTTCTGTACTGCTCAAATCTCCTTGCAGTGTGGTCGTCAGACATGGGACAGAATGGCCCAGGCTGGGGACAGCCCAACATGGACAGCTTCAACTTGCACCTCAGTGGTCTTGTCAACAGAGCGGCCTTGCCAACATCCAGAACAGGCCAAAAATCTGTCTCAGCCTCCTCTGTCACAAAGAAATAGTGATATCCACTTGACACAGAAAATGAATCCTACAAAACAAAAAGTTGATATTAAAAAATAAGTTAATAAGTTAACAGTAATAATAAGTTAATAATAAATAATAAAAAGATAAACCCCTGGCCATGCTAATGAAGATAAAAAGAGAGAAAACTCAAGTTAATAAAATACAAGATGAAGAGGGAAATATCACAATGGACACATCTGAAATACAGCAAACAGTTAGAAACTATTATGAAAGTTTATACTCTAATAAAATAGAAAATATCGAAGACATCGACAAATTTCTAGAGATCTATGACCTACCCAAACTGAATGAGGAGGTCATACATGATTTAAACAGATCAATTTCAAGGAATAAAATAGAAAACGGCACCAGAAGCCTACCAACCAAGAAAAGCCAGGACCAGACGGATTCTCAGCTGAGTTCTACAAGATTTTCAAAGAAGAATTAACACCAATACTCCTCAAAGTAGTCCATGAAATAGAAAAGGAGGGAGCCCTTCCAAACTCATTCTATGAGGTTACTATCACCTTGATACCAAAACCAGACTAAGACACATCAAGGAAAGAAGACTTCAGACCAATATCCCTGATGGACACAGATGCAAAACTTCTCAATAAAATTCTGGCAAATCGCATACAAAAACATATTAAAAAGATAGTGCACCACCATCAAGCGGGGTTCATCCCAGGGATGAGGGGTTGGTCCAACATATGGAAATCAATAAACGTAATTCGTCATACTAATAGACTTAAAAACATGAATCATATGATCATCTCAATAGATGCAGAAAAAGCATTTAACAAAATACAGCACATCTTCATGTTCAAAACACTAGAAAAACTAGGGATAGTAGGAACATACCTCAACATTATAAAAGCTATATATGTTAAACCCAAGGCCATCATCACTCTAAATGGAGAAAAATTGAAAGCCTTCCTGCGAAAAACTGGAACGAGATAAAGATGTCCTCTTTCACTGCTTCTATTCAACATCATCCTTGAAACTCTAGCCAGGGCAATTAGACAAAAGAAAGAAATTAAAATGACACAAATAGGTAAAGAAGAACTCAAACCATCACTGTTTGCTGATGACATGATTCTATATCTAGAAGATCCAAAAAATTCCACAGAAAACTCCTAGAACTAATAAATGAATTCAGCAAGGTAGCAGGATATAAAATCAACACCCATGAATCAAACGCATTCCTATACATCAGCGATGAACCCACTGAAAGAGAAATTAGGAAAACTACTCCATTCAAAATAGTGTCAAAAAGAAAAATACCTGGGAATAAATCTAACAAAAGAGGTGAAAAACTTCTACGATGAAAACTACAGAACACTAAAGAAAGAAGTTGAAGAAAACCTCAGAAGATGGAAAGGTCTTCCATGCTCCTGGACAGGCAGAATTAATATTGTCAAAATGGCCATACTACCAAAATCATTATACAGATTTAATGCAATTCCTCTTAAAATCCCAATGATGTTCTTTGTAGAAATATGAAAAGCAATCATAAAATTTATTTGAAAAGAATAAGAGACCTGTAATAGCTAAAGCAATTCTTAGCAAGAAAAGTGAAGCAGGAGGCATCACAATACCACACCTTAAACTATATGACAGAGCTGTAGTAACAAAACAGCATGGTATTGGCACCAAAGTAGACTTGTAGACCAATGGTACAGAATAGAGGACACAGGGACTAACCCACATACATATTCATCTCATACTAGACAAGGATGCCAAAAACATTCACTGGAGAAAAGACAGTATATTCAACAAATGGTGCTGGCAAAACTGGAAATCCATATGTAGCAAAATGAAATTAAACCTCTATCTCTCACCCTGCACAAAAGTCAAGTCAAAGTGGGTGAAAGATTTAGGCACTAGAACAGAGATCCTGCAGATAATAGAAGAAAAAATAGGTGCAAATCTTCACCACGTCAGCCTAGGATCTGACTTCCTTAATAAGACTCTTAAAGTGCAAGAAGTAAAATCAAGAATTCATAATTGGGATGGATTCAAATTAAAAAGCTTCTTCTCAGCAAAAGAAACAATTAATAACGTGAGGAGAAAACCTACAGATTGGGAGAAAATCCTTACTATATGCACCTCCAATAAAGCATTAATCTCTAAGATATATAAAGAACTCAGAAAACCAAACAAATAATTCAATCAATAATGTGCTAAGAAACTGAACAGACATTCACAGAAGGAGAATACAATTGATCAACAAATATTTGAAAAAGTGTTCAACATCTCCAGCAATTAGAGAAATGCAAATAAAAACTACTCTAAGATTTCATCTCACTTCTGTCAGAATGGCAATCATCAAGAATGCAGGAACAACAAATGCTGGTGAGGATGCGGTGAAAAAGGCACACTCATACATTGCTTGTGAGACTGAAAATTGGTGCAACCACTATGGAAAACAGTATGGAGATTCCTCATAAAATTGGGAATGGAACCAGCATTTGACCCAGCTATCCTACTCCTTGGTTTAGATCCAAAGGACTTAAAATCAGCATACTCTGGTGACACAACCACATCAATGTTTATAGCAGTTCAATTCACAATAGCTAGACTATGGAACAAACCTAGGTGTCCCTCAATAGAAGAATGGATAAAGAAAATGTAGTGTATATACTCAATGGAATATTACTCAGCTTTAAAAAAGAGTGAAATTATGGCATTTGCTAGTAAATGGTTGGAGTTCGAGATTATCATGCTAAGCAAAATAAGCGAATCCCACAAAGCCAAAGGCCAAATGTTTTCTCTAATATGCAGATACTAATTCACAATAAGGCGGAGAGGACACTAGGGAAGAACAGCATTACCTTAGATTAGGTAGAGGGAAGCAATGGAGGGGGGGATAGGAAAGATAGTAGAAGAAACAGACATGATTACTGTATGTATCTACATGACTGCATGACCAATGTGATTCTGCAACATGTGCACTCATAAAATGAGAAACTTTATCCCATCCATGTGTGATATGTCAAAGTGCATAAATGCATTCTACTGTTGTGTGTAACTAATAAAACAAATTTAAAATTTAAAAAAATTAAGAAAGAAAGAAAATGAATCCTTCTGGGCCAAAAACCATGTAGAGAAGGCAAATGTCAGACATTTTTAGAAATTACCCAACCGACTGCCTCATTTTTATGGGTGAAGAAACTGAGAACAAGGAAGCATCATTCCCTCTGCCTCAGAGCCCAGCAGAGGAGGATGTCAGAGTTTGGACACAACCCACACGGGCTGGTGTCCGTGGCACATGCTGAAAGAACACAGCAGCCAGGTGAGCGTGGTGCCCTGGGGACCGGAGCCACAGGTGCCATGAGCCCCGACCAGGTCATGAGGCCCTCTGAGCAGCAACACTACCACAGGGCCCTCCAGGACCTCGCTGCACTGAGCACGCCCCCTGCCCATCTCCCTGCATATTCACAGTGAACCAAGCGCCCAGTCATGGCTGGACAGAGGCAGAGGAGGAGCCACACAGCAACAGACTAGGACACATTTTTTCCAAACATTTTTAGCAAACAAAAGGATTTCCTCCACTGGAGCATGATGAACAATTACACATTGGAGTGGTAACCACGGCTTAAAGGGAGGTTGGTTAGAAATTTGTAATGTCTCTACATACCCATCAGCATCCATGAAGGCCGAGATGAACCCTCACAGAACTGATGAGCAGGAAGCATCTAAATGAAAACAGATCCTCCTGTCCCAACACGGGGCACTGCCAAAAGACAGCACAGGGGAGGAATAAAGCACCACTTGTGTTGAGGTAGTTAGTGGCATGCATCTGAAAATCACGCCAAACAAGAGCCCATAGAGCATGGAAATCCATCTTCAGGTCTGTCAACTGTGGGTTCCTCCCCTGATGAAGTTCCATGGGTGGGCGAGGGCTGCCGCCTCCACGGGTCCTGCCAATGCCCACTCTCTGGACGCTCTTCCTCCTTCCAGGGTACCTTCCAACAGTGCCTCTCCTTCTCATCTTTCTGCCTTTTCCAATTGGTCTGTTCCTTTCCTGGTCTCCCAACTGAGACCTGCATCCTGATAGAGGCTCTTTCTCTATGTAAACTATGGAACATTGAAGACCCTTTCTGATTTTGATACCTAGATCAACTGTCTTCCTTTTAGGAATGATCAAAGTGAGATCCAGAAAGAAAGGGAAAAGACCAGCTGAGGAAAAGTTGGGGTGTGCTTTTCACAATGCACGAGATGAGCATTTTAACAACACCAAGGAACAGGGAGTCCACCCAATCTCTATGTGGACAGTCACCAGACCCAAAGAGACTTCTCTGCATTCAATAAGCAAAGATAAAAAGCAAACCCAAAGATCATGGGATTAATAAACAGGGAGAACTTAGAATGTAGAAAAGCACACTTGAAAAGTGTGTGAACCTTCCAGAAGTAAACTTCAGTGATGTGCAACAGCATCTATTAGAACTCTCAAAAAAATCTTTAAAAAATGAGAAAACTTAGAAACAAGAGGTAAAAGATAAGAGGAGAAGAAGATGGGCAAAAGGCAGAGGGTAATTCCAAGAAAGTCAATGAGGAAAAAATTAAAGGAAAGACACAAAGTTGATGTTGAATAAAACAGGAACAGGGGCCTGTAGACAAGGAAGCTGACCTGGAGAAAGCCCCAGATCTGGGAGCAAAGGCTGCAATGACCTTCCAGGTAGTGGGAACTCAGAGGGAAAGAACAGAGCAGAGCAGCCACAGAGAGAGCCCGACACGAACGGCAGAGAATGGAGACAGGACGGGCAGATGACGTTTTTCCATGAAAAACGATGTTAGTGAATGAAATAGAAGCAACGACTGAAGAATAAATTTTCCTTAAAATGTAAAGCAAAATAAAACAAAAGCTTGAATCTAAAGTCTGAAATGGGTTGCCACCTGAAAAAAAAAAAGACAAAAATGAAACAACCACCCACAAAGAACTCTAGACATACATTGATGAAATCCTTGAGTTTTAAGGATTAACAAAGAATGGGACAAGCATCCACATAGGAAGACAAAAGGAAAGCAGAAGTGAAGGACAGTCGTTCTAAACAGCACGTCACATTGACCTTCCATTTCTCTCTCCTCTCTAGCATTAAATGTTTATATTTTCTAGGGATTTAGGATCCCAGGAGAACTGAAAAGTTTCTAAAAGGAATTAACATCTTCCTTCTGTGCATCTGAAAGTCAGAAGACAGTGTTTTCTGCTCTATGATAATGGAGCACCTGCTCTGCCTGCGTGTTCTGAATTGAAGGGAGCCCCTCAGAATGCAAGTGCGGTACCCTCCCATGGAAGATCACGAGGAGGTCGGTGCCGTGACAGCCACTACGTGAGTGAGAGCTGCCGCTGAAGACAAGGAGAGACGGTGACCGGGGTGAAAAGCAGAGGAGGGCAGCAGGAGCCACACTCCCGGCTCGGGCAGGTTAAAGGAAGACACAGTAAACCAACTCCGCCCTTCTCCTCGTTCCAGGGACCAGAGGGGAGGACTCCTGGAGCTAGGCAGAGAAGGAGAAGGAAACAGACAGAAAAAGGGTCTGTCACTCAGAGACTGAGAGCCTAGGGCAGTCGTGGGGCAGCTGTAGACAAGGAGCTGACCCCTGGAGAAAACCCCAGATCTGTGAGTAAGGGATTCAGTGACCTTCCACGTAGTGGGAACACAGAGGGAAAGGACAGAGCAGAGCAGCCATAGGAAACTGCAAACTTAAACTGTAATAAACCCCAGAATGTAAATTGAGCTGGGCCCCCGAAGGCACCTGGAGAAGGACCACAGGGCACAGGAAGGCTGTGTGTTACGGTAAGTGCTGGGAGGTCACACAGACAACCCTGAGTGCAGTTGTCATTGTGGAACCATCAGACAGGCAGGGGAACTTCACTGTGCTTGCTCTGGTTACAGGAATCAAGGACAATCAAGGACAAACTTGGAAATATGCAAATAGAAAGCAATAAAAGGTGACATGGCAGAATGTGAAAAGGGACCGAAGAGTGTCTAGAAATGAAAAATTCAATAACTGAAAATGTAGCACAATCAATGGACATCTTTAGCAGTGGGGTGGAAAGAGTGGAAGAGAGAATTAATGAGCAAGCAGACCAGCAATGACCAGGGAAAAGAACAAAGGCAGTAGCTCAGTCAACAATGGTCAGCAACTGAAAGAGAAGCGTGGGGTGTTGGAACACAGTGAGCAAACCACAAAACAGGTTTCTCCGAGTCCCAGCAGGAAGGGGGACATACAGAATAGGAAAGACTTGAAAGACCCCACAAAGGAGCATTGTCCCAAATCAAAACCAGGGGCTTACACTCACTCACAGATCCAAGAAGCCACGATAATCCCAAGAAGGAAAGATAAAAAGAAGTAGCTAGAAATTCAAGTACACCTCCTCGAAATTGATGATGATGGTCATTCGAAAGGATCTAGAGAGAGAGCTTTCTGGACGGCCTTTAGGAGGGGTGAATTCTTGGGAAACTAGGAATGACAGTAGCAACGATCTCAAGGACAACTGATAAAGAGAAAACTAGAACACAGAAGGGGCACTATTAATTAGTTAAAGATCCCTGAATTCTTTATACTATTGGGGAATGGGAAAAATAACTTGGTAAAACTTAAACTGTAGTAAGTTAAGTTTCCCTTTTTAAATTTCCACAGCAAACCCTAAAAATTAGAATCTGAGAGACTTTCAAATTTGAAAGGGAAAAATGATGAAAGGAATTTTCAGTCAGCTCCTCCAGCCCAAGCCAAGGCAAGGAGAGGGGAAAAGAAAGGACAGAGGACAAATGGCAGAGCACAGATACAGGGAGGCCTCACTGAGAGCCCTGGGCAAGCATGCAGCACAGCCGCCCTCCTCCCGGATGCAGAGATGCAGAGTTAAGGACATGGCTGGACTCTGAGCAAAGGCCCGCTATCTCCAAGAGAACAGCTTTCCCTTCTCCATTCCACCTGGACTCTCAAGGAACCCTGAGGAGCCACAAATCCACAGTCTCTGCTAGAGCTGTGGGGAGGGCTGCCCAGGGCCAGGGAGGGCCAGAGCTGAGAGGAGAAACAGCAGGAAGGACACGCAGAGGCCGTCTGCTGAGGCACACGGCTGTGCAGGCCAGGCCTGCGGGGTTCTGTGTGCTTAGGTTCTGCTCCTGAAGAAGCCAGCCCTAAAGCCCTGAGCACCACAGCAGGAGGCTGATGGGAGGGACAGAAGAGGCCCTGGACACAGCACTGGGCAGGCAAGGAGGCGCCTCGATGGCCGTGACTGCAACAGAGCCTCAGTGGGCCTCCTGGGGCGCTTTGGGCAGGGACAACCTTTTGAAGACGTCCTGACTGCCACTGTGCCCCAGCAGCACCCCAGCAGCAACCAGCCACGGCCTATGGGCTGCCCCCAGAAAGGGTTCCACCTTGGGCAGGGCAGCACCTGCCTCCACAGCAGCTCTCGGGGACAGATTCGGCTGCAGGCCTTGAAACAAGAGCTGGGTCCTGCAGGAGAGCCTGGGCACCTGGTGACACACCACAAAGTCCTCTTCCAGTAGGTGGACGTCCAGTGTACCCCCGCCACTGCCAGACAGAGGGGGACCAACCCCTGCTTGAGTGAAGCGAGTGCCCCCTGCCTTCACTCCCTGCCGGCCTGGCCACCTTCCCCTTCACCCTCACCCTCACCCAAGACCAGGCAGTACCATGGGGCCATTCCAGCTCCTGTCCTCCTCCCTCACCCTGCAGAGGGCCCCCCTGCTCACCTCCAGGGGCACCCTCCCAGGCCCCTGTGCGGGGGGCACTGTGCTCAGCGAGGCTCTGTGGACTGCTGCCAAGGCCAGCTTCCCCGGTCTCAGCGACCCTCCAGTGTGACCTCCCTCCAGTGTGACCTCCTTCGGCGTCCCTCCAGTTGATGTCCCCAGCTGCCGTTCCAGCAACGTTTCTCCACAGGGTTGTCAAGTGCCCCACCCTGAGACTTCCCCTCCTCCCACCCTGCAGGGGGCGCTGTCTGGGAGTCTGAGGGCCGACCAACCATTAAAACATGCTGGGTGCAATGGCTCCTCCCTTTGGCTTAGGCTGTTTCTTTCTAATCTAAATTCAAAATTTGCAGCAGGAAAGGGGTAAGAAGCCCTGAGACAACAGAAAATGGGCTTGTTACCCCAAGAGGAAGGAACTTCCGAGTTCTGCCACAGGTTCCCAACAGAGGAAGGGGTGGCAGCGTCCTTGGAGGCTTCCAGTGAGTTCCATGGAACCCAGGACCAAAGACCAGTCTTGACTTTCCCTCTACCCATGGCTGGACAGTCAGGGACACCACCTCTCTTGTGGGCAAGTAAAGCCTCTTTGCAAGTATGTTCCTTTTCCCTGGAACTCAGAGTGCCCTGGGCCTTTGTCTAGATTCCAACTGGACACAGAGTGGAGGCCTAGAGAGGACACTTCACCCCCAGACTTCCTGGACAGATGGTCATACATGTTCTGCAGAACCTTCCAAGACTACTCCCAGGAGAGAGTCCCTTGCCGAGCCCAGAGCCTGGCCCAGCAGGAACCCAGCAAGTTGGTAAAATTTAAAGAATTGAATTATTTGTGGAACATAGGAGGGAATACCTGCTGCTGTCCTTATCTTTTATTTATCATGATTAATGTGTTAACTGTGCAACTTACAGATCCATGGAATGAATAGCTGAGAAAATAATGAATATGTTTTATTAAAAAGTTCAGATGAAGTTAGACAAAATGAAGGGTTAATTAATCACAATAGTATCAACTTAAATAAAAGCATATAGACGACAGATGCATTAAATTTACTTTTAACAGCTAGCAAAATATCTAGTTACTTTCAAGTTCTTTCCCATCGTCTTCCCTGGGTAATGATTGTAGTATTTCTTATGTCATGCTCAACCTGGAGATGTCGAAAACCAAGATCAACTGGTTCATGTTTGTTTACATATCTTAAAACATAAATGCTATGATCTATAAATCTGATATTGTTAGATTATATACAATGAGATTTATGGTTTAAAATAACATTTTTTATAACAATGTCCATGGCCAGGTGTTCCGAGATATATTCTGGGAGTTTTGTGAGTTATTTGAGCTTTTTCTTTTCTCTTTTTTCTATGGTCGTTTGGCTGCAAATCTTAAAAGAAAAAGAAAGAAAGAAAAAAAAAACTATTTTTGCAATATAAAAACCTCTCTTTTAGCCTGATGATTTCCCATCAAAAGCCATTTCCTTGGAATAAAATTTCAGTTTCTGAAGTGACTGCTTCTCTTACTGAAGCCCATGGTGTCCCCAGGGCTTTCTCAAATATACTTGTGGGATTTCTCCATGGCTCTTTTTCTTATAGAAACATAATTGGATTCTGATGCCACAGCTTAAAGAAATAATATACCTCAAATCAACAAGCCCCTTATGCAACCAAAATCTTTATTTGCCTTTTTCTTAGAAAAAAAAAAAGCATTCACACACAAAGATACACACACACACACACACACACACACGCACACATACACATACACACACGCACAAGCTGATACTGGGCATTTAGTCATTTTGTTCCTGGCACCCCTATGGTGGCCCCAGGCTCCCCTCCCAGCAGTGGTACACAGGGTAGTACCCCATGCCTCTAGGGGTGTAAGAAGCCTGTGACTTGCTTCCCACACTCAGAAGTTGTCAGGGTAAGGGACATACATGGCATCCTGCATGGGATCGTGCACATGCCTCCCTAGAAGACATCCTTTTCACTGGCTTTGAAGAGGAACATCAAGATGTCACAGCTGCCCTTTGGAGAGGGCAACATGGCAAAGAGCTGGAGGTGGTCAGCAAGAAACTGAGGGCCCTTGTCTTGCAGCTGCCTGAAACTGAAGGTCACCAACAAGCACATGGTTCTGGATTGGACCCTTCCAAGGTCGTGTCTTGGAGGAGATGCAGCCTTGCGCCCCAGGCACCAACACTGGTTGCAGTTCCGCCAGCAAGACTCTACCACCTGAGCTATATCCCCAGCCCCCAGCCCTTCACTCAATCGACTTGGTGGTTCCATTGTTATGAAAGGGGTCACAGAAGCAGCAAGCCATTGCTCGAGCCTGTCTCCTCTCCTGGGCTGCTGAAAGATCAGCCTCTGCCGGGCCCCTTTCCGGCTTCCCTCCACTTCCACCCTGTGCTCAGTTCTTGCTGCTAACAGCAGCCGCACCTCGGCCCTCAGCACTGGGGCTCTGCCGTGCTCCCCAGCACCCGCGGTGAAGGCTGAACCTGTGGCTAGGTTAGGAGATTTCTGATGGGGAGGGCGGCCAGCACCCTCTTCCCTTCTCTGAGGCTCTGTATTGCTCACCTCACACCTTTGCTTCTGGGAGCCCCTCTGCACTCGCTGATTCCCTCTGGACCCCACAGTGTCCTTGGGGGATGATCATCATCAATCGCACTTTAAACTTGAGAAATTGGTATCCAGGGATCTTCCCAGGTCAGAGTTGGTCAATGTCTGCCCAGAATGGGACCCAGGGCCTCCAGCCACCTGATCTGGCTCTCGCTCTGCCTCTCCTTCTCTGAGGACTGGTGGTCTTCTCTCCTGGCTGTGAATGAGCTTCTGGCTCAGGAAGGTCCACAGTTGGATCTGTGCCAAGTGTTCATGCTTCGTCTTCATCTCCACCCTGACCCACCCATGGCCGGGAAACAGACGGCCTGGGGCATCACTCAGCTTCTCTCCCCTTTGGCTTCCAGGGAGTCTAGTCCATGGAGGCACCTGTAGGAGACCAGAGGTGAGCAGGGTGCTGTTGGGTGTTCAGGGCTGCAGCTCAGTCTCTGGGGTCGACCCCTCCTTCCACCTAGAGCCACAGCTTCGGCCAGGCAGGCCTCCCCAGGACTTGTGGCCACCTGCTCTGCACCTGTGGGCCTGTGCACGGCAGCACCCTGGGTGTTCTCCCCTGCAGGTCTCCACAGGTCCTGCCACGATAGTCAAGCCCAAACCCCTAGACTGGGACTGTGCACCTGCCTACCTAGGAGACCCTGCTTTTTGCTGGCTTTGAAGAGGCAAGACACAGTGTAGGAGCTGCCCTATGGAAAAGGCCATGTTGAAGAGGGCCTCCGCCGGCAGTCCTCCCGCGCCACGTCCTCACTGAAGCACAACACTGCTGGACTGGCTCAGGGTCGATCTCCATCCAGAAGGCACCTGCATCCCACGGGATCAGTACAGCCCACAGCAGCCACTTCCCTCGGATCTCTGTGCTGCCCTCTCCAAGTGCCACCAGCCATGGTGCTGCAGGCTCAGTGCCACCTGACACAGTGCCACCTGCCCCACCTTCTCTGAGAAACATCATGGAATGTCATCATGGCCGTTTGCCCTGGGTGTGCACGCAGAGCCATCTGCCTCCTCTTATAAAGAGAGTCCTCAGCTTCTTGCGGGGAATGGAAGAGCGGTTTCTTTCATTGTTACCTGCAGAAATGTACCTAACACAACTCCCCCACAGCCCAGGAAGTGCCATCTTCAGCAAGAGCTGGTGCAATCATGACCGTCGTCTCGGGGAACCGAGGACATGGTTACAGCCCACACCAGGCCATTCTCAGCTCAGGCACACTTGCCCTCACGTGATTGTGCTCAGCGAGACCTTGGGGATGAATAGATGGTCAGGCCAGGGGCCAGTGGGTGCTCAGCTCCACACAGGGGCCAGGGCTGATGGAGCCCCTCTCACTGGGGCTGGGGCAGGGGAAAGGAAAGAGAACAGACACCCCAGTGGCTGCACTGGAAGGGGCAGACGTCATGCCACCCAATGCCCATGGCTAAAGCAAATCACGTGGCCAAGGCTTCCTCAGTGGGGAGTGCAGCTCACCTTGTCCAGAGGAAGGCAGGAATCTACAGTTGCAATAATGGCTGGGGTCACATGTCACCAGCAAGGATGGCACAGGGGCCTGCTCAGGGAAGTAGGGTTGTCCCCAGGTGTGTCCAGGCTCAGGGAAGGAGGCCTGGCCTGCTGAGGTGTGTCCATGTGTCTCTCCCAAGCTGAAGGCTCCTGCTCCAGCACCACGTTTGAAAGCCTGTGCGACATGGATACTGGGAGCAGGCGCACGAGGAAGTCAAGAGACTCCTGCAGGAGGGACCACGAGCAGGAAAATGACTCCCCACATCACAGAGCACTTTCAGCTGGGCTCCTTGAGGGTTGCCGCAGTCCGGCTGGGCACAAATCACGAGCCACTCAAGCAGGAACAAACTGTATTTCCAAACTCCACCAGCACACTCCCCGGGAACCCACCCATGCCGCTCCTCCAGGAACACACCACACACCAACCAGAAATCCCTCCTCCGGCACTTCCCCAACCAACACGAACTCCAAAGTAGCAGGCCAAGGCGGACAGCAGGGGTCTAATATACAATTGAAAACACGGCTTAACATAGCCATCATCATCTGTGGCCCTCAACAGAGGGTCAGAGCTGACCCTTGGCCATCCTTTTGTCCCCAGCCCTGTTGGCCTCTGGGCATGTTCTCAGGACTGGACTCAGGTGACAGAACTCAACAGGCTCTGTGGTACCCAGACATGTCACGTAGATGGGAGGGCTGAGCCTGAAGACCTGCTCCTACCCAGGGATGCACACAACCTGATAACCTGAGTTTCTGGATCTCACTCTTGGGTGGGAGAAGCTGTTGGTTCCCGTGAGGTAGGCTGGAGTGGTTTGAGCCCAAATCCTATAGGTCTGACTTTGGAAGTTGGTGTCTTGCCCAGGTAACGGTCCCTGTCACTCAGGAGAGTCTCCAGGGGAAGTCCTGGGCTGTCTCAAGGCTGGACGTGGTTAGAGTTAGCCGGAAGGAGCCCACAGAAGAGATGGTAAGCCTCGATGCTCCCACGTCCACTCACGCTCCACGGAAGAGAATGGCGTCACGTGGCCACTCCGAAGCATAAGGGAAGCTGGAGAGTGGAGTCTCGTCGGTGCCCGAGGACAGGGCAGCTCTTCCAGGCTGCAAACGTGAGGAGCATGGGTCGGAAGGGCCATTCTGGACCAGCTCCAGACCTGAGGACTGTGGGCCCCTCTGAGCCACCCGAGCAAGGCAGTTTCCTCAGCCCTTCCTGGAGATCTTCACCACATTCACACACCGCAGTCTAAGAATTCATGTACACGTCCTGTCCCCCACACGTGCTCCTCTCTTCCTCCGGACCTCAGCCCGAGCTTGGGACGTAGGCCCTTGACGACGCCCTCTCAATTCCTGTTCGACGGGCCCTCAGGGGCCACGAGGGCCACCTGTAAAACCCATCTCGGTGGCTTGTCCTGCTGTCTGGCAGATGTCTCCAGGACTTGGCGATCTGGAGGCCCGAGTCAAGGTGTCTGACATTCAAGTTCCAGGTCTTCCTAGCTTCTGTCAGTGCCACGAGCACGGGTGAAACCGGTGACACAGGAAAAACTAAACCCAGCCAGAGCAAAGGGGCGGAAAGGCAAGCAGGCAGGCCGTCCAGTGCGCGGAGAGAAGGCCGAGCAGCAGCCCACCCTGAAGCTGCAGCAGCTGTGGCTCGGGCTGCTCGGTTCTGTCTCAGCGCCAAGCACTTGCGCCCTGGGCAGTGTGCTGTGGCGTGACATTATTCTCTGTGACAGGGGCCCTGAGGAATGAGGAATGTATCCACATGGAAGGCTGGGTGAGTGGAAAGGACCGTGAGCCTCTGTGAGCATCAGGGGGACGCCAGTGAGGCTGCAGACTCGGCCTCAGACGGGGGACACTGTCCTTCTCCCTCTTCTTCCATAACTGTGGAATGCACCCACTGTCTCTGGAGAATGCGCACATTCTTCCTCACAGTCTGCTCAGGTTGGGGGCAAAGACCAGCCACACGTACACCCTGGTCAGGCAAAAGCAAGAGGTGTGCAAACACTGGCTTTGGTGAGCATTTGAAGACCCCGGCTCCCTGCGGTGACCAAGTGACAGCAGCTAATCAGAGAGCCAATCCCACTGGAAGAGTGAGTCCCCCACCAGGTTGTCTTTTCCCAGGGTCCACTGTCAGGGGCCGGGTGTTGTGCTCATTTCTTCTGCTAGAGTGTACCAGGTACTCTGCATTACCCTAGCTGCTGGAGGCAGGTTCAGGAGGCCCTACACGGGATGAGGAGGAGGACCGCAGAGTCCCCAGGGGCAGGGTAGGACCTGAGGGCAGAGACGGGGGAAAGAGGTGGTCAGTTTCAATCAGGGACAGAGCAAGGGACTGGAGGAGGAGGCCAGCAAAGCTGAACACTGGCAGCCCTCCCACAGCAGCTCAGGCCTTTGCAGCCAGGCAGTGATGCTGGGCCAGAACTGTGGTCACCCCAGGGTGGGGCGAGCCCTGCTGACTGTGGACACAATAGTTCATGTCAGAGCATCACGCACGGCTTCTATTGTTAGGTTAATTAGAAATGTTCACGTTTCGCCTGCAATGAAGTCACTGTGGCTCATGAAATCCAGGGGTAGGGTTCTCGGGGCAGGACGTTAACACCGGTCAGTTCCTGGGAACGCACCACAGGTCGGCTGCACTAAGTGATTGGTTTGCACTCAGAGGTTGGATCATAGATGCACCGCAGGAAGCTGCAATCTTCTTAAGATTCACCGGCCTTTCAGCAAGACCCAAGGTGTGAAAGTCAGTGGCAACTCCATTCACACGTGCAGGTGGACCAACTCTCCTTATTTCTCAAGAATATTTTTAAAAACAGGTCATAACTACAAAATAAAAGTATGAGCCTCCTCAGAAGGGCAGCCTGGAGTGGAGCCTGCTGCACGCTGCACAGGACTGGCAGAGGGCCTGGTCTTCTTGCTTTTCTGGAACTCAGAGGATCTAGCACAGTCTGAGGACATGAGTCTGGAACCACCCAGCCTCCTTGGGGATTCCCAGGTGGGTTTGGTGCAGGGGTCAGAGAGACTGGGGGCCTCGGATGAGGTGCTGTAGAGAACGGCTCCGCCTAGAGGGCTTGGCCTCCCCTGAACACCAAAGGGCACCTCAACTTACACTGGACACATTCTGCCATTATTTTCAGGAAAAATCAAAGCAAAGAGAGGCAGAGCTCATCATTCTTTGGTGAGCAAAACCAGGAATCTCAGGAGGTGCCCTTCAGGGGCTCGCCTTGGCAGCCCAGGTGACCAGCCTGTGCGGCAGTCCACGGGATCTCAGGCTGTCCCTTGTCTCCATAGTCACTCCATGATCCATATGAGCTCTGATTGAGGCCCTGCTCCTGGGGCCTGGTGCAGGTGACAAGTATTGGGAAAAGTTTATCTCCTGGCATCTCTAGCAGGGCACTCAGCATTGCCAGGTGATGTAGACACTGATGGACACAGGTCACACTTCCACATCCAAGAGCACACCCCAGCCTAAATCAGGGCTCCCCAACCCCAGGGTGCCCTCCACCAGGGCTTCTGTGAACTGCGCTGTACTAACCTGGCCTGGGGTATGGCTTCTTGGCGGACCTTTAAGATGCCCAGAGTGACCAGATAATGTTTCAACCTGCTTCAGATTTGCCTTTCAGGTAACAAGCCCAAGTGTACCAGGGGACCATCACATACAGTACCTCCTTTCTCTCTGTGAAACACTCTAAGGAAAATCTAGCGCCTGCTGAAAAGGGTAGATCCAAAAACAGCTCTGAGGACTTGATACAGTTGTGTAGTGTCCAGGGTGACAGGATCTTTTTGAAGAATATTTTCCTTTCTTCATGTATAATTAAAATAAGTACTGTTATTAACACACAAACATAAACCTATATAACATGCAAACTTTGAAAAATACAGATAAAAAGAAAAGAAGGAAAATAGAATCTTTCATATTATTCTAAAAAAAATTTAAAACAGAGGGCTACAAAGAACAAATTAAAATTGTAATTTTATGATCCCTCTCTTTTCAAGGAATGTATGGCTTGAGGTCATAGTAAACATCGTTTCATGTCTTTACTTAACATTGTATCAGCATTGCTGTCCATCAGAAACTCAGTAGACCTCATTTTTAATGATGCCTAGTAATCTGTTATAATTTAATGATTCCTCTTTTACTGGACATTCAGTCGAAGCCAGGGATGTTGCTGCAATGAACCTATTTTTCTCTACATCTCTCTTTCCATTTTCATTCTGTCACCAAGTTTGAGCTCCTGCTATGTGACAGGTACTGACCATTTTCAAGGATGGCTTCACAGAACAGAAAATATTGTATTTGATGATGGAGAGAGGCATCTGCCAAACAGTCCCCAGAAAGTTTATGACAATCAAACATTCCCAACGACAGCCCAGACAGAGCCTGGCTCAGCCCCCAACCTTCAGCAGTACTGAGTTCTGTGTCTTTACATTTCAAAACATTTCCAGAGCAGATATTCATATGCATTGTCAGTGACTATAACTGTCCTCAGCCTGGCTAATGACCCTCACCCTGAGCACCCGTCCTCCCAGGCAGAAAGAGCACGTGTTCTCCCTTTGGCACCATCGGAAGCAAGGTCTTGAGCCAGTAATAAATGAGAAGGGGAGAGAAACCCAGAATCTTGTAATTGATTATTTAGTGCAAAAGAGGAAGAAAATGATCACAGGTGGTGACGGCAGATGTGACAGCCCAGGATACTTGGCAAAATGTGGCTCACGTCGGATTACAGGGCTGGCCATTTCCCAGGTGTGGACTGTCCAAAAGAAACTCTTTTGTCCTGTGTACCAGCGTATAATGTATCATCTGCATTTTCTACAGTTACTTTCTGCTTTTCTTTCTAATACGTAAGTCAGTGACACCAATACGAGATACTATGTGAGATCAGATGCCTACGTGAGGCCATCGCACTCTCTCAATAATCAATGCCAACGATTAACTGTTTCAAAACCCACCACCTCTGTCATATCTCAAAACGGACGATGACAACTTGAAAGGCAGTGGGCTCAGATACAATGCTTGGCAAGGAGCCCGAATCCATTCTCATACCAGGCACCAATTCAAAATGTTGTTGTCATTATTATTCTTAATTAGTGCCTTCTAATTACTTTCAACTTTCTTGTCTGCTTTAAAAAAAAAATTAAAAAAAAAAAAAACCCTTCTCTCCTTTCCTGGAGTTTCGGGAATCATTCCTGACTGTCTGACTTGATAATGAATGTGCTCTCACTGAAGATGCTCCTCATGCACCAGCCAGGCTCCTGCATGGTCCCCACCACTCCTAAGATCATCTCCCCGGTGTTGAGGTTTGGGAAGAATTTCGCTCCAGGAAAGAAAGTCAGAAATTGCTATTACGCCTCCAACACATCAAAGACAACTTCATTTGCATTTCCCCACGACAATGAGGATTAATAGGCAAATAGTGCATAATCTGCAGCCCAACTGAGATGAAAGGCAGATAAACACCCTGGACTGAGCTGGAAGACAGCTTGGGCCACCCCAGCTAGGACGTGAGGCGCCCCAGCCTTCACAAACCAGTGGCCAGCAGTGAAGGCCCAGCCGGTGTCCTCGCCACCCTTGCTCAGGCACACAGTCCAGCTCCTCTCTCACCCAGACAGCCCGAGCCTCACCAGGAAGGGGCGCACATCCTCTGGGCCCTTCTGGGGCCAAGAAAGCAGCCACAGGAGACTAGAAGAGGTTCAAACAAGAACCAAAACTACAAGCAAAAACCACACACGCTCTGGAGAAAGCAGCACAAGAGCCTGCTCAAATCAACCCTCTTGCGACTGCCCGTGGGAGGGGAGGACCCAGCCCTTCCCTCTCCCTCATCCTATCTCACTGCACCCTTGCAGTCCTAACCCTGCAGGCGGGGTCCTTATTGTGCGTGCTCTGGCATGAGGTCTGTGTGAGCTGGGGAGCCGGCTCCGCCAGGAGGAACTGAGCCTGGCTCTCCGGCTGAGTGGACCTCCGCCTCTCACACGCTACCCTGGCCATCTCTGCCCTGGTGTTCAGGGTCAGTTGCCCTATTTAAAGCAGCCTCTAGTTGTCAGGTGGGTGCAGTGTCTGGTGTCCTGTGATGGAACCCTGGCTTCCCCTCCAGCCACCTTTCTTTATTCTCATCTGTCACATAGCCAAGCTCTGTCACCACAGACCCACAGTATGAGGCACGTGGTGGGCGGTGAAGAGCAGCAGGTTGCCATGACCAGGGGGAAGCCCAGCCACTGGTGGTGAGAGAGGGGCATCTGCCCCAATACCAATGCGTAACTTAATCACCAACATGAGAAATGGGAGTAAAGCAGTGACTAGTGACATCCACACTCCAACCCCCTCTGCATTCAGTAGCGCTCCTCTGGCTGCGGGCAGTGGAAGGCAGGGAAGTCTGACTTGAGCTCGTCAGACTGAGGAGCGTTAGTTCTCTGCAGCACACAGTGCAGAGGAACACCGGGTCCTGGATGACTGGCCCCCGGACACATGCTCAGCCCTTCTTCCCTGCTGTGCTCAGCTTCCCCACAGCCTCCCCGTCACCGCAGGACCAATGCCCAGAACATGAGACCTGCCCTCCACCAGTGCCCACGGGGGTAACCACTGGCCTAACTTGAGTCCTGGACCCTTCTCTCAGCCAATCACTGAAGCCCAGGGACGGGGTTTGCTGCCTGCTGTACCTGGCACAGGTCCACCCACACGGGTGGCTCACGGTGGTGGAGGGTACATTCCCCTGCAGGGTTAGGGTTGAGGTGCTGCCAGGGAAAGGGGAGAGGAAGGCTGGGAGGCAAAGCAACAGGAAGTGTGTTTGTCAGCTTCAGGTCACGCAGAGCCACAGCTACAGTGAGAATCCAGCCCATGACAAACTCAAGTCACAGCAAAGGCATCAGCCAAGTCTTTACCAGTGGACTCAGGGACAGGGGCAGCTGGCACAGGGAGCGCACACGTGTGCTGCAAAATCAGGATCATCAATAACTTACGTTGTGGCTCTCAGGGCCAAACCAAGAGGTACTCCAGAGCCATCTAGCCGTGAGGACTGTCACCTTGGACACCATCACAAAATCAACAGCCACCATCTGAGAAGGCGCTGTGCCTTCCTCTGCTTTACCAAGGCCACAAAAGCAGACTTTCAGAGTCCTCAGTGCTTTAAAGGTGACTTCTAATAGACCCATCGTTGAATTCTCTAAATAACTGTGTGAACTATCTTGGTATTTCTGTCATAATTTCTCCACTCTGGGAATGTTATTTGTGTGTTTCCTGATTGCTATGGTTTGGACATGTGGTGTCCCCCCAAAATTCATGAGATAGACAATGCAGGAATGTTCAGGGGGAAATGACTAGATCATGAGAGCTATCATCTAATCAGAGGATTAGTCCATTCAGTGGATCAATAATTTGAATTGATTAACGGGGTGGTGACTGTAGGCAGGTAGGGTATGGCTGCTGGAGGTGGGCCACGGGGGACGTACCTTCAGGATTTATATTCTGTTCCTGGTGAGAGAGTCCTCTCTGCTTCCTGACGTGTCCTGAGCTACTTTCCTCCTCCACGCCCTTCCCCAGTGATGTTCTACCCACTCAGACCCAGAGTTGTGGAGTCGGCTGACCATGGAATGAACCTCTGAAACCATGAGCTCAAATACTTTTCCTCCTCTAAATTATTCTTGTTAAGTCTTTTGGTCACAGTGACTAGATAGCCTACTAACATCCAATATGAGTGCACACTCACTGACCTGCACCTGACCAGTAGCCCCAGATTTACCATTTTTTCTGAACATCTTCTATGTGTATTTGGTCCTATTAGGAAGGTTTCCAAAATGGTGCTGGAACTCCCTGCTCTGTCCTTGGAGACTGCCTGTCCTTTTCTCTCACTCTCCAGGCAGGTCCCAAGCCCTCTGCCAAGAGAATTGAGGCACTTGGTTAATATCAACGTTTACAATGTATTCTCCCCGGTTCCCCTGGAAACACACGCACATATTCCAAACACACCAGCATTAAAGGAAATGTGAGACAAAGCCAAGTGTTGGCAAGAACACAGAGCAACTGGAGTTATTAATATACTCTTCGTGAGTGAGGAGATTAGTAGAACCACATTTAAAAAGACTTTGGCACAATTTAAATATCCACCCACCTTATGCCCCAGCAATCCCAGCCCTGGGCATGTTCAAGAGAACTGAGTGCATATGTCCAAATTAAGTCATGTACAAGAACATTCCTAGCAGCAGTAGGTGGGATAGTCTTGAGCTGGAAAGAACCCATCTGTCCATCAACAGGAACAGGAGTAAACAAATTTTGAGACTGAACAGAGAGTGTGCTCTGATACACATGCAGCTGTAGGCTGAGTCACCCCTGCTGTTGAGGGAAAGAGGCCAAGGACAAAGAGCACACAGGCCGTGACTACCTGTGTGCCAGCCGAGAGCAGAAGCAGCCGACAGGTGATAATAGAACCCAGGGGAGTGGCTCCCCGGGGAGGGGTGTGCTGGGTAATAAGGGGCAGGAAATAACCCTCCGGGAAGTGGGCTCGCCCTGCCTTGAGCCCAGTGGAAACAGAGATAAAAACCTGTTAAGCTGTGCGTAAATTATTAGGAGCACCCTTTGCACACTGTGCTGTTTGTATGGCATACACCATAACAGCAAATCAAAACTCCAAATGAGATTTGAGGACTAGAACAACGTGAAATTAAAATGTTCATTAGGACTAGACATCTGAGTGATTCTAAATGTGGTTCTGTATCAATGCACTTATCCAAACCATAATCATAAATGACTAATACCTTTACCCAGAAGCAGCACAGGCCAGCAGCAGGTGACCAACCAGCGCTCAGTGAGACACTCATAATAATGAGCAATTCATTTGCTACATCTTTTTATTGCCAACCCAGGCTCTTTTTCAGTAGTTCCTCAAACTTTGCAAGATTCTAACACAACTCATGGTAAAAACAAGTGCTTTTGACGTCCCAGGGAAGAAGAACTGTGGCAGTTTTCAGAAGGACCCCATGGCTGCCTCTCAGGAATGGGGGAGTGGGGTTCAGGTGGGGGTGCAGGTCAGGGAACGATGCAAGAGTGATTGCTTTAAGAGGACTTTCCTGAAAGAAGAGATTTGCTGAGTTTAGAAAGAGTCCCTCTAGTTGCTTTGGCCTTGACTACATGCCAGTTTGGACAAGTAAGGAGTGGGCTTTCCAAAGCCCTGGTGACTCCCCTCTGCTGAGCACCTCAATTGCTCTGCAGGAGATCCACATGGATGTTTGGGAGGCAGTTCCAACTTGTCTACAGAGAAGGATTTGAAGGACTGGAAGTTGACCACGCCCAGCCCCAAACAGGCTCAGATCTTGATGGAAAAACATTCTCTGAGCCCAGGGTAGCCCCACTGGCCTAATTTCTGCCCCAGGGATCACCCAGGAACCTCCCATGTGGATTTGGGACAATTATTTGGGGTCAAGATATAAATGTCAAAAATGTGAGAAAGTGCCTAGCCACTCTCTGCTTCCTTGAGCCCTAGAAGCACAGCCAAGCCTCAGCCCCTCTGCAGCACCTGCTCCACCCTGCCACTTCCCCACCCTGTCTAGTACCTCCCTGTCCTTGCCCACCGCTCTCCTGAGGGCCTCCCACCTGTCTCCCACCCATTCCCTTCCCTCTGCCAGGACAGCCATCTGCTCACCCTAGCCACTACCTCCTGTCTTCGGGACTCAGCCCAGTTCCCCTTTCAGGAGCTCCCTGCCCTGGGCTCCGCTGCAGCAGGTGCACGGCGTACCCTGTCCTGGCACCCTGCTCTCCACGGCTCACCAGAGGTGCGTTATCTCGGGCCTTGTCTGCTCACCTTTGTGCTCTCAGACGCTCCCTTCGGATAGGACCATCAGGACGAGAGCCTCACTCTGCTTCCACTGACGTAGCCCCACGCTGAGCAGCCCCGGGCGGCCCGGCTAGCCTAGAGGAAAGGTACAGAAGGGCAGGCTGAGGCCAGAGAGATCCCAGACCTGTGGGCCGCTGCCCAGTCAGCTGCTAGGGAAGTGCTTGTTCAAATGACAACATACACATCAGAATAGGCGCCTCCATCCTGGACCCCAGAGATGAGGCTGGGGAGAGACCAGCTGCTGCTCCTAGTAGCAGGAGAGCAGCTGCGAGCCGGTCACAACTCCCCGACATCAGGAACTAAGAAGGAAGAGACGTGCCTTCACAAAGACACCTCCGATTTCCCAGGCCATCATAATAATTGAATCGCAACCTGAAACACACAGAAGGAGTGAACTCTGAGCATGTCAACCGATGGGGTTCTCTAAGTTACCTGAAATTACATACATCCCTGAAAACTGTGATGATTATCTGTGACCATTTTCTCATGTCAAGTAAGAACACATAATAAACATACTCTATGAGACTTTCCTACAGCCACGCACAGGTAGGAATGAAGAATGGAAGGGAACACCAAAACAAACCTCTACAGAACAGAAAGAGTAGCTTCTACATCATCCTTGAATGTCATTCTAGCAGTGAAAATAGTTGAACAACAATGATCCTGCCTAGATCTCAGTACACAAGGCATTTGCCCTGGACAGTGAGAGACACCAACTGCTCCTGATTCCAAGGCCTCTCCCAGCCTTCTCGGGTCTCCTGCCACTGGGCACCCTTCCTCCACACTCACCCCTGCCGTGCCCCACCCCACGGCAGAGCCTGCCGGGGAGAGGTGAGCCCCCACCCACACTCCTTCAGCAGCATTGGCATCGGGAGCAGAGGTGGGCCGGTTAATCAGAGGAGGAGCTTCTGTGCAGGTCAGAGAGGGACGATGAGGACAAGAGGAAGTGCACCCAACCAAAACGACTGTTGTGTGTGCTGGGCTGGGTAGATTGGCGTCCAGTTACGGAGAGTCGAGGGGCCTGTGCCTTCCCCGTCCTTCAAGTCTCATCAGACTCTTGACCCGTCCATCAGGCCTCCACTCTGTATCCCTCATGGGCAGGGGCCAGTCAGCCGGTGCCCAGGGCCCCCAGAGCTCCGTGACCCCCGGCAGGCCCTGCCATTCCCGGGGCCCCTCCTCATTCCTGTGGGCTGATGCTTCCTGGAGGCTGGTTTAGGCTTGGCAGCCTGGCAGGGACGGAGCAGCTGTTCGCTCTGCTCTTTCCCGCCGTCGACTGGTTTTTAATTTGCAGCAACGCTTCCAAAATTGAAAATGGAACCAGGTTGGATTTCTGACCAGAGCTGACCAAGTGCGGGCTGGCGGGCGGGCTGCGGCTGTGCCAGAATGAAGATGGATCTCCACGCGCCTGGCTCCCGCGGGGCAGGCGCTGAGCTGGCGACTCGGGGGCGGGAGCCAGACAGGCCAGCAGGGCCTCCTGGGCAGGGACAGTCACCCCACACCCAGACACCCCATGACCCTGGCCAAGCCTGAGCGGACCATCTGGGAGGTTTCATTGATAACCAGGAAGGCAGAGGGGGCGACGGCGACAGCCACTCTTGGCTCATTCTGACTCATCCTCATCAGCATAGTTGTTATTGAAAACACAGTCCTTTAAAACCCGGGATAAAACACACGCAGCACAAAATGTCTCATCTTAACCATCGGGAAATGCACAATTCAGTGGCAGCCACCACGGCCATCACCCTCTGTCTGTAGGGCTTTCATGTGCCCACGCACCTCCGTGCCCAGGAATCACTGACTCCTGTCCCCTCGGTCCCGCCTATGGCCACCACACTCCATCCTATGAGCTTGATTCTTTAGGACATCTTGTAAATGGAACCGTAGAGGGGCTGGTCTTTGTGACAGGTTATTTCACTTAGAAGCGTCCTCAGAGTTGATCCAGGTGGCAGCTGGCATCAAAACCCCCTTCCTCTGTGAGCCGAAGTGTCCCACCACATCCATACGCTACATCTTGTATATCCTGTCCACCAGGGGACACTTGGCTCGCTTCTGCCCTTTGCTCCTATGAAGAATGGGCTGTGAGCACGGTGTGACCAGTAGCTGGCTCAGCAATTCCAGACTTCTTCCTTTGGAATTGCTGAGCATATGGTGACTCCTGACTTCCCGAGGAGCTCCCATACCGCCTTCTGCAGGAGCTGTGCCCGTTCACATTCCTCCAGCAGTGCACCGGGGTTCAAGTTCTCCAGGTCCTCACCAACATTGGCTTGTATTGTTTTGTTTTCTGGTACTGGGGATTGAACTCAGGGGCACTCAACCACTGAGCCACACCCCCAGCCCTATTTTGTATTTTATTTAGAGACAGGGTCTCACCGAGTTGCTCAGCGCCTCACTGTTGCTGAGGCTGGCTTTGAACTTGCAACCCTCCTGCCTCAGCCTCGAGAGCTGCTGTGATTATAGGCGTGGCCACGGCACCCGCCTCACTGGCCTGTTTTTTAGTAGTCAGTCTAATGGGTAGGAAGCAGCAGGTCATCATGATCCGTCTTCTTTTAAGGACAAAAGGAATATCTGCATATATCTAAGTGTCTGGTAGGTAAATTCCACTGCCCAATGATAACACAGGCCACGGGGCACCCTGGACAGCACACCTCATCTGCATGCCTTGGAACCAGCCCTGGAGTGGGCTTCCTGAGGAGACGCCTCCATGTTCAAGGAGGAAGGGGATCACCTGGGGACTGACAGATGCCCTGGCCACTCTGTGGTCAGGGAAGAAGAAACAGCTCTCATGAGCAAGGAGAAGAAGAAATGGGGATGGAGGCTCCGGAAAGACCCAGGCCTTTGGAGAGAGGCCCTGAGACTGTGATGGTCTCCCCGCGCAAGCCGGTGGAGGGTCCTCCTCGTTAATTAGCATCCCGCACAGATGACAGTGGGGAGGACGGCTCCACGGCCCCGCGGAGGCTGCTGACTCTCAGCAATCATCAGGAACAGGAGCCAGCATCGCAGGGAGCACGCTGAGAGCAGGTCAGGGAGCATCTTCTGCTAAGTAGGAACCCGAGAAGGCGTCCTGCTAATGGGACGCCGCCCCGTGACAGGCCCATGCAATGAAGCCAGGGGAGGCCAGGGCACAGTGATGACAGAGAACAGGTGAGGACGGGAGGGCCGGGAGGGCCGGGAGGGCGCCCCTCCCCAAAGGTTGGGAACACGTTGAAGGCTGCTCCGAGGGCTAGAGGGAACGTCCACTCGGAGCGAGTTCTCTGCACTTTACCTTGACATGATTTTCTCTCTGGGATTTGCATTCGAGCTGCAAGCTGATGAGCTGGCACCTCACCTGTCATCCTCCACCTCCCTTCCTCTCCTGGGCTCTAGGGGTTTGGATTATTCTGTGCACACAGCACCTTGCTCTGCCTCCTTCCTTCCTCTAAGTGGACACGCAGGCCACACACACCAGGGGGTGGTGGCACTTGCCCTGACAAGTTGTCCAGGCTTGACCAGCACAACCTCCACCCTGTCACCAGCTAGGAGGGGACATCTCTCCATCACACAACTTTTAGCCATGTTCCCTCCACAAGCCAGGATAGTTTATGGAATTTACCCGTTGTAAGTGGCAATCCCTTTGCCAGGCAGTCTGAAAGCTACAGCGCATAACCTCCATTTCTCGCCTCTCTGCTATCAGCTGAGGAATTGATACTCTTGACTTTGACCCTCCAGGACTCCAAGCCCCTTCACAAGTGTGTGACCAGTCCAGTTGCACAGGTGTCCCACTGAAAAAGCCCCCTGCTGGCTTCATGCTCTCCTCTTGTCATCTCCAAGTGCTTAATATTGTTTTTAACAAGAGTCCAGGAAATTTTGTAGTAGATCCTGCCAAGAATTTCTGAGATCTTCCAAAATTAACCGAGACATAGGCAAGCAGACTATCTCTAACTCCTGAATATTGTTTTTCCACTGATCTGCATTGTTTTCTGTTAGTGTCGCCCCACCTTTGTACGCACTCCCTGCACATTGTTTGCAGAAGCAACTAGACGATACAGCAGTGGTGTGCATACGTCTCCCTTTACCTTTATTCCTCAGCTATCTCTCTCTATCTTCAAACCAGTGTTTGCAATAGAAGGGAAGGAAGCATCTTTATATAAATACATGGCAGTAAGATAAGGTGTCTATCAGAGGGGCCGAGATGGCCTCAGAAGACACCTCCTGCAGCCCAGGTCTATGTCACACAGACTTTAAGGATAACTAGTTCCAAAATAAAAGACACCACGTCGTTGAAAATGGTGCAAAATAAATGAAAAGAGCTCAGCACCACTGGCCCTGCCACAGGCTGCCGCAATGTACACTGGGACCTACAGGGACACAGGGAAGGAAGCCTCTCTGTGTGTCACGGAACCTGCATTTGAGGCTGGGAACTTGACCGTAGGTGCACTGGGTGAGACTGAGCTCTGGAAAGGACAGAGAGGAAGGTAAGCACTGTTAGATGGCAGTTGAGGACATTGCTTCTGAGAAGGTTGTTCAAGCCGAGTTGAGGTGACAAGCAAGGTCATAAGAGACAGCAGGTGCAAAGGACCTGAGGTGGGACACCGATTGTTGCTTGGGGGTAAGGTGGAGCCAGGGGCCAGCTATATTCTCTTTTAGCTCCTTTTGGAGTTGCAATTCTTACATTCAACCCTTAGTCTTCCCTTAAGTTGACCTTCATGCATCTTGGAAATGAATGTGAGGCTCCACAGAGGGTGTGAGGTGCCACCCCTGTCCTTAGAGAATCTGACAGAACAATGGACCTGCCAAGTCTTGCAGCCGCTGGGTGAGCCCCTTGATTTGTAGAAAGGGACTCATACAGATTTGTTTTTCTTTCTTTTTTTTTTATTTCATTTTTTTGGATCTTGGCTGAGAAACTGGTTTTTTTTTTTTTTTTTTTGGGAAATGGAATGTAAATCTCAATGAATTCTCAGGAAATAGAGGTCTTCCCTCCCTGGCTCCTGACCAACCCACAACACCCCAGGGCCCCCAGCAGCGTCCGTAGCTCTCAGCAGGCTAACCTGACGCACCGCTGGTTCTGGGAGGTGAAGTTTGGTGGTCCAAACTCAACATCCTCACCCTCATCCCCATGTCACCCTGAGCCGCCACCAGGCGGGGCCAAAGGACTTGATGCTGGACTGGATCACACCCCTCCTCTACCTTCTGTCCACCCTCAGTGCCAAATCTAATGACATCTGCTTCACTTCTTTACACCTGGCCAAGCTGCTTTTAATCATGTGATTATTTGAGATGGATACTTCGACAGCTTCCTGCACAATCTCCCTGAAACGCGTCCATTCCGCAGGCTTTACGTCAACACACGGCGCAGCCTTTAAAGTCACTCCCATCCTGGCCGCATGGGTGTCTGCTCCCTCACAAAGACAACCCCTGAGGACTACGTCGCCTCCTTCTGCCCTGGAGCACTGCTCTCTCTGTCCCACTCCCCTTATTTAAGTGATGAGGAGACTGGAAAGCTCTCCCCTTGGCCCCGACTGGCTCTCCAGCCTAGGCAGGGGATCTCCTGTGGGCCCAGCTCTCCTAGGTGGACAGACATTGGTGTCACTCAACAAACTCGCGTCTTGAGGAGGAACACGTGGTACCTGGAGATGCTTCAGACCTGGCCACCCACCCTGTCGGGGGTACAGGCCTTGCTCTGCAAGGGAGTGTGGGGCTCTGCTGGCTCCCGGGGACCCAGACATCACTGGCACTGACCCCAGGCAGAAACCGTGTTTCATCTGGCACAGTGTCAAGTCCATCCCCCTGGCTACAGGACAGGCAAAACCAGTCCATAGGGCAGTTTTCCCAGCTGCCACTGAGCTACACACCCCAAACGTGCGGCCCGAGAGGGTGTCGATGACACTGTGCCTGCGCCCAGCCACCTGACCTACTGAAGTCTGCAGCCATCACTGGCCACCTTGGCCACCTGCCCTCCTGCTCCCTCCAGCTGGCCATCCAGCCCCCCAGGGTCTTCCAAGGTGCCTGCTGCTCCAGGGCTGGCTGCAGAAAGGCCGCAGGGCAGGTTAAATCCTTTCAGTGAGAGGTATGATTAAGACTCTCCATTACTCCTCTTCCAGGGCCAGGCAGGGCGGTGGGTGCCAAAGAGACAACCTGCCTCTGGAGTTCACACTTACAGGCAGCTGTCTCTGCTGAGTCTGCATGGGAAGGGTGTGCCCGCCTGGGAGGCTAGGGAGTCCAGCAAGCCCTGCCCCCTGCCACCTGGTGCTGAGCGCCCTCCTACCTGCCCACACCTGCAAGGAGCTGAAGGCCACCTGCCAGCACCAACCAGCCTTCACCAGATGACCACGACCACTGGATAGACTGTGCGGAGCCAGGATGCTGGAGGCAACTGCATACCTTCCATTTATAGCTGGCAGACAGAAAGCCCCTCTGAGGAGGAACCACAGGCCCTCCACTAACAAGTCCCTGACAGAGGAGGGGGTCCAGCCTCATTGTAGAGATGACCATGTGCAGGGGTATAAAAGCACAGCAGTCCAGGAGATGGCCACCCAGCAGGCAGAAGGTCCCCATTCTCCACCCTGTGCCAGGTAGGAGGGCCTCCCCTCCATCCTGCAGGGAAGGACGGGGGGCAGGAGCAGGCAGCTGCCTGGGCTGCGGCATCCTGCAGGCCCCTGGGCACACAATGGCAGAGTCCTGCAGATGCTGGGCACCCGCTGGTCTGGCCCCTCCTCATGGTGCCGGGATAACTTCAGCAGGAGGGAGGAGAAGAGGGGCTCCCGGTCCAGGAAGCCCCCTGGCTCTGCACGCAGGAGCTGCTGGCGGGAAGAGCTCTCCTGCCTTGGGATACAGCCAGCTGCCTATACTCCTGTGGGGTCCATCTCCCCAGTTGAGGTCAAAGGGCAATGGGGCCTGGGGAATTCGGGTCCAGGATTCCATGTCATGTCCACCCTTAAGTCCAGACATGTCCCCACAGGAAAGGGGAGGTGAGGCCTAGTAATGGGCAGAGCAATAAGAAGTCCATCCCTCCACTGTGTTCCGGGACTTAAGGATGAGTCCTGGGTCCTGGGAGTTTGGGGCCAAAACCCAGATTTGGGCAAGGAAGACCAGCCTCAGTGCCCAACCCAGTCAACGGCGTCTCCAGCCCCTCTCAGTTCCTTTCTTTGTAGGGCTAAACTCTCCTGATGACATTCTTTGGGTTGAACGGGATGAGAAGAAATCACCTGGAAGAATGATAACCAAGCTACAAAGCATTCATTACGGGCCCTGCAGGGTCCAATCCCAGCTCCAGGGGCAGAGCATTGATCTGCTTCTTGTACGGCCATTCTTATCCGTTAAATAAGACAGTCTCTGACCCAAATTTACAGAGTTGACCTAAGAATGCAATAACTCAAGAGAGTTTCCAGGCACAAGGTAAATCAACAGATCCTCTGTCACACACAAACAGCCTTAGGAGGCCCGGGCAGCCCCTCTCTCGATCGCCATGTAGACAGCCCTCCTTACAGTGGGCCTCTGGACCAGGTCCACTCTGCCACACATCACAGCCGCTCTTCCTTGAAACATGTTTTTCATTTTTAATTGACATCTGGCAATTGCACGTGTCTGTGGAGTACACTGTGGCATTTCAGTGCACGTGGGTGACGATCAGACCTGGGGCTTGGCACATCTGCCCACTCAGACGCTTATCATCTCTGGGAACATTCAGAATCCTCTCACTAGCTCCTGAAATATTCAGCAGCCATGGTTATCCGGAGTCCTCCGCCCCCTCTGGAAGCCGTCCTTCCCTCAGGTACACCCTGTGCCCCCTCCGCACCCCCCACTCCTCACCCCCTCCCCGGCCACTCTTGTCATTTCTACTTTTTGAGATCAACTTTCTACCTTCCACCTGTGGAGAGAGCACGAGACCCTTGTCTTTCCGTGCCTTACTTACTTCACTTAACATAACGGCCTCCAGGTTCATCCATGTTGCTGCAAATGACAGAATTTCATTCTTCTTTATGCCTGAATGATAATAGTCCAATGTGTGTGCACCCCGTGTTCTTTATCCCTCTCTCCACGATGGACAGGTAGGCGGATCCCTGTCCTGGCCTTCCTGAGAGTGTGGCAGTGACGTTCGAGCACAGATGTCTCTTCCACACTGACCTGTTCCCTTGGACAGGTACCCAGTGGCAGTTTTGCTGGATCGGACAGCAGTTCTATTTCCAGCTTTGGAGGAACCTCAATCATGCTTTCACACCTGTCCGATGGAAGGTGTCCTGGTCCTGACAGGCGGGCACAGAAGAGCACATGGTGAACCCCAGGGCTCCAGTGCCCATCCATAGCCATGCAGTGACTCACACAAACCAGCTTTCTCTTGAAAATAGAATCCATGAAAACAAGACGCCTCTGTCGGGGGCATCCCCACTCAACCCATCGGCCATTGTTCTGTCACCACATTGGAATCGGTGTTCTCAGGCACCCAGTGGCAATGGTGCCATTGATCTGCTCACTGGGGGTCTCCTTCAGAAGCCAGGGAGTGCCACCAGGGTGGAGCTGCGATGGCTGGGTGTACCACAGGACGCCAGCTCCCCAGGCACGTTGCCCAGTGGTCACTCACACATCTACCCTCTTGGGACAGGCCTGGCCTAAGGGAAGCATTCTGTGAGCACCTGCCATCCGAGCAGTGGGAGGCTGACAATCTTGACCAAAGCTCGTGGAAGATGGAGGGAACACAGAGGTGGCCCTCGCTGCAGACGCTGGGAGGCAGCCCTGAGGGTGAAGGCCAGCAAGAGCAAGCAGCCCCCACAGCAAGTTTCCTAGACTCCCAAGCTCACAGTCAAGGAAGCCCTCCTGGTCAGCACCCTGAGGGCAGAGCTCAGGTGTCTGTACCTCGCCCCGCAGCTCCGCAGCCTGGGAGGTAGACCTGATGCCTGCCAGCCACCTGGTTTCACCTGCCTGCAAGTTGAAGGAGAGATAATGGCCCAGTCCTGAACCAGCCTGAGTGCAGGTGCCCCCATCCACCCACAGCTCATCTATTCTGTGTCCAGCCCAGCCCTCTCCAGCTGGACCGCGCACACACCTGAGAACAGGGGCTGCGCCGTGACTCCTCACAAGGGCCCGGGCTACATGTGCTCAGATTTCCTACCCGGGAACTGCAGGTGCCTGTTTGAGGAATCAGCACATTAATAAGAGAGAGGAAGAGGCAGAGAATAAACTTTGCATAATAGAAAATCAATGGAAATTTTTCTTAAAAAGTGACAATATATAAAAAGAGATCTACAGACAGGTCATTTGAGGCATGATAAGCACAATGTGCCAAACCCTGTTCCCAGCTGCACCCCCATCTTTACCTCCCCTCCTCCCGCCCCTGCCCCAGGCCCCCCACCTCCATTAAGAGGGAAGGCAGGAACTGACGTCCAATCTTTCCGGAAGACACCCGACAAAAACTTTACCTGGAAAAAAATCCTCAACGTTAGAAACAAACTCTGATTATCTCAGGTTTTCCAGGCTGGAAATTTTACTCTTGATGTTTTGTTTAATTTTCTTCCAGCCGTTTTTGGCATGTAAGCTCATCACAAGTATCAAAGATAAAACATCTTCCTGAAAGGTCGATGATAATGATCGGGTTTACTTTCAAACGTCTTCTGTCGGTGTCAAACTTACACAGGTAGCAGGGTGCCCACCCAGGAAATCAAGGACAGCCCAGGACAGACTTCCCAAGGCCACCTGGCCACCTGCCAACCTCTCGGACCCTTGACTGAGGACGAAGAGCAAGAGGCACTCCCAGCCCCAGCCACCCATGCCCGCTGCCTACTGAGCCCAGGTAAGGCCTCACCGCCCGGCCCTCCCAGGGTCTGTGAGAAGGTAGGACTCAGACCCGCACCTTGGAGTCCAGGACTCCAAGCCGTGGCCTCTGCCTCGCTGCCGCTCCCCAGCAGGACATTCCAAGCAGATGTCCCCCGGTACAGACAGAATACTTAATTTTCTTTTTTAATCATCAGTTTTGAGCCAGAGGTGGGCACATTTCCAAGTCCTCAGTCTCTGAGAGATTTTGAAGACAGTTCTCGAGGCGATCGAGAGCTTTACAAACCCGGTATTTTCATTCTCCTCCTGTTGTCCTGACCTGGGGTTTCCTGTCACACTGATCCATGGGAAACCGGGAAGTGGCCGGAGTCAAAGAGACACACCAAACCCTGCCATTGCCCTGAAGGAAGTGACAAAGCCGTGCTGGGAGAGGGTCTTCCTCGGCTTCCCAGTGGCTACTGGTAGAAATCCATTTTCTAAAAATTCTCTTCATCGAATGAGCTGAGAATATCGAATATTCAAGGCAAGGGAATACTGATCGTAAGGCAGCTCGGGATCGATGGGACACTGAAGCCACCGCAATAGCGGGACACATCCTTCCTACTGTCGAGAATGACCCCGGCCCCACAGTCTGCTGCCCCACTCCAGCTGTTGGACGCTCGGCCCCTCATTCGTTAGAGCATCAAAGTCTCCTTAATACTTGGTATCATTCCACATCCCAGCGTGGTAATGACACCCTCAGGTATGTTTTTAACATTGCGACATCTTTGCAATTGGGTGAAGCTTAAAATGAGCCTCTGCCGTGCTGGGAGATGTGACAAACTGCTGCTTTCTGAGCCCTGTCACCTTAACTCCAGCTGGCCCATGCACTAACAAGTGGCTCAGCACGTGGCTCAGCCTCTGGCCCTGGCCAGGCCGTGGTCATCTCCTGCATGTCCTGGCTGTTGCATGCCACCTGGGCTCTCTGTGGCCTGGGCACAGCCTCCTGGTTTCAGCCTTTATGCTTCGCAGGTTGGGCCTCCACAGAGTGCTCCCCTCCACAGAAGCAAGGTCCACCCTCCACCAGCAGCAGACTAAAGTGAAGGCAAGGTCCCCACCACCGCTGCCCATGGTTTCCCGACTCCCGGGGAAGCACCTTTTGTTTTGTCTCAAGCCTGATTTGCTTAAGGTAACAGAAGTGCCAGGACCCCCCCGGGACTGGGACGCTAAGTGACTTCGTGAGGTTGCTGCAGACTGTGAGGGTCTCGTCAGCTAGTTTGTCGGGAGCATTTAAAGTGAGTCGCCGATGATGCGCCTTGACATCCGTCACCTGCGAGGGCCGGCACCCACTTATCTCCCGCGCCGCGGTTTTCCTTAAGTGCTGCCTTTCAGGCCAGGGGCAGGCGGCCCTGCTGTCACCGGAGCACTCCTCCTTTCCTCCGGTTCCGTTCTGGCAGAGAATTTCAACAGGGTTAAGTGTCCCCTTGGACCCGCGGATCGATCTTTCCACATCAAAGGCTCCTATCTCCAGCAGACCCTGCGCGCCCTTGCCCACCCCAGCCCGCCCCGGCCTGGTCGTCCGGTGCCCCCCTCCCCTTGGGAGTGACACATCAGGACCAGGAACAATGACTCCTGCAATCTTAAAGACGACAGCCACTGGACTTTTTTTTTTTTTAATGAGTAGTTTCTCCTGTAGAAATGCTGCTGCCAAGAGCCAGGCAATGGCAGGAAAGACCACCCGACAGAAGCAGGAATGAAAAGAAGGGACGTGGTTAACCAAATGGCCTGGCCGTGCTCCCTCCAAGAACGCCCTGGACTTGCTGTTCAGCCAGGGGTAAAAGCGAGGAAGGGAACAGCGGACCCCAGACACAGAGAGGTACGTGGAGCGTGCAAGTCCACCAGCTCACAAAACAAATCAAAATAAATCTGTCACATTACTATATTTACTTCTTTGTCCCTCTTCCGCGGCTGGCTGGGATATAAATCTCCGCAGAGGAAAGGAAGGTGGCAGGCGAGTGCAGGTAGCATATCCTGAGATTTCAAACATAAATATGGAGTTGGGGGGACGGCAAGCAGCCCATAATGCGTCTGCTTCTTTGATAAGTTAATACGTCCTCATTGCATAAGGCCCAGGCGAGCCTGACACTTGAATCATTTATGGCTTGGGGGGGAAATGGCAGCAGTCTAATTTTTTCTGGAAAAGAACCCACATGTCTTTATAAGCAGGGAGAGTGTCATTGATAGTGCTTGGGAGCTTTTCCATTTCGACCATAAACCATGTGTTTGGGAGCCGGGCCATTTCTGTCGAGGAGTTATGATTCGACAGAGTTCCAACTGGAGCACACGCCATCCCGGAGAAGTGCACCGCTGTGGCCTCTCTGCCCCTGGCACGGAGCAGACTTCAGCCCAGCACGGTCATTGGAAGGCCTCGTGGCCGCACGCTGAGCAAGTGCCTCTTCTTCCCTCAGGTGGGTGGGAAACTGTGGTGGCCCCTGGGAGGTGTGCCCCTCACAACCTGTGCTCTGAACAGAATCACTCTGCACTGAGTGGCTGCGGGCCTCCTGGATGGGTTTGATGACTCTCACCAGCTATCAAAGATGGAGATATGCCCAGCTGTCCACCTGAGTCGTGAACTTGAGGTGTGGCCAGCCTCACTGCCCACACCCACACACATCAGCCCCACTGTCTGCACACCTGCAGTCCCGTGGAGAGTCGCATCACCCTCCTCCTGGCACTGTTAACCCTGGGCCCAGCCAGGTCTGAGGTCCCCAGGGTGAGCCAAGACGGGCCCTGGAGGAGCCTGCTCTGCCTCGGCACAGCTCCAGGCTGGAACGTCTGCAGCACAGCAAAGCCAAGTGCCAGCGTCCCGGGTTCAGGGTGGGCACAGGGGAGGCTCAGGGTCTGAGCCATGCTCCTGCCCTTCCCTGTTTCCCCAAGTCAGAGTCACCCAGACCCCAGCTTCTCCAGGCCCCGCCACCTGCCACCTCAGATACAGAGTGAAGGTGGGAGAAGGACAGGAGTGGGATCTTGAAGACCATCCATCCTGCCCGCACCTGGGACTGTTCGCTCCCCCTCTCCTTCTCCCTCAAGTGCACCTGCTTCTGTAGGAGCAGAGGAAGCCCATCATCCCCTCTGCCCCCAACAAGTCCACCCTCTCAGTGCCCTCTCTGTCCCCAGAGGCAGCCACCCAGTCCTCAGCTTTCTGCCAGGTATATGGGAAGCCTCCTCCTCACACCCTTTGTGTCCCCACTTCCCACCCTGGGGCTCACCTCACATCGGGGGTCCTGCCACTTCCACCTGCGTGCACGCCCCGCCTCTTCCCCAGATTGCTAGCGCCTTCCCGGGGGCAGACTGCAGGCTCTCTCCCTTCTCATTCTCTGGTTCTCCTGGGGCTGAACTTCAGCATCGTGGCCACCTCCTGGCTGTACCTCCCTCCTGGCCTTTGGGACAGGACCAGCCGCCAGCCCCTCCCTGGATGCCCCATTTTGGTCTCCAACCCTCTGAAGTCGTCTTCAGGTGCAGCCCAGGCGCCAGGCAGGAGCTGTGAGAAGACAGCATCTCCCACCCACTCAAGACCGCTCAGCGCTGGTCTGCAGCTTGACGAGATCCCCTCGTCACTCGCACCACACTGAGTCCTCAGCCGCGCTGCCTTGGGGCACCGGTGTCAGTGAGTCCCAGACTTCCGCAGGCACCCTCTCCCAGAGCCCTTCAGACCGTCGCTGGTTCTTCTCCCTGCTCTGCCGGGGCAGCCGCCAGCCAGGACCGCCTCTGAGGTCTCTTCACCTTTCTGCTGGTGACTCTGGACCTTCATCTCCAGCTCGGTCAGCTTGCTCCCGCATGCCACACGTCCACCTGCTTCCTTGTCCTGGGGCTGCCATGACAAACTACCACTCACGGGGGACTCGAGACAAGAGAAACGTGTCCTGCCCCACGGTTCTGCAGACCCCACGTCAGAGGTCGGGTGATGGTAAGGTGGCACTTTCTCCCCTTGCCCTGGTCACCGTGGCAGAGTCCTGGGCTCTGCCTGTATTGCCACCTTCTGCCTTGGCTCTCTTTCTTGTTTAAAGTCGTGCTCACAGGATTAAGGCCACGTGTCCCTGGGTCAAGGCCCTCCTTGAGCCAGCATGGCCTCAGCTTAACTCATTGCATCTACAAAGACCCTGTCTCCAAATCAGGTCAGTCACAGGAGCCGGAGCTCAGGACATGGGCCACATTTAGTGGGAAGCAGTTCAACTCTCTCCATCCACCTCCCTGGCAGCTGCCCTGGGGACTCCCATGACTTCTGTCATGTCATGTCCCCACTGCACTTGGCACCCATCTCTGAGACCCACTTCTGCTGGTGTTGCTACTGACCCCACCTTCCTCGCTGCACCCAGCCACTAAGAAACTCCCTCTCTCTGTCCCCTCCACCCCACCCTGTCTTAGATCCCCACCGTCCCTCGCCCGAAACGAGGACTAACTTCTCCTCTGGCCTCCTGGTCTGCAGATTCTCTTGCTAAATACAAATCTGACCTGCCACCACCCTGGGGACCATCTTCAACGAGGCCAGATTGAGGACCAGCATTCTCAGTAGGTTTCCACCCCATCTGCCCCGCACGTACCTTCCTGGCCCCACCTCCTCGTGCCCTGGTCCAGCCTCACGCCAGCCTCTCAGGACACGTGTCAGCTCACCTTTCCAGTTTCCTCTGAAAACCCTGGCTCTGAGGCTGGACAACAGCCTGGTGTCCCTCCGCATGCTTCCCGGGGCCAGGCATGAAGGCTCAGCACAAGGCTTTGCCCACGTTTTGACACACTGACTGCTCAGTGGTCCCAGTGTCCCATTGGGACAGGAGCTTCCAGATGATGGGAAGAGGCAGCCGATCACCACCCACCTCAGTGCCTCAACCAGTCGGGCACTTAAGGGCTCAGGTTATGGTCACAAGCTGCAGGAACAGGAAGAAACAAAGAGTGTCTGTCCTTGTTGAGAGTCAGGTCTCAGACTCTACGGCCTTCAAGGACAGCAAGCCTTCCTGGGGACATGGACTCCTGGCTGGAACCAGTGGAGGGACAGCTGATTGCCCCGTGGACTGTCTCCTAAAGGGAGCCGCGTGGGAATGTGCTCACCACCTACCCACCAACCCTGTGGAAAGGTGGTAAGGCCGGCACAGGAAATCTGCTGGAAATCGGGGGAGGTGGAGATTTCTATGGTCGTTTTCTCATGAAACAAATTTTTTATCTGATCTTTCGCCTTCTAAAGCCTGAAAAAATAAACCAGTCTATCTGTCAGAGGGTATTCTTTGGACTATTTAAGAGAAAGCAAGAAACACGTTTTATAATTGGTGCTCCCCCTGAGGAGCCCTTTACCCAATTAATTCTCATACAATCACTGTGAGTTAGGTGAGATGGGGTAAGTCAGGCCTCATTCACTAAAAGCCAGGGGACCACACTTAAAAACCACCCTCCCGAGTGAGATCAGATCAGGGTCTCCGTGCTCAATGGGGCGTGTAGGACAAGTCCTTCCACTCCTCCCACAGACCCTCTACAGCACTGTCACCCACCGTGCTCCTCTGCTTTCACAGCTGGATCCTCCCCTGGACTGCCATCTTGGTACCCCATAGCCCAGCGCCATGCCTGGGTGAACAGCGTGATCATGGGCAGTCATCAAACCATGGTCCAGCCCACTCCTCCACCTTGACGCTGTCCTGTGAGATGGAGCCTGTATTTCAGATCTTTACAGATTTCTGGAGGAGCACACGTAGCCGCTCACCCTGGTGTTGAGAGAAGAGAAACCAGTGCTGCCCACCACCATAGCACCTCCTGATCATGTGACACTCCTGTCCTCTGCATTCAGAGCCCAAGTCAGATCCATTTACAGAGCATGTGTTCCCTTGTCACTGGCCGAAGCAGCTGACAAGTAATCACTGCGGCACACAACCCGTTAAATGTGGGGCTCAGCACCGCACACACCCACGGAGACACCTACAAAGTTGTGGGGGACGGAGCGTGAGCACTGCAGAAACAGGGAGTGGCCAGGCAAATGGCACTAATCAAGGACAGGAACTGGCACCCACCAGCACAGCCCCACCCCACTGAGCCTTTATTTTAAAACTCTCACCAGGTACAACCACAGTGGTCTTGGGGTGGACATGGAGATTGTCCTTTCGGATGCCCATCAGGAACGGCCTCCCCACACTACTGAGGAAGGAGGATGGCCGAGTCCAGGGGTTAATCCTGCCTGGCCTCCTCAGTATTTGGTCCAAGTTCAAATCTTCCTGGGGCTGGTCAGTAGTCAATCACAGGGCAAAGAGGTGGTAGCTGCAGTCAATCTTCTATAGGTGGCCCAGAGAGTGACAGATGAGGTAACCTTTGTCAGTGAGGCATTTCCACCCAGCATCGGTGTCCCTGGCAGGTGACTTTGCTCTCCCTGTGGTAGGCTGACTCAGCTGTCAACATGGCCTCTCAGTCCCACCATTCCCTGCCCAATCTCACTTAGGTCCCCCTCAAGAGCGCTTCCTCCCAATAAGCCGTGCTCACTCCTACTCTGTCCCGCGTCTCTTTCACAGAGAGCCCACCCTGGAAGAAGCACCTCTGCAAACGCCCGCCTTTCCTATCCTTAACATCCCCTCCCCCGTCCCCATTGGACATGGTCAAGAAGTCATGAGCTGGGCCAATGCCCACCAGAACACTTGAGATGACAACTGGAGGCAGAATCGCCATGGAAACACATCAGGCCTCAAAGCCTGGCCCTTTCAAGAAGTGTCAGTGGTCTTGCAGGACTTGGCCTTCTGGGGACGCTGGCCTAGGCTGACCAAGAACTCAGACACCATCCAAGGAAGCGGCTCCCAAACCCTCACTAAACAAGACGAGAAAACCCTTGAGTGAGTGGTTGGTCTAGAAGCTCAGTAGAGAAATGCTTTTACCTTTGTTCAGATTCACAGTGAATGTCCCTGAGAGATCCTTCTGTCGAGAAGTCGTATTTTGACCTTGTTTTACCCACCATTCTCCAAATAAAATTGGATGCCTGTTTCCACAGAGATGTCTCCTCATGTCTCGATGATCACTAGTGCACCACAAAACACAACTCAGAAACTGTTGATAAGAAGTGCATTCTCCTTTTTTAAAAAAAAAAAAATATATCATTTTCTTACAAATTTTATGTAAGAACATACCATTGGTTAGGGAAAGAGAAGAAATAAATTAGAAAGCCAGAATTCCGTCAGCCAGTGGAACCACTGTTATTACTATTTCAATGTGTCTTCTTCTATGCTTTTTCCAAGGAAGGAAGGAAGGAAGGGAGGGAGGGAGAGAGGGAGGAGGGAGGGAGAGAGGGAGGAGGGAGAGAGGGAGGAGGGAGGAGGGAGGGAGGGGCAAAGCTGGAGGTACTTGACTGTGTGGGAGCTCTTCCCTGCCCTCATGACCCCACACTCCCTACACACCGACTGCCCCTGCCCCTCCCTCTCCAGCCGGGCTGTCGGGGGCCCCATCACCCCATCTTCTGGGCTCCTCCCTGGTTGTCCTTCTTTGATACCCATCACCCCTCCTGGATCAGCTCATGCTGTGTTTAACCTCCCAGTCCTGGGCTGCTGCTGCCGCTGGCTGGGGACAGGCTGCAACACAGTGCCCCCGGCCAGCAGCTCGGTGACTTCTGACCCATGGCTGGTCCCTGCAGGCCAGAGCAGAACCCCTAGCCAGCGCTCTCCCTTCTCCTCTCAGCCGCAAGCCAGCTTCCTGCTCTCCCTGCACCTCCAGTCTCCTCGTCCCGATCTCTTCACCGTGGTCTCTAAGTAAGCGCTCACCTCTCCCAGGCTGTAGAACCTGCGCTGGCCCACGCGACCCCTTTAAGGACAGTCCGAACTCTCCCATCCCTGTCAGGGTCAGTCCCCTGGGCTTCTTTCCCCACCCGCCCACTCATCCAGGCACACCCCCACACACTCACCCTGCTCCCTCGGCAGGCTGCTTGGCACAGGACAGGCATCAGGAAGAGGACAAGCCCAGCCTGCAAGGGCCTCAGGGACTGGTGGTGAAGGACAAGCGAATTATCATGGTATGAGAAGAATCTGTGGACAAATGGTCACCCCCAGAGGGCGGTACAGAGTGCTCTGAGGAGACTGGTTCCACAAACTGCCATTGTCCAGACACACTTCACGCTCCTCTGAGCCTCTGCTCTGTCTTGCCCAGGCCATGAGTATTCTCAGAGCCAAGTCCAGCCACATCTTTGTTCTACTTCTGCTCTAACTTCCAGTCCCATACGACACTGGACACTAACTCCCCATCCACGCCCCTGTACCCTCCCTATTGCATGTTTTCCAGGCTCCCCAACACCGTGAGGAAGACACTAATCCTGGTACCCTCAAATACCAGTTGGTGTGGAAAGCTGTAAAGTCTGTGGGCCCCACCCTATCCCTCCTGCTGGACTCAAATCTCACTTCCAACAACAACCCATGCAGGCAGGGCCACCTGTCAATCAAGCTCAGCATTCCCAAGAGCAAACTTGTGATCTTCCCCAATATGGCTGAAACCCTCAGAAATGATCCTAAATCCATCTCTCTTCCTCACCCACTGCCATCCCTTTGCCACCAATCAATGCTATTGTTGCCAGCTCCACCATGCCCCTCTAATGGGATTATTTTCATTTCTTCTACCCTAGTTGGAGTGGTAAATAAATGACAACTGAAGTGACTTGGGAGTCCGTGCTTTCCCTGCTCCACCCTGTCCTGCCCTCGATGAGTCTTTTCCAAAGCACCACTCACCACCTTCACAGGAAGATGGGAACTTCCCCCTTGCATGGAGATTGAAGGCCATACTCTGTCCTGCAGAAATCAACACACTGTGCAGTCTGAGCTGCTTCCCTTCCAAACTACACAGCCCTGCTTGGCACCGGGCGGGAAGCATTCGTACGTGTGATCTTGCTTGAGCAAAATCCAAGACTCCATCCGTTCATTCATTGATTGCCTATTGATCGTTGAGCACCTTCTGTATGCCACACCCCACTCAGGCCCTGCGGGCTCATTAGCAAACATTGCAGACTCAGTCGCTGCCCATGTTCAGTTGAGAGAGACAGCTGAAAATGAATCAAAGGTAAGTACAAACCACTTCCAGAAAAGGAAAACCAGGCAGGGGAAAGAGAAGGAGGTTCGGGAGTGACTTTGTCATGCCGAGTGGTCAGGAAAGTCAGTTCTAAGCAGGCAACGTTGGTGGAGATGTGCAGGCAAAGCGATGGCCGTGCCAGCATCTGAGGGAGGAGCCCTCCAGGAGGAAGAGGCGGCTACCACAAAGGCCCCAGGCCACCTGCTCAGGGTGTTTCTGATGAGAAGCAACAAATAGGCCCGTGGGCTGGAGTTGAGGAGGGTCTGGGAGAGAGCAGCAGACCAAGTGGGCCATGATCAAAGGCTCTTCAGGGTGCCCTTGGCTAAGTAAGCACAGTGCATTCTATCACATTGTCTTGTCAAATAGGTTTGGGAAATGCTAAGGAAACTGAAGGATTTCTTTCTGTTCCTACTATGATAATGTTAAAAGGGAGATACACAGCATTTCCAAATCTCACTACTTCTTCTAATAACAACTGGAACTGTTCAGAGCCAAATACTTCTATGAGCCAACTGCACATAGAATTTTTTGAATTTTCTTAATTTGATATTTTCTCTCAACAATGGATTAGGAGCTTATAAATACAAAGTGATATCAACATATGTATGCATGTGTTATTGCCTAATAAAATAAGTCTCTTTTTTATGTTCTGAAAGTCGAGAGTCTGTATAAGGAATAGAATCTTCTGGTTTCTTCATATCTGCCTGCCTAAGGTCATTCAGATCTCCAAAACCCTTCTAGCTCATGTCTCAGAAAATGGTGGTTATAAAAAAAAAATCTTCATAAACTATGACAGCATACCTACAAAATCTACAATTATTCAATTTTTCAAAAAAATAGCAAAGAAAAATGAATTACTTCCTTACTACAGAGCAATTTTTTGTTATCACTCAGTGACAAAAGTGCTTTGGACAGTAAAGAATATAGAAATGTTTAAGAATCTCCCAACTTTGGGGTTGGATTGATTTCTAGACCTCTCACTAGGTAAGATGTGTGACACTTCATGCTTCCTCAATGTGCTGGTGACAGACCACCTAAGAGTCACAGCATGCTGGATGTGTAACTGTGATCTTAAACATTTGCCACCAGATAAGTACAAAGGTAGTACAAACCACTTCAAGAAAAGGAAAAATAGGCAGGGGAAAGAGAAGGAGGTTCAGGGAGTTACTTCCTCATGCTGAGTGGTCAGGAAAGTCATTTCTAAGCAGGCAACATTGGAGGAAATGTGCAGGCAAAGTGACGGCCGTGCCAGCATCTGAGGGAAGAGCACTCCAGGGGGATTCAACAAGCTCTAGATGGAAAAAACTGGAAGAGATATACATGTAGACACTTCCTAATCAAACTGTTGGAAGTCAAAGACCAAGAGAAAAATATTAAAAGCAGCAAGACAGAAGAGATTCATCCTATACAAGGGGTCATCAATAAGGTTAACAGCTGATTGCTCCTGGAAACTCAAAAAGCCAGAAAACAATGGAATAACATATTCAAAGTGTGAAAAGAAACAGTCAACCAAGAATTCTATGTCCAGCAAAACTATCCTTCCAAACTCAAGGATAAATTGATATTCCAGATAAACAAAATTAAGAAAATCCATTGGAATTTTTTTTTTAATTTCCCATAGGAAATACTAAAGGGAGTCCTTTGGAATGAAATTAAAGATGTCAGACATTACACCATAAAACAATGTAAATAAATATAATTTATTCATTTAAATAAAAATTACAAGAAGAAATCAAAAGCATTTATAAGGATAACCACATAATTAAATATGGTTTTAAAACCAATTTATTTGTAACTTTAATTTTTCTCCTGAGTGATTTAAAAAGCAACTACATAAAGCAATCACTATAAATTTGTGTTAATGGGCACACAATGTATAAAGATATATTATTAATTTGTAATTTCTAATTCATAGTATTTTTAGCACAAAGGAAGGAGGAGAGGATGGAGCTTAATAGGAGAAAAGTTTTTTAAAAATTTTTGAAATTAGTTGGTATTAATCTGAAACAGACTGCTATTAATCAAAATGGCAATTGTAATCCATAGGGTAACAATTAAAAATAAAATGTGGCAAAAAATAAAGTAATTAAAATAATACACCAGAAAATATCTAGGACAAAACAAGGCAATAACAGAAGAATAGAGGAATAAAAATATAAAAGGCATACAGGAAAAATGACAAATGTAAGTCATAGTGATAGTTTATCAGTAATTTAATTTAAAATAAATGAATAAAAAGTTCAAATTAGGGCTGAGGCTGAAGCTCAGTAGCAAAGTGCTTGCCTAGCAAGTGTGAAGTACTGGGTTTGATCCTTAGCACCACATAAAAATTAACAAATAAAATAAAGGCATTCTGTCCATCTACAACTACAAAAAATAATAAAATTAAAATTAAAAGGCAGGTATTGGCAGAATAAATTTTTAAAAACAATATGATCCAAATATAGGTTCTCTGCAAGAAACACACTTCAGATTCCATGACACTAATCTGAAAGTACAAAAAAAAAAAAAAAAAAAAGACATCTAAAAATAGTAAAATGTAGCTGGAATGGCTACACTAATATCAAACAAAATAGACTGTAGTTTCATAATTGTTACTAGAAATGAATAATAATATTTTATAATGATTGAATGAGTAAATCCTCCAGAATATATAATCATTATAAGCATTTATGCACTTAAAAGCAGAGACGTAAAGTGCATGAAGCAAAACTTGACAGACTTAAGGAGAGAAAGAGATTATTCAACAATAAATTTGCAGACTTCAATATCTCTTTTCCAATAGTAAGTAAAATACCTAGACACAAAGTAAACAAGACATTAATAAAAACTGAATAACACCATAAAACAATAAAACTAATATTTATAGTACACACTATTCAACCACAGCAAAATATAAATGTTTTTCTGAAATGTACATGAGATATTCTCCATGTAGGCCAAATAGAAAGTGTTAATAAGTATAAAAGTGTTGAAATAATATAACGACATGAAATTCATAATCAATAATGGTAGAAAAATTCAAAATTCACAAGCCTATAGAAATTGAACCACACATTCTTAAATAAACAACACATCAAAGAAGAAATAAGGGGAATTTAAAAATACTTTAATGTGATTAAAAAATACTAAAACTTTGGGGTACAGAGAAAGCATTACTTGAAGGGAAATTTATAGCTATGAATGCCTACATTTATTTAAATTCTGTAAATTCAATGACCTAAACTTCCAAATTAAGTAGCTTTCACAAGCAAATGGAGCCAAATGCAAACATAAAAAATAAAATAATAAAGATTAGAGCATAAATACATGAAATAGAAAGTATAAAAATAATGGAGAATATCAGCAATACCAAAAGTTGATTATTTGAAATAAAAATCAACAAAATAAACAAACTGCAGCTAGACTGACAAAAAAGAGAGAGAATGTTTCAATTACTAGAATCAGCAATTAACTGGCAACCTTACTACTAAACTCACCAAAGAATTTTTTAAATATTATTAATAACCAAATACAGCAAATTAGATAGCCTAGATGAAATTTCAAGAAAGATACCAAATGGCCAAAAAATATCTATACAGACTTATAACAAAAAAAGAGGTTTAACAAGTTTCCTACAAAGAAAATCCCAGGACTACATTGAATTACTGGTGAATTTTACCAATGTTTAAAGAATTTACTAATCCTTCATAAACTCTCCCCTCAAAACAAGAGGAAGGCACACTTCCAAATTCATTCTGTGAGACCAATATTAACCTGATTCTAAAATCAGACAAAGACATCACAAGAAAATAAACTACATATCCATACCCTTTATGAATATATATGTGAAAATTTTTAACAAATACAAGCAAACTAAATCCAACAACATATCGAAAGGATTATGTACCATGATCATGTAGGATTTATCTTAATTTTACAGGGTTCATTCAACATATGAAAATCTATCCATGTAACACACCATATTAAAACAAAGGACAAAACCCACATGAGTATCTCAATGGATACAAAAAGTCACTTGGAAAATTTTAACTCCTTTTTGCAATAAAAATACTGAAATATAAATATAAAGAACAAGAATGTCTGATCTCACCACTTCCATTTAATATTATAGAAGAGATACTAGCCAGGGCAATAAGGCAAGAAAAAAAATTTAAACTCTATGTTGTAAAAGTTATAAATCTATCTCAATTTGAAGATGACATGATTTTGTATATGAAAACCCTAAGGAATTAAAACCAAAAAATGAGTTCATCCAGGTTGCAGATACAATATAATTTTCCAAAGATAATTGTTTCATAACTTAGTAACGAACAAGCCAAAAATAATATAAAGAAATAATTCCATTTGCAAAGTATTAAGAATAAAATACTTAGAATATAACAGAATAAGTGTAAGACTTGTACATTGAAATCACAAAATCTTACTGAATTTATTTTAGAAGGCTTACATGAATGAAAAGCATCTGTGTTCATGAGCTGGAAGACTATTATTAAGCAGATTATTGTACCCAAATTGTTCTACAGAGTCAACACAATCTCTGATGAAAATGGGAAACCACATCTTGAAAAACAGCTGTAATCTTATCTGAGCTTCATTTTCTTCACTCTTTGAAATGAAGGGATGGGATTTTCATTATAGTTCAATCCTTTTCTTTTTTAATAACTTTATTGGGGTGTAATTTGCAAACCACATAACTCATCCAGTTAAACCATATCATTCAATGATTTTTTAGTATACTCATGGATGTGTACAAACATTGCACAACCATTTTTAGAACATTTTCATTACCTCAAAAAAAACACTTCCATTATCACCCTTTTTTCCCCAATAGGTATTTCAGGTAAAATTGTCATACATGACACGTCGCACACAGAGCTGCTATGACAGGTGCAGGCGGGGCCCTCTGTGGAGCCCACACATCCTTCTCTCCCTGCACCACCAGAACCTCCAGCCCCTCTGGGTGGGTCTCACAGTTAATTTGAAAGCCACTAGTGACAGCTCTCTGTGGTTCTGTTTTTCAATAGTAGAACACTGCAGAAGGAAATCATTGAGAAGTCTTCCAGTTGTCTTGCATGTGTCATTCCCAGGGTCGTGACCCCAACGGGCATGGGAAAGGTAACAAGGACATTGAGAAGCCCACTCCATCCCGTCAGGAAGATGCATCTCCAGGAAGCAAAGGGTATTGTTGCTGTGTCAAGTCTTCCACACCGAGGGACCTCGAGCAAAGGTCTGAGCTTTGGGGGAGTAATGGGATCCATGGGCATGCAGGAGGGAGGGCATGCACCGGAATCCCAAGGCCTCCTTAAAAATGCCAGGAAAACAGCTCAGAGTGGAAGACTAAGCTTGAAACCCCAGAACACTGGTGGACCATGGGGGCAGACGCCTTTGGCCCCTCCCACCCCAGATTCCCCCTCTATCACAGACAGGCTCGTTCTTCAAAGCAAGAGAATCCAATTCCACAGCAGGTGTCAACTGAGTACGACACCCAGCTTCCATCCCCGACTCAGTGAGGAGGAGATCCCAGGAATGCCACATGGGAGGGCGCTGCCCGTTACTAACACCTCCAGTTTGTACCCAGTGACAAGCACCAACTTGTCCTTTGCTCTGGAGATTGCAGTGGGCTTCAGAGAGATCCCAGGAATTGTTCCTAACAAAACCTATGTGTATGTGTGTGTGTCTTCCTTTCAGTAATTATGATACTGAAAGTAGTCAATGACACTGATATTTAATTTTTATATTATGTACACCTCAAAAGTCTGGAGAGATTATCACTCTCGATCGTCTAAAATCTCCTGGTTTTACTTAACAAATATAATATTCTTATAAATTGTAAATGTTTAATAAATTTTCTTTCCCTGAAGGAAAGAAAACCACTTTCTATTCATAAAAATCAACTCAGGGAAGAGATAGACAGAAAGGGCTAGATCCGTATTATGGAGTTCAAGTGAGGAGTTCTGGGGCCTGGCTCCTCCCCCTGCCCTGGGAGTGAGGGGTAGAGACAGCCAGAGGACCACCTCTGCACCCCAAATGCTGCCCTTCCTCCCGCCTCTCTCTGTCTAAAGCTACAGGCCCTGGCAACTTGATTGGCACCTCCGTGTTCACGGCTCCGATTTTTAATGCTTGGTTCCCCGCGGTGGCCTTTGCAAAGCTGTCAGTGTCTACCTGGCAATTCTCGACACAGGGTATTTCCTGGTTATTTGCAGCTCTGACTTAAGCCACATAGTCTCTGGAAGCTTGTTCCCATCCTGCCCTTCCACTGGCTCTTACCTGCTGGGTCTGTTGCGTGTAATTTCTCCTCTGTCCTGTGCATACTGAAAGGTGTGTCCTAGTCAGGCTACTGGGGAAGGGAGCTGCTCGTATACACCACTGATCCCCGCCCCCCCAGGTTCCGTTCCGTAAAATCTTCAAGCCATTTCTTCCCTGTGCCTTGAAATCTACTTCCCTTCATAGTTGAAATATTTCCCATGACTGTATACTCCTTCTTATTTCTTGGGAACAAATGAAGTCCTTCCCATGCATGAGCAAGGGCCACTGTGAGGCCAAGTACATCATCCACCCCTTGAGAGGAGAGCCTGGGCTTACTAACAGAGCCCAGACCTCCCGGAGACTGCTGTCTCTGGCTACAGAAAAAGAGAATGTCGTCCACGCAGACGGTAGGCGCTTGTTTCTTGACTGATTACCAGTTCTCTACGGCAAACTTCCAGGTTGAGCCCAGGGGCTTTTGATCCACACCTGCAGAAGATGAGACTCAGCCTTCCAATTCCTTGAGGCGCCTGAGGCTGGGGGAGGAGGGTGGGCTCCTCCGGAATTCTCTCCCCCCGGGAGTCTGGGGCCTGCCTCCGGCCCAACTCCAGGTATCCGTGCCGCAGGCTGGTCATGCTGGTCTTGTCAGGCCGAGCTCCTGCACAGGGCTCCCTCCTCTACGTCCTCAGCCTCGGGGACCATGCGAGCCTGCCACTCTTCTCCATCCTAGGGTCCTTGCCTCTGTCCCCTGCTCCCAGCTCCCCTTACTACTTGGGATCAAGCCACAATTGGAAGCCACTCCTTGGCAGTTTGACTTTCATCTTCAGTTTGGTTTTCCTCAAATGCCTGATGCATATTAACCGATATCACCCCTGACATTCATCTATTTGGGAACAATGATTTGAATTGAAAGCTCTCACCTCCAACACAAACAACCGTGGGATGTTTCCATGCAAGTCTGCTGAGAAATTATCTGATTTTGCAGCAGCAGCCACTGATTTAAAATAACAGCGGTGCAAGGCAGAACCAATCAGCAGACTCTCCTGACATAAGCTAAACATCTTTACTCCCTGAAACAGAATTATGTATGGTGCGGAAACGCATTGGAGTGAAATTATTCCTGGGTGGAACAATGACAATGCAATTTCCTGGGTTTGCAATGGGCACTTGGGGAATTGGGTAAGTGGCCTAAAAGAGTTAATGTCCCTCCCCACGTGCTTTATTTTAATGTTTGGGAAGTTTATAACCTAGTATACTATACTGCTTTATAGAAATATCTTGCCATTACTAGCTCCATCCATATGAAAATATTTGCCTTTATGAATGAAGACAAAAATATTAAATGTAGCAAGTTTGCAGCTTCCTAAATCCAATCACTTTAAAATTTTGCAGTTTCCACATTAGCACAACACTGAAAGTGCCATATGTAAGTATCCACTGCCATTCTGGCCAAAGGGCCATTTCAGTGGTTGGTTGAACGAGGATAAACTGCATTTCTCTTCCACCCAAGCTGCCTTCTCCGCCTTTTGCTGCCTCTCTGTACAGTGTCAATCCACCATCAGCAAAATGCAGGGGAACTAGAGGAAGAAGAAAGATGACAAACTGTCCATGAAAAGGATTAGGAACAAAGACAGGGCCTTAACTGAGCAGTAGCACAGCCACGCAGGAGAAATTAGCCACCGGATGGAAAAGTCAGAAATGGAAGAGCCAGGAAGCGGGTGGGGGGAGATTGTCACAGTAATTTGGGGAAAACATCGTGTGAGAACAGAGATGAATTCGGTTGGATATGCTAACCAGGACTCCTGCTCCCTTTTTCTGAATGAAAAGTCTTGGAAAAGACTGAACTTTTCCAAGAGTGAAAAACAGATCTGTGTTTAAATGATGTTCACAGCCTCTTCCTGACCGGCTCCCATAAATCATCCTCCCCAGGCGGCCCACCCTCCAAAGCAGGATGGTGCAATGGGAGAAACGCGCCTCGCTCCCCCTTGGGCACAGTAAATACAGTCCATTATCAGCCAGCAACAGTGGTTCCAAATCCACGGCCCCAGAAGTTGGAGCCGAGACCAGTGCAGAGCAGGATCCCAGCTCCGTTGTTCTTGAAAAGTTTGACTCCGGCTGTCTGGACTTCTCACGACTGCCAACTCAGAATGGAACCCCCTCGGGAACACATTTTCTTACAGAACTTACAAAGAGCTTGCTGGGAGCCAAGGGCTGGGAATGCCGTGCGAGGAGCTGCTCTGAGATCTGATTCCTCACAGAGCGTTGGCACCTCTGGCTGCTCCTGGCCGGCAACCAGAAGCCAGCAGGATAACGAAACGCTGTCGGCCCCTAGGACAGCTGTGAGCCAGGCTCCTTCCCGGAGAGGCGGTGATACTGCCAGGACAAGGCTGAGCTGAGCTTTTGCTGCTCTTATCAGAGGGCCACGAGGGACAGCTCTGGACAGCACGCACATGCTTCGTGCCGTTGCTGGGGACAGGCACCAGGGCACCTCCCTCTGCAGGGCCAGCGGTCTCTAGCCTGCTCTGGCCTTCACAGAAGCCGCCTCCGCAACATCAGCTTAATTTGCCAGCTTCGATCCCAAGTGATTTGTGACAAGTAGTGTCCACTCCCTGATCATTTTAAAAATAACTAGGAACTGCTGTGCAGGCCGGATGTTGGTCCTCTGGTCTGTCTTGTGTTGATGGCCCTGTCCTTGCCTGGCTGTTGACGCTACTCTTCTTTAGTCCCCATTTCTGCTCCACGGAAGAAAGGGCTGAGATGCTAGGAGCCAAGATGAAGGAGGCTGTCCTGCGCCAAGGTTCTGTTTCCACCATGAGGGCATCCAGAGGGACAGCAGGGAATGTCCCTCAGGGAGTTTGCAGCTGTAACCCCACAGGAAGAGAAATATCCCCACCCAGGCAGCATGTTGTCCTCCCAGACAAAGCCACAACCTCAACTCTAATTCATCAAGTTCTTAATTATTTCCCTGGTTTTCTGAAAAATTAGAGTCCATTAATGATTACAGAGGGGAATGGCCACGTGTGAACTTCTGGTAGCCACTTTCTGAGCACCCCTTGACAGGACCTGTGAGAGGCCATCCTCAACATGATTCGCCTCCCACTAGGACCCAGAGAGACGCAGCAGGCCATGGCTGTGTTGGCTCAAAGACTGTGGTCCTGGCCGGCCCCACCCATGGCAAGGGCCCACGAGGCAAAGCCACCAGGCAGAGGGGAGGCAAGAGGCCAAGTGGACAAGGGCAGGCCCTCGGGGAGCAGGCTTGCCACATGAAATAAGGACACCCAGGTAAAGTTCAGGTGAACAAATGAACTGTCTTTAATACGCATTATCCCTCGCAATATTTGGGACACATGATACTAAAAAAGGTCCCTGTCGCTCACCTGGAATCAGATGCAGCCAGGCGTCTGAATTGTTTTATCCGCTAAGTCTGGCAGTTGTGACTGGGGGTTTCTGTCAACTCACAGTCACACCTAACTGGGAGCCAACACAAGCCCTGGGGCAGCACCTCCTCCTCCACCCCTGGGGACTTCCAGGGCTCAGAGCTGCTCCCGGACTGGGAAAGGCTTTCTCCGGAAGGTAAGCTGGACGGCAGACACCAGAAGTAACCCAGGGCTAACCGGAGGAGGCCACTGGGGTGAAGTAGGGGAGTGTCATTAGCTGAAAGCAGGAGGCTGCAAGCCACCCCTTTCCAAAATGGCAAGTGGAGGAAGTGTCAGGAACAGAAAAAACGAAAGAGCCAGAGGGGCATGGGGCGGGCGGGACACCACACCACCAGCCTCCAGCCTGGGCTTCGCTCCCAGCTTCACGGGGCTGGAAGGACTGCTGAGTGGGCACTGGGACAGCAAGGCCCCTCTGCTTCCCTCCGGAGCGTCCCAGCTCGTTACTATGATCGTGATGATCCACACCTAAGGGACACGTGCCGAAGCGTAAATTCCAAGACGTTAGAGATGAATAAGGAGACAATAAAAATTACCCCTACTTCCGAGATTGGAAGATCCTCCCTGTCCCTCCCTCCATCCTCCATCTGGGCCGGTGTCAGAACCACAGCACTTACCACATTTCCCAACCTGCTCTTATCACTTAATAAACTGGGAACACCATTGCCCGTGCTCACGGGGTTCTCAGAACATGGTTTGTAGGGACTGCTTAGTACTCCAGTACATCTAATGGACCACAGCTTATTCAACTCCTTTCCTCTCTTGGTACTTAGGCCATTTCCCCCTTGATAGCTATTCCAGAGAGCACCCGGAGCCTCCTGCAAGGCAGCCCTTCAGGAACCCCTCATTCCATAGGAAGAGGAGGACCTGAAGAAGACTCTGGGGCCACAGTGGTAAATAATGTTAAGGTTTTAACTCATATTGTCAGTTTATCCTCCAGAACATTGCTATATGCAAAATGCAAGAACTGCTGTTTCCCATGACCTTACAACACCAGGCTTTACCTCAGAAATCTTTACCAATTTGATCAGCCAAAAATATCCCTCATTAGTAAGATCGTATTTCCTTCACTCCTAACAGCATGAACATTTCCTCAAGTGTTCACTGAGGAAGTTTTCACCTATCTAGCGAGTGCTTCTGCCTGATTTCAGGATCTGGGGCATTTTTTTTTTAAATCTTTTACTGAATCCCAGGGTTTTTCCGTATTAAAGATAATAACCCTTGATGTCAGAACGCTTCCGTGAGGACCCACTGTCTGCTGAGAAGGGAGAGGGCGCGACTGGTGCTGGGAATTCTCAGGGGCCGAGGCACCAAGTCTCAGTGAGCTTCCTTGTGGCTTCTTCCTTGTTCTCTCCCGCAGCCTTGAAGCCAGACACCCACAGCCCTCCTTCTGGGGTCACCCAGGGCTCTGACACTCACCTCTTCAATATGCTGAAGTGAGAATTCATCTAGGAGTGATCGTCTCCACACGGTCAGCAGAGTGGTCCCAACTGGCCCGCCTCATCAGGTGCTGGGCGAGGGGTCCTCACACGCCTGGCCTCGGCCCCGCACCCTGCCCCACCTCGCCCTCCCACTCCCACCTCCTCCCTGCTCCCCTCCCTCCACACCTGCCGTCAGCCTCTCTGGGCTCTTCCTGTGGAGTAAGAGGAGCGCTTTCCATTTTGATTGGCACTAACCCTAACCCTAACCCCTGCCCACTGCTGCGCACCGAGGGCCGCGTCCCCACTTACTCAAGACTCCTGGGCCCTCTCCCGAGCCGCAGTGCTCCGTGCGTGCCTGGTGCACCGGCCAGGTGTGCTCCTCGGATGCAGTGCCTTACGGTCACCAGGTGGCCATCTTGTCATGGAACATAAGAAAGTCATAGATCTGAGCACGCTGCCTCCAGTACACACTCTGCCAACCGCACTCTTGAAGATGCTCTTCCAGGGCTTCTAGATGAACCGTCCCACCGCAGGCAGGTTTTTGCCCGTTCCTTAATCTGGTTTCTGGGTCCCGTCTTAGTGCACTTGGGGGAACTTACAGAAGGTGGTCGTGATGGGGGTCTGACTGTGACCTCCTCACCCTGTGTGGACTTGCGGACTTGAACTGCAGCAGCTTCGGACCCTTACCAACGGAATGGGGCCCTCGCTTGCTGCTGATGCTTCTTTTTCTTTTTTTTTTTAACGTCAAGGAACCATTCTCCTCTTCCTGGCTTATTAAGTTTTTATCAGAAATTGATGTCGAATTTTATCAGGTGTCTGCCGGGAATTTGTCGAGGTCTTTCGTCTTTTAATCTACCGATGTGATATATTTTATTAATAGATTTCTGAATATTAAAACATTATTGTATTCCTAGGCTAGATCTATATGGTCTATGAAACTGTTGTTTGCAATCTGCCATATATTATTCAGGGCTTTTTGTTCTTTGATTCAACAGTGACCAGCTGCATCTCACCAGGAGCCAGCCGGCCGGGCTCCAGCCTCATCTCCCAGCGAGGTGGCCTGGAGTCCCCCCACCTCTTTAGGACTTAGCTTCCAGCCACCCCTGAAAAGTGCAGCAGGGGACCTCTTTTCCCAGTGCTTGACAATCTTTCATACAGCAGGGAAATCATTGGTGCTTACAAGACTGGAACCCCTCTCCCCCAAACTCTGAAGAATCCTGGAATTATTCTGGGAGAATGACCAAAATACTGAATAAAAACAGAAGGGCAGACACAAGAGATTGATTCCAAAATGTTACAAAACTACACTAATTAAGCCCAAGCAACTTTTGAAGTTTCTCCTCATGGTTATTAAGAGGTATAAGTGTGACGCATTTTCAGTCAGACATGAAAATGTTCATTTTTCTCAGGAAAAAAGCTTCACTAGCCATTATCACCCCTGAGTCACGTGTGGTGTTTCTTAAGAGCTTTTTTAAATTCTCATCAAGTTGATTATAATGTCTTCTTTTTGTTCTTTCCTCAGTCATATTTGTTCATTCCTCATTTTACAAATTGAGATTTTCCCTCTTTTCTTCTTACATCGGATTTATCAGGGGTTGATCTATCAGAATGTGAATCAGTTTTTAAGGTTCTCGAATTCCTCAAGTTTATTGTTTTCTGTGTCCTAATTCATAAACTTTCTCATTTTCTTATGTTTCCTTTTTAACATCCCTGAACTTAGCATCCTGGATTTTTAATTATGAAATGAGGTGGCTGTTAGAGGTCTGCTACCGCTGTTCAGTCTGGCTTCCTAACAAACAACCTAAATGATGCATTTGACCCCAAATTGACTGAGGGCTTTTTCCCTTAATTTTTTTATAGTTCTTGTTTTTTAATCATTCTAGAATTAAAGGCCCATTTCCTTTGATCTAAAATTCCCTGGGAAAGCATTATTTTAATTTTTAGCTGTATTTCAGTTTTTGTTATATTTTTGTTATTGAATCTATGGCTCTTGGTGTAGCCATGCATATGGCCAGTGCAGTGTGTCCCTTAGGATAATTCATTAACTCATTTGCTCGTGGTTCATTTTTTCATTTAGTTGTTAGTTTCTACAAATATACCATGGACATCATCCTTTTTCTTTGGGTGACATAAAATCACTGCACATTACTAAATGCTGAGTGAGCTCTTTGATATATGGTCCAGGTTTTATCTTTGTTTTTGTCAACTTTTCTTATGGGGACGTTGTTAATCATGACTTTGCCAACCATTTCTTGTACTTTTAATTTATTGCTACTTTATATATCCTAGTGATTATATTTTACGCATATTGGTGGTGATTCTTACTTTCAATGAATATGGAAATAAGCCACCCGCAGCTGCTTAGACACTAGTGTGATGCAAATATTGCCTCCATCTCCATCTTCCAGCTTTTATTTGTATTTCCCACTTTGTCTTTATCCAGCCCATTGCTTTTCAACCGTTCCCTACTTTTCCTTTTAGATGCATCTCTCACCAATGGATTTTAATTTGACCCTGTTCTTGGATCCGGACTGAAAGCCTGCCCTGGGGATCTGGCCGTCCACACACGTGTCTGGACCGACTCCTAACGTGCCCTCATATTTCTTCACGCTTCCTTGTTGCTGCCCTTTATTTTTTTAGCTCCTTTTTCCCTCTGGTTATTTGCTTGAGTGAGAATCTTGGTTTTATTTCACGTGTGCTTATTTTTACCTTTGTTTGTTTTTTTTTTTTTTGTCATCAAACCTCATGTTTTTTCCTAGTTACCATTAACACTGAGATGTTATTCAATGACTCTTCTCAAATAAAATTAAAATTTCTCACACATTTATTTATTCCCTTCCTGCCTCATTGGCCAATTTTGCTTCTATTATCTAACAGCTAAACTAGATAATTAATACTAAATGGTTTGCTTGCCTTGTGCAGTTTTCTTCAATAATTGTATTTGGGTCTGGGTTGCTTTCTAATCATATGAGCAACAGTTATTTGAACGTTGTGTGCTTTACTGGCTTTGCTGTGGCCTCCTCTTTGCACCACGGCCTCCCCATCTGTCTATAGCTGACTGCAGCGGGTCTTGAATACACTCATCACTAAGGGCACATAACTGGTACATTTATCAGGTTCTTTACAAATCTGAGAATGACCTTTTCTGTAGCCAATTCAAATCAACATACACGCAATGTGCAACTACTATGTGTCCGGCACCTTGCTAAAGAATTAGTAATTCAGCACAAATCCTTGCAGCCCTTATCTTATGGAGCTTGCAGGCTGACTCAATGTCAGCTTAAAAAGGTACATTGACCTCGCAGAGGCTACTTGGGTCAAAAATTTTCTGTAAAAGCTCTGCAAACTTTGACCCAGGTTATCCTGTATTTATTGCAGAAAAGTCTCTTGGTTATCTAGACTCAGATGATGGAAGAGTTGAAAATTTTTTCCCAAGGTTAATTGTTTAGGTAAATATGAAATAAAAATCTTTGGAAATCTTAAGCAGAACTAAATGTGTGCTGTGTGTTTCAAAAAAAGTAAAAGTGGATTTGGGTTTTTGTAGGTTAAAGAGACTCTCTGCGGGTCAATTTTTCCCTCTATGGGTAAGCTTCTCCTCAGCCTGGATGTGTACTACACAGCATTTCAACCAACAACAAGTCACACGCAGGGCGGTCCCATGAGATTCCATCGCCTGGTGACGCTACAGCCATCTTGGCTTAGCGAGTGCAATCTATGATGTTCACACAACAATGAAATCATCAGACAATGCACTTCTCAGAACGCATCCCGTGGTTGAGTGACGCTTGACTTGTGTTTCCTTTTATCTTTGAAATTCAAGCTCCATTAATTGTGTCTAGTACTCCGAGAGTCCCTGTGATACCTCAGTGGTGACTCGGCCTCAGGGAGGCCCAGGGCACATGCACTGGATTTCTTGCACTCTGCATCTCCCGCTTTTCTCCATCCCTTTATTACTTGCCCCCTTTCTCTGGGCTGCCCTGTCTCCTTAACTCTGTCTTCTACTTCACTGGATCAATCTTTTTTTAGCCAGTTGCCCACGTTGCTGTTTGAAGTTCTGTACTTGCTTGTTTACATTGTGGCCTTGCTTTATCCGTCTTCAAAAAAATGCCTCCTCTGATTTCATAGGTGCAAGGTGTTCCTAAATCTTGTTAAAAACAGAAACTAAGAACTTTCTGGAATTTCCGCTCCCTGGCTGTTGCCTCTTTTCACAGAAGACTGGCTCTGGGTCAGAACTTCTGGTTGTCTCCTTGAAAGTCTCTGTTCGCAGTCTGTACTAGTGAGGAGGGTTTTTCTTCTGGGCCCCCCTTGAGTTGTCTTGGGTCTGTCACTAGACCACTATTTTAGGCACAGAATAAAGGGTACAGGGAAAGAGGAGGCTTCCTGCAGCCGTGCTTGCTGTGTTGACTCACCTGAGAGGACAGACGACAGAACAGAACTGGGGCCCTTCCCACACAGGAGCCTCCTTTTCGGAAGTCTCTCCTGGGTCCATTTGGGAATCCACACTTCCAAAAACAGACTCCCCATCTCTACCTGGCCTGGATGCTGGCCTGGTCCAGATGTGCTCTCTGCCCAGCCCCTCCCAGCCAGGGATCTGAAGTGTGGCTCTGCTGGACTTCTAGCAGTTCTCTGAGGCCATCTCTGTCCTTCTGGTAAGACATGGTGGGGGCTGGCCTTTCCTTCCTGGTGGTCCTGCCCCCAGAAAATGAAGATAGGTGGTCAAGAGTTCTCTGCCTGCAGATGCTGCTGTGGTCTCCAGCTCCAACTTCAGATCTTCCCTATGGTCACACTTTTCTGTTCCTGTCCAGGGAGTCGGGGTAGTGAGGATGGGCAGAGACCGCCACCTGGTACCAGAGCCCCAACCTGGCTGAGAACAAGAAGCAGGGGAGGCGCCTTGCTATATCCACACATGGAGAGGCCACCGCTGCTCCTCCACCCTAGGATACCTGCTGACCGGTGCAGGGAAGCACAGTCCAGGGGACAACTTGCCCCAGGTCCTCTGAGGGCTGCTGACTTGCAGAAGGCTGAGAAGGAGAGCTGATTCCAGCCTTTGCCCCCTGAGGCCCTTTCTGGTGCACACCGGGTGAGTGCCGGGACATAGGAAGGAGGAGGACTGAGCAGGCTCTCTGGCAGCACCTTCTGGCCAGAGCCAGGGCTCCATAAGCACCGCGTTTTCCCAGTCGCTGTGCTCTGGAAGGAGCCGAGCCACAGCCTGCATCCTGAACAGGCAACACCAGGGTCCGGGTCCCCAGGTCCCCGCAGGGAGGACTGTTCATGCTTTCACTGGGGAACATTTTTATTTTAGCCTTCCAGTCTCAAAGAGCAACGCAAGGCAACCATGTGGAATTTTCCCAAGAAAATTAAATGAAAATAAAATGTCCCTCGGACACTCAGCCACGTCCCGGGACCAGGAAGGGAGATGCGCCCTGTGCTCGGGAATCCCGTTGGTCCCCTTCTTGTTTCTCAGGGAGCCCGTCTGGGCAGGCTGCGTGGGAACGCGGGGAAGCTGCCGCCCAGCGCGCAGGGCAGCCGCCTTCTTCATCTCGCTCCCCATCGATCGCCTCTAATGAGCTCCAGAGCAGCTGCAGCTAATGGTGGTGCGTCTGGTGTTGAGGGCAAAAGTGGGAGAAGATTATCAACCCAAGGGGCTTAACAGTTGCTGGACGGCCGAGCCCTGGGGGCGATGATGCACTTGAGAGGTCACTGAATCAAATGAGGGAAAGATGCAGTGCCTGCCGCCAGAAGAAATGCCGCAGCTCTGGGTTTCTTTTCTTTTTTTTTTTTTCCAACAGAGACTACAGGCATCAACAAAACCGTTACCTTCTGCTAGTCATTAGTCCCTGACCCTTCGCCCGATGAGAAGGCTCCTAGTGGAGCCGCCTCGTCCTAATTATGACTCATCAGACGGCAGCAATCCTACCCAATTAGTGGGGCGTGAGCGAGGGGCACTTGATGGAACAGGGTCCGAGCCCTGTGTGAGCCGGGCA